>NC_041218.1:61500261-61531203 GCF_002837175.3 Physeter macrocephalus
GGGAGAGGCCCGCGTACCGAAAAAAAAAAAAAAAAAAAAAAAAAAAAAAAAAAAAAAAAAAAAAAAAAGAAGACATGCTTATGTGCTTATGTACACTGGCTAGGCCAGGGGTATAAGGGAAAGAGAGGTGTAGGGGTGACATTGCTTACATTGCTTCTCATAACCAGAGGCTACCAAAAGGTTGACTACGGGCTTGGCCTGTGGGTTGTTTTATCTAGCCCACACAATGTTTGTTTAAGTAGTTGCCAACATTTAAAAATTCATTCCACATATATCTATTGGGTATGTGCCTGGCACTGTTTTAGAAGCTTAAGATTCATCAAAGACTCAAACAGACAAAGCCGCCCTCGTGGAACTTCTAGCAGGGAGAGACAAACAATAAATAATGAACATAATAAATGATTAACATAGAGTATATTAGGAAGTGAGAGCTAAGAAAAAAAGTAAATTAAGATAATGGGGGTTTAGAAGAAAGGTGGGGTGGGTGGGTGGAGGCCTAACTGAGAAAGTGGCATTTGAACAAACACTTGCAGGAAGTGACAGAGCCTTAAAAAGGAAGGCAATTCTGACACATGCTACAACATGGATGAACTTTGAGGATATTATGCTGAGTGAAATAAGCCAATCACAGAAAGACTGTATGATTCTGCTTATATGAGGTATCTAGAGTAGTCAAATTCATAGAGACAAAGTAGAATGATGGTTTTCAGGGACTTAGGGGAAGGGAGAATAGGGAGTTGTTATTTAATGGATATATAGTTTACTTGAAAGATGAAAAAGTTCTGGAGATGGATTGCACAACAATGTGAATGTACTTAGCACTATTGAACTCTACACTTAAAAATAGTTCAGATGGTAAACTTATATGTATTTTACCACAATTTAAAAAATTTTTAAAAGCAACTGAGTCTGAAAAAAGTAAGGTTCATAATTATAGAAAAGCAGAAGATATTGAAATAAAAAGTGTGCTGGAGAGGGTGTGGAGGAAAGGGAACCCTCTTGCACCGTTGGTGGGAATGTAAATTGTTCATTGCAGCACTATTTACAATAGCCAGGACATGGAAACAATCTAAATGTCCATCAACAGATGAATGGATAAAGAAGATGTGGCACATATATACAATGGGATATTACTCAGCCATAAAAAGGAACGAAGTTGGGTCATTTGTAGATATGTGGATGGACCTAGAGTCTGTCACACAGAGTGAAGCAAGTCAGAACAGAAAGACAAATATTGTATATTAACGCATATATGTGGAATCTAGAAAAATAGTACAGATGAACCTATTTGCAGGGCAGGAATAGAGACGCAGACATAGAGAATGGACATGTGGACGCAGAGGGAGAAGGGGAGGGTGGGATGAATTGGGAGATTAGGTGTGACATAAATACACTACCATGTGTAAAATAGATAGCTTATGGGAACCTGCTGTATAGCACAGGGAGCTCAGCTTGGTGCTCTGTGATGATCTAGATGGGTGGGATGGTGGTGGGGGTGGAAGGGCCAGGAGGGAGGGGGTATATATATACATAAAGCTGCTTCACTTCATTGTACAGCAGAAACTAGCACAACATCACAAAGCAATTACACTCCAATTAAAAAATATATATATATAGATATAGATATTTAGATACAAAAATAAATAAATAACTGTGAAGTTTCTGGCCTGAGAATGACATTGCCCTTAGCTATATGGAGAAAGCAGAGCTGGCTTCACAGGAAAGAGCAGGAGTTCAGTTTTCTCCATTATGTTGGTGGTATCTATTAGATATTCCAGTGGAGATGTCAAAGAGACAGGTGGATATGCAAGTCAGAGTTCAAGGAAGTAATCTGAGCTGAAGACAAAAAATTGGAAGCCATTGGCAAAAGGTGGTTTTAAAGACATGAGCCTGAATGATGTTGCAAGAGTGGGTAGAGAAAATAAGAGAACCAAAACCCCTAAGGTTAGGAAATTTGGAAAATGGAGAAATGTTTCAAAAATATACAGATTTCTGACTTCTTGTGAAAATGGGATAATGTGGCAACTCTGAACCCACATTTCTGCATGTCATCAATCAGCTGAAGCAGAATAATTGTTGAATATTCTCCTCTACCCTCCCCTAGCCCCATCCCTATGCTCTCCAGTGCGCCAATATCTCTACCAGGGTGGTTTCATTAATTCATATCACCTGCCTGGACTCTGGGGCACATGAGTTTGCCAATCCTGGTACAGATTTATACATACTGATAGTACTAATGTTTCTACCTTTCGCCTAAGGGTAATAACCCCTACCTTGAACCAGTCTAGCTTTTTCTCTAATTGTATTTGGGAGATCCAGCCAGAATCTTCATGGAGAAGATGTCTGGTCCATTGGTAAATCTGAGTCTGACATACTTACCTAGAGAAATAAGGAGAAAGATGGTCTGAGAATGATATACAAATATGAATGTATTAGTGAGTTTTTCAACCTTTTTCCCACTCAAGAACTTAAGTACTACCTCAATCTTGGTCAGCTTTGAAAATAGAAGCAAAGATCTTAGAAATGATAAAACGCAGGGTCATGTATAGGTAAAGAAGAGGAAAATAAATCAAGAGGAGAACGATGGATTGAGAAATAATCAGGATGGATATCCAGTTAAATCCAAAAAGTTGAGGCCATAGGAATCAAGCATGATTACTTTGCTCTCATAGCAGCATAAAAGTATGTATTAATTGGAAAATTAAAAAATAATACATTTAGTTTTTAACCTGACAATTCACTTGGAAAGTGGCTTCATGTGTAGAGGAAATAGGAAATTGTGAATGAGCCATAACTACAAAGAAATATGCTTGGCCCTAAGGCTTTGAGCAAGAAATCCTTTTCTCCTTTGAGATTTCAAATACACACCCCTGCACTGAGATTGTGTGTTCACTGGTCTCAAAGGCAATCTTAAGATCTAAATGGGATATTAGTTGGCCAGTCAACAAACACACTGAATGTCTACGATCTGGTTCTGCAGGCTGGTTGAAAAGAAAAAGAAGAATTGCAGTTGAGGCTTATGATCATTCTCAAGATTGACCCATGGAATGGTAGTGAGCTTTGGAGGAGAATGTGGCAGCCTCCTAACACACTACTATCTGATCTTTGAAAGAGAAGTTGTCATCATATTTTGGGCATCTCCCCACTATGCCCTCTCTCCCTGAGAAAATACCATCTCAAATGCACGTACATAAAAAGGTGTTTAATATTTTCTAAGGGGTGCCAGATCCCTTTGTTTTCCTCATTTTGGGGGTTTTATTTTGTTTGCTACTTCTGTCTTCCTTGGGAACTGATATCTTGAGCAATTGGTAAATGGTTCCTATAGCAACAGTCACCAAGTGAAATCTCTCCCAACAGCTCTCCTCCCTCCCTCTAATCCTACCTCAGGAGTTTTTGTTTTTTTAATCTTTTCAGTTTTTTATACCAACATGTTTAAGTAAGTAGAGAGATTTTAAAATCTATTCACCAAACTTATATTTCTCACATTTAATGGGCACTGAAATTTACAGAACAATTTTTTAATACAGCAAAGCCTCAGGCCCACTCAGGTACCATCAATTTTGTATTTGTGGCTACACATGAAATTGTAGAACTTGATAATGAAATTAAAAATTTGTTAAAGAAAAGTTCTTTTAAATAGATTTAATTTTGATTATGAAATATTCAATAGATGACAAATGGGGTTTAAAAACCAAGATATGAACAAATACCCATTTCACTTAGCAAAGAAGTAAAGCAGCAGGAGGATGTCCAGCATGAATACATGCATGAGAAATCCACCAGGATCAGGTCTACTGACTGTTCAACACTTTTTATCACCAGCAATGGGAGTGGCCAGCTGCAGGAAGACCCTTAAAGATCTTTAAAATATTCTTTCTGTAGCTATTATGACGTGCAATAGTAACATGAGACTTTTTATACTAGATTATACCTGACTTCCACACATTTCTCTGGTTTGTCTGAACAGTGTTTCTTAGGCAGAGTTTGGGGACATTATGGCTGTCCCCAGTTCATCAGCATCTACAGGTTGATACCCTCCAATTTCCCCAATGTCCATTCATGTTACATTATGGATTTAACATTCTTAAAGTTAGTAGTCATGCCTATTGGTATTTGGAGCCATTGCTATATCTTGGTATAAAGAGTTCTATAAGTTTTATAAGTTTACAAGTTTTGTAAGTATTCCAACAGTTGAGTTTACTTCAATATACATCAGAGGTCATCTAGTAGGTATTCAATAGTTAAGATCATAAACTCTGGTGCCAGACTGGCTGGAATAAAATCCCAGCTTTGCCACTATGAGACCTTAGGCAAATTACTTTACCTCCCATATGTGAATTAGGAATAATCATCATATTTTTCTTACAGTATCGTTATAAGGATTAAATAAGTTAATATCTGTAAATTACATATCATTTATTAATTTATTGGTTTTAATAATAACCCCATTCAACATTTGCCCTTTATGTTACAATCCTACTTTAAAATAAAATTAACCGACGTAGGTGACCATCAGTTCCTCCAGTTATCCTGATTGCTCTTTTATCTTCAGTTCTACATAGTCATTCACGAGGTACAGAGACTAGAATTAAATTCAAATGAACTATGGTGTTTTGGCTTTTTTTTCCAAAGTAAGTATGTACCAGGAAAACTGTAATGGCTGGTTTTATGTGTCAGCTTGACAGCACCAAGGGATGCCCAGTTAGCTGGTTAAACATTCTTTCTGGGTATGTCTCTGAAGATGTTTCCAGAAGTGATCAGCATTTGAGCTGGTGGACTGAGTAAAGCAAATGGCCCTCCCTAATGTGGGTGGGCATCATCCAAAACATTGAGGGACTCAACAGAATAAAAAGGTGGAGGAAGGTGGAATTCATTCTGTGCCTGACTGCTGAAATGAGGCATAAATCTTCTATGATCTCCTGGGACATACATCTTCCATGAGCCCTCTGTGGTCCTGTTTCTCAGGCCTTCAGACATGGACTGGGATCTGTACCATCAGCTCTCTGCCCCTCAGGCCTCTGAACTATACCACTGGCTTTGCTATGTATCTAGCTTGCAGATGGCCAATTATAGGACTTCACAACCTCCATAATCATATGAGCCAATACCTTATAATAAATCTTTTCAGATAGATAGGTAGGTAGATAGATAAATAGATAGATAGATAGACAGACATATAGATATATCCTATTTGCTCTGTTTCTATGGATAACCTGACTAATATAAAAACCAAAAATGGAAAACAACAGTAAGATCACACAGAGTCCTGGATTTGCAAATCTTAGTCTGTTGACACAAAAGTAACTCTACTTTCTATACTGGAAATTAGATAGCAACGCTTGGGGAGTTGGCCAGGAGTTCCCCTCAGACCTCACCATGTCAGAGTTGAATGGTAAACAAAGGCTCTCCAGATACAGGCCAAGGTACATTTGAGTTAGGACCGTTTCCAATAGGGTAAACTATTCAGTCCTTTCCAGAATCTACTTCCAAGCCTCTTTACCAGTCAAATTGATTTGCACTGAGTTTTACGCAAGATGGGATAGGGGATTTTTTCCTCTTGAAATACATTACCTACTGATATCTGGGATTTCTTTGACTGCAATAAATAGAAACCTACTCAAGCCAACTTTAAGTAAGGAAGATTTATACATGGCATAAGGGCAAAAAAAAAAAAAATGTGGACAGTAAATGCTGCTCAGACTCTAGTTAGCTGTAGCCAGAAGGATTACGGGTCCAACTTACTCAGAGCAGCTGAGCCTACCATAGCAGGAGCTGTGGAAGCCCTTCCTGAAGAGCAGGCACCCTAACTGTGTCACCTGTACTGCTTTTCTGGTAAGAAGAAACAAGCCCACATCCATAGACAACAGACTAGAATGGAGGACACAGGAAGCAGAGAGGAAATTGTGACACAACCATTACAAAAGGATTTCTTTATTTTCCACAGACATTTTTCACCCAAGTCCTGCCTGAGATGTATAATTAAAATAATGTGGGACTTATTTCTTTCACTGCATTGATGTTGCAGAGTGACCCCTGGGCATAAAGTAGGTTGCATTCAACAACTCTTTGGATTCTCTGCTGGTTCAGATCTGATAGTTAGAAATCATTATCTTATAGGTACATTTGTACCATTTTCCCATAATGTGTTATCATTTTACATCAGTCTACATGGAGCTTATTTGCCATTTTTCTATGCACTCATATGGCCAAGTTATTTCCTTTTACAGTTTATTCTTATTGCCTCAGTATGTCACTACACAGACAGCTCTGCAGAAAATTTTATTCTAGCAGACATTTTTTCAAATCACTTATAACAATATTAAGTAAGATTGATCCAGCACTAATTCCTGGTGTTTGCATATTTCCATACATAAAAGTATTATTTCCCTCAGCCCCTCCCTTTTCTTTCCCTGTCTCCCCTTATCAGCAAATATTAATTAAGTACCCATTATGTGCCAGAAATTGTTCAAATGCTCAGGATACCTCAGTGAACCAAACAGATAAAAAATCTTGGCTCTCATAGAGCTTACTTACTGGTGTGGAAAGATAACCTATAACAAATAATGAATAAATGAATGCTATGTTATGTTGCTACAATGATAGGCACTATTTTTCCCTTCACTTAGTTTCACAATTTGAATTATTTCTTCAGTGATAAAGTATTTTCCCCAAACCCACGGTATCTATCTCAAATTGGAAGAGAATCACTTTTCTATCTTTTACATTTCATTTTTGAAAGCGTTAGAATAATGAACCACCAAGAAGGAAATAGAATGTTCACTCTTTTTCAGGAGAAGATGTTTAGGGTAAAAGGAGTTCATTTAACAAACATTTGTGGATTATCTATGAAACATAGAAAAGAAGAATTTATAGCCCTGCCCTTAAAGATTTTATAATTTAATTGAAAAGAGTAACAAGCAACCAGGTAATAAGAGATGTCAGCAGCCCCCACCTCATATTTTTACAGTGGGATTTTGGCCTTGGATTTTGTTGCTGAGTCCCTGATCTAAATCTCTATCTTGTGTTTCAGTCTATTTCACGGGCATGTGTCCTTTTTATCTATTTAGCAAACAGTTACTGAGCATCTACTTGGATCAGTCATCATGTCAGGTGCTGGGGATACTAAAATAATAAAGAAATTGTCTCTGCCCTTGAGGGGCTCATAGTCTAGTAAGGAGATGTACCTATAAAAATCATGAATGAGCAAGGTCAACACGCTAACAATGGTATGTGTGGGGCACTATGGGAAAGAAAGACGATGAAGCCACTACCATTGTCTGGAAGGGAAGAGGTCATAGGAAAGAATTCAGAGTATACACCTAGAAGACTCTCAAAGGATGAATAAGAATTCACTACGTGGGTGAGGAGGGAAGGACGTGTCAAACTGAGCAAAGTACATTAGCAAAGAAATGAAGATTTGTGAAAGAGCTCTTGCCAACAGCCCAATGGAGAGACTGGAGGTTCTAACTCCATTTCTTAAACTACAGAATTTGAGCATGTTGGCTGGGACTTCGCTTCTGAACATTGCTACTATCCCGATTTGTTGGCACAGGCACTACTTCTACTATGTTTTTAATTCTTCTGAAGACTTTCAATCCTTTTACATTTTAAAAATAGTTTTATTGAGATAATTTTCATATCATAATGGTCACCCCATTTAAAGTGTGCAATGCAATGGTTCTTAGAATATTTAGAGTTATGCAGCCATTACCATAATTTAATTTTAGAACATCTTCATCATTCCAAAAAGAAGCTTTATACTCCCTAAGAGTAACTCCCCATCTCCTTCCCATACACACAGCCCTAGACAACCACTAACTGACTTTCTGTCTCTAAAGACTTGGACTTTTTATATAAAGGGAATCATACCATATGTAGACTGGCTCCTTTCACTTAATAAAATGTTTTCAAAGTTTTTCCATGTTATAGCATGTATCAATACCTCTTCCTTTTTACTGCAGAATAATATTCTATTGTATGAATATAACACATTCGTTCATCCTTTCATCAGTTTCTATGGATGGGTTGTTTCTACTTTTCACCTATTGTGAATAGTGCTACTATGAACATTGGTGTACAAGTTTTTGTGCATTTGCACTTCCCTTGGGTATATACATAGGAGTAGAATTGCTGGTTCATATGACAACTCTGTTTAACTTTTTGGGAAACTGCCCAAGTATCTGCCAAAGTGGCCACAACGTTTTACATTTCTATTAGCAATATATGAGGGTTCCTTTTCTGTACATCCTTATCAGCACTTGTTATTGGTTTGTTTTTTTTTTAACTATAGCCATCCTAGTGAGTATAAGGTGGCATACAATTGTTGTTTCTATTCACATTTCCTTAATGGCTAATGAATTACAAAATTACAACATCCTGGCATTAATGATATAGCATTTAATTCAAATACTTGTACAAATGTAACTGATAGCAGAGGACGGAGGCAGGGGGATCTTCCTGGAAAAGGAGACTCAAAGCCTTATAAATAAAGCAGGAGGGTGGTGTAGGGAGAAAGGATAGAGGCAGAAAGCAGTAAGATGTGTAAGGAAACAATAAGGGGGCTTTAATAGTGAGAAATGAGATTTGAAAGTATGGTTGAAATCTGTTATTTTGTCTTTTGAGAAACAAAATCCTCCACCCTTCTCTTGGGAATTGTTTCTCCTTCCACCCTCCAATTCCAACCACGTGGTTCAGATGGGAGAATCCATGTTTTAATGTGACTTCACCCTCATTCCTGACTAAAGCAGATTGGTCTAGACATGATCACCTGCCCCAAGCTGGACCAGTTAAAGACTTTTTCCCAGTAATTGTGAACATGAGAAAGAAGAAAACCATGTCAATCCCTTCCCATTATGGGAACCATAAGTTATAAATTCCAGCAGCTTTTGATAATCAGGTATTCTACTATGTGGAGGAGAACTGTCTGCTGTGAAGGTGAAAAATATGGATACCAAAGATAAGCTAGATAAGAAAGAGAGGAGGCAAAGTCCTGGTTGTGTTCAAATTTCTGGCTTAAATATTCTTGAGATTCAGCTACTTTCAGTGACAAGGTTTTTGCTTTTAACATGAAAGATCAAGTGGGGACTTCCCTGGTGGTCCAGTGGTTAAGATTCCTCACTTCCACTGCAGTGGGCGCGGGTTCGATACCTGGTCATGGAACTAAGATCCTGCAGGCCGTGCGGCACAGTCAAAAAAAAAAAAAAAGAAAAGAAAGATCTAGTGAATTCCTAAAATTAATCTATGCCATAAACCTTGCAAAAACTGTGTGCCTCATCTTCTTCCAATGTAGGATTAGATATTTCAAGAGTCTTGGTCAATGTCTCATATAATTTAGAGAGGTTGCCAGAGTCTGCAGTCCTTTAAACTAGGCTGGGAAATCCTAAGATGTATACAGCACTGCTGTTGCCTTAGGTTGCTTATCATCTGAGGAGGAAGAGACAAAACAGGTAACAAGGACTAGCAAGTCATCTACAACAATCATCATGGACTATGAGCCAAAACCAAATGAGTCATAGGGACCAGAAGTGCTGCTTGGAGTTCAGAAGAGGGACAAAGAGTTGGGAGCTATAGTGGGCAGTTAAAGGAAGATTCACAGAGGAATAAAGTGGGTCTGGAAATTGAGTAGGATTCAGATAACCACAGAGAAAGAAAATGAAAGGCCAGAGAGATGAGTTCAGTGAGTACTGTTTTTTGAGGATTTTACTTGTTTATTCTCATAAGAGCTTTTGGGTCAGCCTAATCTACAAAGCAATCACAGATTCCCATTTCATCAATTTCCTCCCATTCTACTCTTTAACAACTCTTATCAAGTGTGGAGCTTTTCCATCCAGTGCTAGCTAACCCCAACTCTATTTCAACATAAATTACTATCTTGTTTACACCACTGGGTTCCTAAGTTGATTAGACATACTACCTACAGGTCAATTTATGACTCAGAGTCTTCATTAGATTTTTTCAAATACAGCCGTCCATCCCTATCTGCTGTGTATAAGTTCCAAGACCCTCAGGTGATGCCTGAAACCACAGATAGTACCAAACTCTATACACATGTTTTTTCCTATAAATACATAATTTGATAAAGTTTAACTTATGAATTAGGCAGAGTAAGATTGACAAAACAACTAATAATAAAATAGAACAATTACAACAATATAATGGGACTTCCCTGGTGGCGCAGTGGTTGAGAGTCCGCCTGCCGATGCAGGGGACACAGGTTCGTGCCCTGGTCCGGAAGGATTCCACGTGCCGCGGAGCGGCTGAGCCCATGAGCCATGGCCGCTGAGCCTGCGCGTCGGAGCCTGTGCTCCGCAACAGGAGAGGCCACAACAATGAGAGGCCCGCGTACCGCAAAAAAAAACCAATATAATGTAATAAAAGTTATGTGAATTTAGTCTCTCTCAGAATATCTCATTGCATAAATTTAATGCCTTTTCCATCTTAACTAAGCATTTATTGTACACTGTGGCCATAATTTTTGCAGTTTGAGGTGAGATGGCAAAACTAGCATGAATTTCTTTTTCCTTCTCCACAATTTCAAGGATAGAAGATTCTTTTTTTTTTAAAAAACTTTTTACTTTATATTGGAGTATAGTTGATTAACAATGTTGTGTTAGTGTCAGGTGCACAGCAAAGTGATTCTGTTTTACATGTATCTATTCTTTTTCAAATTCTTTTCCCATTTAGGTTGTTACATAATATTGAGCAGAGTTCCCTGTGCTACACAGTAGGTCCTTGTTGGTTATCCATTTTAAATATAGCAGTGTGTACATGTCAGTCCCAAACTCCCTATCTTACCACCATAGATCTCAGCAACCTCAGCATACAATTTTTTTTCTTTCCTTATTAAGTCGAGAACTTTCACCTTTTCATTTAAAGGAAGAAGTTTATGGCTTTTCTCTGGCATATCTGAATTGCCAGCATCAATACTCTTGTGTTTGGGGTCCATTATAAAGTAAAATATGTTACCTGAACACAAGCACTGCGACAGTCGATCTGATAACAAGGCAGCTACTGAGTGACTAAAAGAAAGGATGCAAGGGACAAAGGGATGATTCACAACCCGGGTGGGACAGAGCAGGACAGTGCAAAATTTTCATCATGTTACTCCGAACAGCACAAAAGTTAAAACTTATGAATTGCCCCCAAACAAGAGAACAAGGGCACAAGTTATAAATCTCCAAGTTGGGAGGAATATTAGTTACCATCAAGTGAGAGGTGCCCAAACCTAGCTGCACATCACAATAACCTGGGTTAGTTAAAAAAATTACAAATTCCCAGATCCATCTCCAGACCTACAGAAACAGAATCTTTGGAGTTTGGGGCTGGGGACTATGGAGCTGTGGGGAGCAGCAACGAGTATATAGTCTTTTTAACTTAAAAAATTGAATTGTTTTTAAATAAAGTACAGAAAATAATATAAAAAAACACGTGTACTGAAAACTAAAATGAGCAAATGTTAACCTTTGATCATGGTTGTATAGAGAAAAAGTTGTACTTTAATAGAAAACTGCATTGTCTAGACCGTAGAGGAGAATTCTCAGGGTTATCACATTCTGATTCTATGGAAGTTGATATACAACTTCAGCTTCAGCTGATGTACAAGCTGATGTATACGGTAGATAACTAATAGCAATGCAAAACAGTTCTTGTCTATAGACATACAAATTCTGTATCTTCTCTTACTCTGGAAAAACAATTCCTTATACATTTCGATATTCCTGATCTATAAATCTGTCGGTTCATGGATTCTCTTTTGAAGACATTACAACACCTGCCTAGTACCCTCATTAAGTTAAAGAAAATCTATAACATGTATTTATTTTATATCAGTATGAGAGTCAGGATTTTATAATTTTTTGAAAATTATCTTTTAACAGTTTCTTCTATCTTTTTTTAAAAGTTAATTAATCCTTACAGAAATTTAATATATACTAGATTTTCCCTTTTGGTCTCATTTTGTTTCTCTCCTCCTCTCCTCAGAGGTAACTACTATCATGAATTTCGTGTGGATCCAAGTCATGCCTTTATACAATTCTTAAATATATACATGTTCAAAAATAATGTATGGTGATAATTAATTTTAAAAACATACTCTATATATCTGCAATATTTTTATCTGCAACTTTTAAACTTAAGAATAATTACTTGAGATCTCTTCATGCTGATATGTGTAATCAATGCCTTTAATGGTTAGTGGTGTACTTGATTTTTTTACTTCTTTTGAGATTAACTTGATATTTGTTTTTCTAGAAAAATATTCATTTTCTTCCCAATTTTCTGGCCTCAAGTTTTTCAGTTTTCTATACTCATTTTTTCCTTATATTTATTATGCCCACATTTTTCATTCCTTAAATTGTTTATTTTTGTCTTTTCTTTGTTTTCTTCACTTTTTTCTTTGTTTGCTTAGAAATACATACTTGATTATGCTAATTGTTTCTATAATTTTTGTTGCTGTTGACTTGCTTTTTAAAGTTATTAACTTCTGTTATTATCTTGATTATTTCCTTCCTTCTACTCTTTCCTGTTTATACACTGTATATTAATTATGCCCTCATGTTCTGAAATGTACTATTTCATTGTTGTTCAATTCTAATGTTTTGCAATTTTTTTGTTTTGATTTCTTAACCCCTTGCATTCTTTAAGAGTTTAGTTTTTTAGTTTTCAAATATGTGAGTTGGGTTTTGTACTACTTTGTATAGAGTTCTAGTTTAATTGCATTGCTGTTAGGAATGTTCCATTTGGTAAAAAGAATATATATTCTATACAGACAAAAGAGTAGGCAGAAATTTTTTGTTTGCTTGGTACATTTGAGACAGAAGTAGTAAAATCTCCCACTATGGTTATACATTTATTTTTGTAATTTTGTCAGTTTTTCTGGGCTATGTTGTTAAGTGTATATGCTTTCATGATTATTTTATCTATTGATGTACTGTTGTTTTTTCTCATTATATAATGTTCCTCTTTATTTTAATTAATATTATTACAGGGTTTAGTGCTTTTTCCTTAAATTCCATTGTGCCTAATATTATTGCTTCTCTACTAGCTAGCTTTCTTTTGTTTAGTATTTGAATACTTCTTTCTGTTTTTATTTTCAATCTATGTCATTTTATTTTAAGTATGACTTTTGCAAACAGAATATAACTGGCTTTTTGAAAAATCCAATCATATGGTCCTTCTTTTTTTTTTTTTTTTTGCGGCACGTGGGTCTCTCACTGTTGTGGCCTCTCCCGTTGCGGAGCACAGGCTCCGGGCGCGCAGGCTCAGCGGCCATGGCTCACGGGCCCAGCCGCTCCGCATCATGTGGGATCTTCCCGGACCGGGGCACGAACCCGCGCCCCCTGCATCGGCAGGCGGACTCCCAACCACCGCGCCACCAGGGAAGCCCATGGTCCTTCTTTTTAGATGCATTTAATCCATTTACATTCACTGTAACTAATATATTTAGACTTACACCACTTCATCTTGTGGTTTCTTCTATTATGTTTTTGTCTTTGTATCTCATTTCTTACCTTCTGTGGTATTTGTAAATATTCTTTATTTTACTTTTTTCCCTCTGCTGGTTTTGAAGTTGTAGATTGTATTTCTATTATTTTAGTGATTACTCTTAAATTTTTCTAATGACTATAAATATATAGCATCTCTATTCTCCTCTATCAAACTATCCATTAAATATCCCTTTTCCCTACCCCTCAGACTGTCCATCTTCCTTATTACTCTTGCTAGACCAGGGGTCAGCAAACTACAGATGACAAACCAAATCCTGCCTGCCACCTGATTTTGAATAGCTCATGAGCTAAGAATGGTTTTCACATTTTAAAATGTTTTCTTAAAAAATCAATAGAAGAATAATAGTTCATGATTTCAACATTATATAAAATTCAAACTTCATTGTCCATAATAAAGATGTATTGGAACACAGCCACTCTCATTTGTTTACATGTTACCTATGGCTGCTATCCTGATACAATGGCAGAGTTGAGTAGTTACAGCAAAGACCATATGTCCCACAAAGTCTAAAATATTCATTATATGGCTTTTTATAGAAAGTTTCGGACCCCTAATCTAGACATTAGAGTGTCGTTTTACTTTTAAGTTTTTACCTTAACAAATATAAAGCAAAAATTATGGTGGTTGCTCTCTTTTACAGATTAGAGTTAATAATATTTAAAATATATTTTATCAATTTATGTGTTTCCCACTGTTTCTTGTATCACATTATATCTTATTCCTTCTAAGTCTATTTTTCCTTCTGCCAAAAAAAAAAAAATGTACATTTTCTTATCAAGAGTCTTCTGGATGGTAAATTCTGTTAGTTTTTGAATTTCTGAAAATGTCTTTAGTTTGTTTTCACTCCTGAAAGCAAATTTAGCTGGATATATAATTTTAGGCTAGTAGTTATTTTCCCTTAGCACTTTGAAGATATTACTCCATTGAATTCAAGTATTTATTGTTCTCATGAGAAATCTGCTTTTTGTCTAATTGCCTTTTTTTGAAGTTTTTAAATATTCCTTTTACATTGTTAGCTTTTCAGTTTTTTTCTTAAAATCCTTGAGGTTTTGATATTTCAGTATAGTAAAAACAAGTTGGTTTTTTTTCTTTTACCTCTTTTAGCATTTGGGTGTGCACTTTTAATCTGAAGACTCATTCTTTTGACACTGTTAGAACACTTTTACCTGTGATATTTCAAATATTATTTCTCCACCATTCTCTTTTCTCTCTCCCTGAGACACCTATTATATATATGTTGAAATCTTTCAGTGCTTGTCTCTTAATGTCTTTTTCATGTTTTTCATCTATTTTATTTCTCTGTGTTCAACTCTCGTTGATTTTCTCTATACTATTTTTCAATTCCATAATTCTTTTTTTAACTAAGTCCAGTTCAGAAATCACTCTGCTTAGTAAGATTTTTATTCCAATAACTATATTCTGCATTTCCAGAATTTCTAATTGGTTTTTGGCTTGTACCAATCTATTTTATTTTCATAATTCTCTCTCTGGATAAAATTCTTTTCTGTATCTATTTGATGATCTTAAATATACTTATTTTAAAGTCACATTGAGATTATTCTATTGTTTATATTTTGTCATGTGTGAATTTATCTATTTACCTCCTCTGTGGTTTGTTTTGGTTTCATTCTTGATGTTAAATTTACTAATGTGCTCTGAAAATTTAATCTGTATGTTCACTTTGAATGGAAAGTATTTTCATTGTTTTATGTTCCTGGTTTGTGGTCTGTGGTCTGACTGTAACATGTAGTTTTCCTACTAAAGTTCTCTAGTCCAGAAGCAGAACTAGGTCTTAAATAAACAGCTTGGAGCTCCAGTTTCAAGATGAACTGTGAATATCAAGATCCATTCACTCAGACAGCAGGGAGTTCTGTCCAGACCCTGAACTTTCTGAATGACATTTTCTGTTTCATCTTGCCATAGCTTATACCTTATGCGAGCTAGAGCCATAGACAGCAGTGTCAGTTTTCTCACCCTTTCCTTCTTCCCACCTTCTCTGCCTAGCTCCTGGTTTCAGGCAATGAGTCCAGCTCAGGTCTCTCACCATACATGGGGAGATTTGGGTTCTCTACAATCTCATGGTTACAGAACTTTGTCTCCGTCTGCATAGAGGACCTAGTATATGTGCTTCAGCTCAGAAATGGAACAGCTGTAGGCATCTGTTCTACTTCTGGTCCACAGAGATATTCAACTTGCCTTTTACACAAATATATGGTACACACACACACAAACACACACACAACTGCTTTGTTTGGAAAGGAAGAGTGTTTAAAGTATAAGCTCAAAATTTAATTGTTCTTTTTTATAAGCCTATATGACTCTGACCTCTAACACAAAGGTCAGCAAACTATAGCCCATGGACCAAATTTTGCCTGCTGGTGTTTCCATAAATAAAGCTTTATTGGAACACAGCTACAGCCATTCCTTTTCATATTGCATATGGCTGCTATCACTACAAAGGCACAGTTGAGTAATTGTGACAGAGACCATAGAGCCTGAAAAGCCTAGAATTTCTATAGAAAAAGATTGCTGACCCTGCTGTAACAATAGAGAGCCTCTTCCCTTCTTTATCTAATCTTCCTCATATGGCTTTAAATACCAGGTATATGATGACAACTCCCTGAACTTAAGTCTTGTTTGCTTAGCTGAATATCTGTTTGGAGACATATAATAGGCATCTTAAACTTAACATGTTCAAAATCAAATCCCTGACATTTCCTCTGTACCCTCCCTCCCCTACATGAAAGACTTTCTTCAAGTAGTCTACTCCATGCCAGCAAATGAAAATTTAATCCTTCCCTTTGCTCAAGTCAAAAATTTTAGAAACATCTTTAACTTCTCTCTTTCTCTCACATTCCATGTCTTTTCTACCAAAAACCTAAAAAAAAAAAAAAAAAAAAAAGCACTGAGAATCCATGAGTAAGTAATGGAATATGACCAGTTCCCTCCTCAGGGGATTACATGTCTCAGTTGTGAACCAGGTACCAGGAGAAGTAAGCCAGCAAATGTTGAAGTCAATCTCACTGGGAAGTTTGATATGGAATCTTTTCCATAACTCAGGCTCAGACAGTCTCCGTGTTGAAGTTTTCTTATCTTTATGAGAAAAGGAAATATGCTAGGCTTCTGGTAAAGGCCTTTGGATTAAACTCTCAGAAAGAAACTGGCGTCACCTCATAAACTCACCAGAACATAAAAGGACATGGAAGAGAATAATAAAACTAATGTGCTAATCAGTTCAATAAATGCACGAAGCAGACCTTAAATCAAATAAGATGGGAAAGGATGCCTTATTTTAGAGCCCTGAGACATACAGTGATGAGAAAACACTTCCTCAGCTTTGAATTGCTGCAGGGAAAATATTGGGTTGGCCCAAAATTTCGTTCGGGCTTTTCCGTAAGATTCTTACCGAAAAACCCAAACGAACTTTTGGGCCAACACAATAGTCATCGGTTTAGAAGTAACCTGATCACCAAGAGACACCGGTGGCAATTTCTAAACAGAAAGTATCATTTTCCTTTCTGTCTTCTTCCAGAGTTAATGGAAGCTCTCATATGCCAAAAGGGTACCTTTGGCTTCCTTCCCACTAGCTGCATGAGCAATGTGAAGCCTGCCTCCTTGGTACTAGCAATTCTCTCCAGTCCTCCAGTTCTAGGTATCTAGCCATAGGCCAAACTAGAAAGTAGGTGAACATTTTCTCTGTCAAACATCCATCAGCCTCAAATACCCCTTGACCACCTGATCAGTGGGAAAGCCATGTTTATAAAACCAATTCATACCACTGTGTTAGTAACATAATTCAGTTTCCTGTCTAGGAATGTGGCATTTTCAAAGGGAATAAACAACATTTACAAAATTGTAAGTATCTCAGATGGTGGAATTCCAGCCTCAGTGTGCCCTATGTGGAATACAAGTATACAAGTGCTTTGGGGTCAGTACAGTCTTGAAATTCTGAAAATGAAACTTCCTACTTCTCTAGGCTGCCACAAATCAATTCCAGTTTAGTGGGAAAGAACCCCTGTTCCACCTTTTCTCCAGGAGGAGCATCAAACTCTAACATCTTTCTACATAAGAAAGGAGAGGTGTGAGCCCACTGAGGAAGCCCCAGGAAGGTGCAGCTGGTGGAACACACCTTCCTACTCTGTCATTACTTCCAATCAGCTCTGCCCACAGGCAGGGATCCGAGGGGACCCTGAGAAAACCTTTGCCCACCAGAATTGTTAACCTGTTAAAGTCCCTCATTCTAGCAATCAGACAAATCCAAGAATGTGAGTCATTATAAAGGCTCTTGGATAAGTCAGTGCTGTGGAAAAGGGGGGAAGTGAAGAGAGCAATTTTCTAGATTAAAACAGATTTATAAGGAAAAATAACCAAATATAATGTATGGTCCTTCACTGGACCCTGTTTGAACAAACCAGCCCTAAAGTATCTCTGGAGAACAATTAGGAAAATTTGAATATAAGCTGTATATTAAATGATATTAAGGAATTAGTGTGGATTTTGTTAGGTGTGATAATTGTATTGTGGCTATGTAGGAGAATACCCTTAATTTTTTGGTGACGCATACAAATTATTAAGGGGTTATACTAGGTTCCTAGGGCTGCCATAATAAATCAGCACAAACTTGGTGGCTTAAAACAACAGAAATTTATTCTATCAGTTATAGAGGCCAGAAGTCTGCAATTAAGATGTTGGTAGGGCCATGCTCTCTTTGATGGCTCTAGGGGAGAATCCTTCCTTGCTTCTTCCAACTTCAGGTAGCTGGAAGCATACATGACTCCCATTTCTGCCTCCCAACTTCTCATCTGTGTGTGCCTTTATCTCTTCTGTCTCTGTCAAATCTCCCTCTGATTTTCTCTTATAAAGACACTTGTCATTGGATGTAGGGGCCCTAGGATAATTCAGGATGATCTCCTCATCTCAAGATCCTTAAATTAATTACATCTGTAAAGACTCTTTTCCCAAATAAGGTAACATTCAATCTTTTACCATATAAGGTAATATTCACAGGTTCTGGGGATTAGGATGTGGACACACCTTTTTGACACCACCATTCAACCCACTTCATCCCCTTCACAGGGATGAAGTATTTTCAGAAATTTATTTTAAAATGATTCAATAAAAATAAATGTGAATGAAATAAATAAGACAAAAGGCTAATGATTGATAAATCTAGGTGGTAGATATATATGAGTTCATTGTACTATTCTAATTTTTGTATGCTTAAAATTTTCATAATAAACCAATTTAAAATTCCTTATTTTGCCAAGAGAGCCTCAGTTAGGGAGTTATTTCAGTATAGGAGATAGGAGTGTGGGCTCTGGGGTCACAATGCCTGGCCTTGAATCCTGCCAGGCTTGACAGTGACAAGCTGTGGGATCATGTGTCAGTTACTTAGTTTTTCCATCTATAAAATGGAGATAATAATAATACTAACTTCAGACAATTGTTGTGAGAATTAAAAAGAAATAATGTTCATGAGGTACCTGGCAAAAACACAGGTCTGACAAATACTAGCTATTTCATTATTATGTTGACTATTGTGTTATTTCGACCTTTAAAATTCCTCTGTTAAAATATGATTATCCTAGGGGTAGGATGGGAATAAAACACAGAACTACTAGAGCATGGACTGGAGGATATGGGGAGGGGGAAGGGTAAGCTGTGACGAAGTGAGAGAGTGGCATGGATATATATACACTACCAAATGTAAAATAGATAGCTAGTGGGAAGCAGCCGCATAGCACAGGGAGATCAGCTAGGTGGTTTGTGACCACCTAGAGGGGTGGGATGGGGAGGGTGGGAGGGAGGGAGACGCAAGAGGGAAGAGATATGGGAACATATGTATATGTATAACTGATTCACTTTGTTATAAAGCAGAAACTAACACACCACTGTAAAGCAATTATACTCCAATAAAGATGTTAAAAAAAAAAAAAGATTATCCCTGTCTGGGATGCCGGGAGGGGAATTTACACCTCAACCTAGTATCTACTACAGAAAAATTCTTAGCAGGTTAGAAGGGTCACTGTTAGCTAAGAGAAACACTCTTAGGAAGGAGACACAGGGGGCTACAGTGTGTGTGTGTGTGTGTGTGTGTGTGTGTGTGTGTGTGTGTGTGTGTGTGTGTGTGTGTGTGTGTGTGGCAGTGGGGAGCAGGAAGGGATACAGGGAGTAAGGTGCTTGCACAGGGGCAGAGGACAGGCCTGGGGGAAGAGTGAGGCAGTGACTGTGGAGGCAGGGAAATTCTGAAAACAAGGACAGCTCTTGTACACTTTTAGGCAATTCCCTAACAGCCATTGCCCAGGGCTTGATTCTTAGCCTTGATGCTGAAGGAGTTACTGCAAATTCCCAAAATACTTAGTATATCTAGGAAGCTGCTTCACTGCTAAGTGACTATGACTCACCCAAAGTGGAACTGTTATTTCTCAGGACTCAATCTACGCTAATGCACTTATTTAAGACTAACTCCCTCTGCCTCATGAGGAAGTTGCTACTTGTGGAGAGTTGGAGCAGGCTCAGGTGTGATCATGTAATTAGGAAAACCCAGTGTTTCAAATGGGAGTGGAGCTTGCCGCACTCAGGTGGAGTGCTGAGGCTGCCACTTTCTCCTCCCACATCTCAGGGTGTTGGCGCATCTCCAGGCAATTCACACTTCACATTCAGGGTGTCATTTCATTTTTAGCTCAAGAGCATGAAGACTTTTGCCTCCCTCACTTCTCACTTAGCATCATACTTTCCCTCAACCTCTTGCAGTCACCAAATACATGCAAGACCTTGTATTAGGAACAAGAGAAATGAAGGAACTACACCAAAAATTTAAAGATGAAACAAGCAAGAACAACAGGGATGAAATGCCAAGGAGACATGCAGCTCCCTAAAAGGTCCAGATGCTTTTTTGAAACAAATCTTTGGAACCACTCCATCGTGTTTTCACTTTCTACTCCCCACTAAATAAATTAAAATAATTAACAAAATAACAAGTCTCAAAGTTTAGGTTCTAAGATGCAAGGCTGAAACCCTTGTATAAAGAGTGCCACTAAAACTTCCATGTGACAAAAATCATCCACAGATATGGTAGACCTGAGACCCAACATTACTAACAAGCTCCCAGGTGATGCCAATGCTTTTGGACCACAAGTCACACTTTGAGTTGCAACGGTATAGAGCACTGGTTCTCAAATTTGGCTACACTTTGGACTTACCTGCAGAGTATAAAATAAGACTGATGGCCCAGAGATTCTTATTTTTTCTTGAGTGTGATCTGGACATTTGAATTTTTAAAAGTTCCCCAGTGTTTCTAGCCTTCAGCAAAGTTTGAGAACCAGTGGTATAGAGGTTGTTGATTTTCTCGAAGTCATGGAGGGCCAGACTCAAAGTGCTTTGTTCAATACCAAGTGACTCTACTGTTTGAATGTTAGCATTTTCTGGAGAGCTTTTAATAACACTGCTTGGGACCCACACCTGGAAGTCCAGATCTAATTGGTATAAGGAAGGGCCCAGACAGGAGAATATTTCAAATCTCAGCTGATTCTTATACACACCCAGGTTAAGAATCCCTATCACAGATGTAGGAAGAAGGAACTAGAAAACATCCTTAATTGTTATAGAAGGAATAGACATAGTTTAGAGGGAGAACATATGTCAGTTATGAATATACATACACATATAGTACAGCAACTACTTGCTTTGTTATAATAAATCTAACTTTTTGGTAGATAATAGTGAGGTTAGAGAAGCATTAAGCATGGGTTTAGATTAGTACATCAATATTTAAACCCTCCTTTAATCTGCTTATTTGCAGAGTTAAAAACAGCACAATGTTTTACACATAGTGGGTACAAAATCAATATTTAATGGCCTATTAAAATATAGTCAATATTATAACATTTTCTTGGGTGGATTCCATACCAAAACAATAAAATTTAGCAGTAATAAGGATACATTACACTACAAAGCTATGAGGGAAAATCTCAAGACAGGCCAGGAAATATTAAATGACACTGGAGGCTGCAAAACTGGGTTTTGATCAGTATCTGCATCCAAACTGGCAGAGCTCATCATAGGGATGAACTGTGGATATGAGGTTTGGATAGGAGACATTACAGCCTCTGGCGTAAGTGCACTTTGAATAGATGTGGAAAAGACATATCCTGGACTTGGCTCTAAAACATGGACAGGAATTAGTGTAGGCAGAATTCCTATGTAAACCAGTTTGTAATCATGATCATTACATAATTAAGACCATAAGTACCAACCTCTAATGAGGAGAAAGCTTAAAACATTCACCATGTAGTTACCCGACTTGGGACAGGTGAACTACAACAGAAGGTAGATGTCAGGGGAATTTGTAAGAAATCCTGGAGACTATTTCTAAACAGGCTTAGTGTATGTCCCCCAAATAAGCATGCCTTAGTTGAAGAAGATAAACACTAGTACAGAAATACTGTTCATTTAACTGGCAAAGCAAATGAGGACAATAGAGAGGACAACACGGAGCTTGACTCCATGAGAAAATGGTGGCTTGATGGAATTAAAGATGAATACAAAAAGGTATGAGCAGAGATGCTCACTTAAGCATTATCTATAATGTCAATAAATTAGAAACCTAGATGTCCAACAATAGGCTATTTGGTTAATTTTGCTGTTGTTTTGCTTTCTTTTTCCCCTCAACTTCATTGAGGTATAATTGACAAATAAAATTTTATATATTTAAAGTGTACATGATTTGATATACATATACATTGAAAAAGATTACCATAATCAATTAACATATTCATCAGAGATTTGGTTTATTAAATTAGGGAGTAGTGTACCCTATGCAATCATTAATAATCATAATGTAGTAGAATATTTATTACTATGAGAAAATATCAATGATGAATTGTTGAATAAAACGGAGATATAAACATATGTACAATATGATCCTAGTTGTGCTAATATATAGAAAAGTAGTTAGGAAGATATAAATCAAACAGTTAATAATAAATGGGGAGATTATAGATGATTCTATGTCTCTTCACTGGAGCTTTTCTATATTTTCTGAGTTTATCACATGTGCATTTATTTTGTAATTAGAAAAAATATATTGTTTAAAATGCAAATGAAAAGTGGAGCAGGTCAAATCTAAAGAATGAGAAACTCTAAATAAGAATTCATGGAGCATCTTACGTGTTTCTCCAACCAGAAGGAGTTCTTTTTTGCCCTTTAAGGGAGAGGTATTTGTGGTACCATCTGAGAATGATCAGAGTTAGGGGAATGCTCAAAGAATAAAGGTTAGGTACCAATTAAGTATGAATTCTTGGGCTTTGGCCTTCTCTGAAAGATGCTAACATAGTCTTGATCACAAACCATCTTGAAACAGGTAGATCGGAGAAATGTGGCTAAGTAGGACTCATTAAAACTGAGTGTAGAAACAATGCCATGTGAGAAAATTTAAAATTAGCAAATGATGAGGTGACCAGGCCAGACACCAAGTGCAGGCAGTGACTTTGGAGCCCTATATCGAGTGCACAGGACAAAAATCTCTGGAATTAACCGAGCCCCCATAGCAACTGTTGCCATGGGCTCTCCTGACCTAAACCGGACAGCCCCCGACTCCATATTAGGTAAAATATTCACCACGTATCAACCATGTAGCATCCTGACCAATCACCTAATGCCATCCTGTCAGTAGGAATCTTCTTTGTCTTGAAGCTATAAAAGTTGGCTACTAGCCCACAAAGGGGGTCGGCTCTCCCTGGTCTATCAGGAAGCCGGCCCGCTGTATTTGCAGCGCCCCTCACTAACTCTGCTCCTTGTTCTCAATAAACTCACTCTCATCTAAAATACTTTGTGTCTGGAAATTCTTCTTCCAACCCACACACGGATCACAACAGTGTCTGCTAATTTACTCTTCATTCATAGCTGTTAGCTGTGGTCTCTGTGACCGGTTTGCTAGAGAAGTAAGTTGATGAGCTTGCCATTCTCCTTGGAAGCTCAGGGAGGACGAGGGTAGAGGAAAAGGAAGGTTATTGACTTGAAGAAAGTCTGAATAAAACCAGCAAACAGAGACAGCCAGAGGTACACATCAGGAGTCAGAGTAAGAATTAGTCAGTGTGATAAGAGAGAAGGAGATGATAGCCAGAGAAAGGAAGGGAGCACTCAGTTCAAACAGGGGCCATAAGCCCATGCCTGGCTGGTTCACAGGCGGAACTAGACTGAGGGCAGCCAAAAGAGAGGCTTTCATTTCATCTTATGCAGAAGCACATTATCCAGCACTTGAACTGAGAATGAACTGGGCTGCTAATTATGCTTTGCTAAGAACCCAACATCCTGAAATTAAACAGAAAATACAATCAAGCACATAACCCAATGGCATCAAAATAAAGTTAAATAAAGGGAAATATAAGCTGAAAAACGGGACTTGCCAGCAATGAGAAGGACCTCAAAAGAAAATAATTTATTTAATGAAAGTTCTAAGGACATAAACATACTAAAAGCACCCAGATGACACCTTGCTTGTGTTGCCTTTAGGTTGTGAATTGAAGAAGATCACGAAAGCTTGAGACACACTGTTCAATAGTTTGAGAGCTGAAATGAGAACTGAGTTCTATTTTTGATCAGGGACAAGGGAAATGTGTGCCAATCTCTGTGTGAGGGTGAAGAACATACTGAGACAGCCAGAAAAGACATGTGAGTAATGCCACTTACATTAAAAATCTTTTTCTATGTCTAAGTACACCCTGGCGAACTCATGGTTTCCTGATAGAAGCAGTCCAGTCATACCCTCTCCACATCAGATCGTTTTCTCTGTGGCACTTGCCTAGGGACTGTGGAGAGCCAGGGACGGTAGCTAACAATAGCCTTAGACTCATTGCTTCTGAGTCACAAATGAGTAGAATTTTGAATCATCTCTTGCTTACATACTTTTTTTCACTTTACTCCTCCTTCCCACCCAGAGAGTACTTGTCTCGATTGCAAGGAGGCACCTCCATCCTCTGCTGAGTCAGATTTTAAAATCCAGATACTTCGCATCTTTGTAACAAGCAATACTAGGTGGACTTTAAGGTGAATAATGGACTAGTCCAGCAAATCACAACCCACAGCAATCACAGCTACCATATAAAACAGAGAGTGGTGTCTCCACCCAACTCCAGTTCTGAAATCTCCATTGTGTGGCCTCTTTCACTAACCACATTTCTTTAAACTTAATCAGAGCTAACCCTTCTCTAATTAGACTTGGACAAGCTACTTGAGCACTGGAAACAAGATCCAGAAAAAATCCAGGGCCATTTGTGAACAGCTGATTATGATCTCTGGTGACTGGAGACACACGTGTGTGCACACACTTTAGAGATCCTGGGTTATACATGCTACTTGCTTATTCTCTATTGAATTGATGAACAAACATTCCTGAGGGGAAAAAAGGGCAGCTTTTTGGGTTTCTCCCTTGTTACTAACTGCTCTCTGACAAGCTCTTTGGATAACTGCTGGTTGGTTACCATGTCCTGTGAATTTCTCCCACAGAGTTACTCAGTGAGGTACAAATTATGCCTTCCCACTGCAGTGATGTTGCTCATAATGATCCAGTCACCATGATCTTCCCTTTATCCAGTCCTTCCATTTTCAGAGTTTTACTGGATGATCAGTGGCCAGGAGTTATAACTGCCTAGATAAAGAAATCATAGCAGACTTTTATCATATTGAGAATGAAAAGCCAGTCTTCATCTACCATTGCCACAAAGAGAAACATATGTATATGCTCAAAAGGAAAGACAGCTTGATGGTTGCACTTAATCACTTTCCGTAATTCCAAGTTATAAGCCCTTCTTTTGACTTCTCTTAGGTGTTTGTGTTCCACTTAGGACACTCACCTCGCTTTCACTTTTGTATCATAACTCTTAAGGTTCTTATAATTCACACCTTTCTAGATGGTAGGCTCGTAATGCAATGCTAATAGTCTGCTGAATTGACTTCATTTAGTTTGGTTTGGAACCTAGTAGCCTGCTAGAAGTGGTTGGTTTTCATGAAAAGACATTAATTCTTTGACTAAAAAAGAGTATATACTATGAAAACATTAAAATTAAAAATGTATAACTATAAAAGGAAAACACCCATTATACTACCACTTAGAGAGATTCCATTATCTTTTTGAAGTTTACTTTCTTTTTTTCTAAAACACTGAAATAAAACCATTTATTTTTTTCCCAAATAAGTAAGAAATCATTTATGAAATAATCATTTATGAAATAAATGATCATTTATGAAATAAATCATTTATGAAATAATCATTTATGAAATGATCTTTCATAAATGATCTTGTCAGGTTTAGTATCTACTCTATGGTCTTTATAAAATGAATTTTAAGTTTCCCATCTTACCCCTATGCTCTGGAACAATTAAAAATAACTGTCTTCCTTAAAGTTTTGAAAGAGCTCACTCAAAACTTCCAAGACCAGCATTTCTGAGGTAACATTTTAAAAACTTAAAATTTGTTTCTATAGTTATCAAGCTTTCTACTTCTTCTTAAATTAATTTTTATACTATGCTTTCCCAAAAAAAATTTTCAAGATTTTAATGTAGTGTTCTCTTTCCTTAAAAATAAATCTACTTTATATCCACCATCATATTTCCTTTCTTATTCATAACTTTGGCTATTTTATTCTGTTTTTTCCTTGATTAAGTTAGGTAGAGATTGTTTTTTTTCCCTCAAACAAGCAGTTCTCAGGTTCATTTTTATCCTACCATCTTTCTATTTTCTAGTATATCAATTTTGCTTTAACCTTTTAGTATTCCTGTCTTCTGCTTTTCTTAAGAGTTGCTTTGTTGCACTTTTTCTAACTTCTTGAGTTGAACGCTTAAATTATTAATTGTTTGTTCTTTAATAATGAAAGAATCGAATGCTATGGATTTTTCTGAGTGCAGAAGAATGTTTCTTTACTTTTATCTTATCCAGTTTTTTATAGATGTATTATGTTTTAAATTCAACGTATACCTATATAAAGCCATTCTATATTTCTCTTCTTGTCTGATTAAAAAGTAAAGTGCATCTTTAAAAACACACACACAAGCAAAGAATTTAGAATGCCTCCTACACCCTACCTCTTATTCACTTTCTGTTTTTGCTAACGTAATTTGCAGTTGTAGGCACAGATCATTCTCTTAAATGTTCCGGTTTTACATTACATATTTTCTATTTTCAGTGATCACTATAAAGCCTTTTATAATAAAACTTGCCCATTCTTTTTTTTTTGAAACATCTTTATTGGAATATAACTGCTTTACAATGTTCTGTTAGTTTCTGTTGTATAACAAAGTGAATCAGCTATACATATACATATATCCCCATATCCCCTCCCTCCTGCATCTTCCTCCCACCTTCCCTATCCCACCCGTCTAGGTGGTCACAAAGCACCAAGCAGATCTCCCTGTGCTATGTGGCTGCTTCCCAATAGCTATCTATTTTACATTTGGTAGTGTATATATGTCCATGCCACTCTCTCACTTCGTCCCAGCTTACCCTTCCCCCTCCCCATGTCCTCAAGTCCATTCTCTACGTCTGCGTCTTTATTGCTGTCCTGCCCCTAGTTTCATCAGAACCCTTTTTTTTTTTTAGATTCCATATATATATGTTAGCATATGGTATTTGTTTTTCTCTTTCTGACTTACTTCACTCTATATGACAGACTCTAGGTCCATCCACCTCACTACAAATAACTCAATTTCATTTCTTTTTATGGCGGAGTAATATTCCATTGGATATATGAGGCACATCTTCTTTATCCATTCATCTGTTGATGGACAGGGTGCTTCCATGTCCTGGCTACTGTAAATGGTACTGCAATGAACACCGTGTTACATGACTCTTTTTCAGTTATGGTTTTCTCAGGGTATATGCCCAGTAGTGGGATTGCTGGGTCATATGGTGGTTCTATTTTTAGTTTTTTAAGGAACCTCCATACTGTTCTCCATAGTGGCTGTATCAATTTACATTCGCACCAATAGTGCAAGATGGTTCCCTTTTCTCCACACTCGCTCCAGCATTTATTGTTTGTAGATTTTTTTGATGATGGCCATTCTGACTGGTGTGAGATGATACCACATTGTACTTTTGATTTTCATTTCTCCAATGAGTAGTGATGTTGAGGATCCTTTCATGTGTTTATTGGCAATCTGTATATCTTCTATGGAGATGTCTGTTTAGGTCTTCTGCCCACTTTTGGATTGGGTTGTTTGTTTTTTTTAAATTTATTTATTTATTTTTGCTGTGTTGGGTCTTCATTTCTGTGCGAGGGCTTTCTCTAGTTGTGGCAAGCGGGGGCCACTCTTCATTGCGGTGCGCGGGCCTCTCACTATCGCGGCCTCTCTTGTTGCAGAGCACAGAGCACAGGCTCCAGATGTGCAGGCTCAGTAGTTGTGGTTCACGGGCCCAGTTGCTCCACGGCATGTGGGATCCTCCCAGACCAGGGCTCGAACCTGTGTCCTCTGCATCGGCAGGCAGACTCTCAACCACTGTGCCACCAGGGAAGCCCTGTTTTTTTGATATTGAGCTGCATGAGCTGCTTGTAAATTGTGGAGATTAATCCTTTGTCAGTTGCTTCGTTTGCATTAGGTCCCACTTGTTTATTTTTGTTTTTATTTCCATTTCTCTAGAAGGTGGATCAAAAAGGATCTTGCTGTGATTTATGTCATAGAGTGTTCTGCCTATGTTTTCCTCTAAGAGTTTTATACTCTCTGACCTTACATTTAGGTCTTTAAACCACTTTGAGTTTATTTTTGTGTATGGTGTTAGGGAGTGTTCTAATTTCATTATTTTACATGTAGCTGTCCAGTTTTCCCAACACCACTTATTGAAGAGGCTGTCTTTTCTCCATTGTATATTCTGGAGAATTGTATATTCTCCATTGTATATTGTATATATGAACGTGGGTTTTTCTCTGGGCTTTCTATCCTGTTCCATTGATCTATATTTCTGTTTTTTGTGTGAGTACCACATTGTCTTGATTACTGTAGCTTTGTAGTATAGTCTGAAGTCTGGGAGCCTGATTCCTCCAGCTCTGTTTTTCTTTCTCAAGATTGTTGGCTATTTGGGGTCTTTTGTGTTTCCATACAAATTGTGAATTTTTTTGTTCTAGTTCTATGAAAAATGCCATTGGTAGTTTGATAAGGATTGCACTGAATATGTAGATGGCTTTGGGTAGTATAGTCATTTTCACAATGTTGATTCTTCCAATCCAAGAACATGGTATACCTCTCCATCTGTCTGTATCATCTTTAATTTCTTTCATCAGTGTCTTACAGTTTTCTGCATACAGGTCTTTTGTCTCCTTAGGTAGGTTTATTCCTAGGTATTTTATTTTTTTGTTGCAATGGTAAATGGGAGGTTTCCTTAATTTCTCTTTCAGATTTTTCGTTGTTAGTGTATAGGAATGAAAGAGATGTCTGTGCATTAATTTTGTATCCTGCTACTTTACCAAATTCATTGATTAGCTCTAGTAGTTTTCTGGTAGCATATTTAGGATTCTCTATGTATAGTATCTTGTCATCTGCAAACAGTGACAGTTTTACCGCTTCTTTTCCAATTTGAATTCTTTTTACTTCTTTTTCTTCTCTGATTGCTGCGGCTAAAACTTCCAAAACTATGTTGAATAATAGTGGTGAGAATGGGCAACCTTGTCTTGTCCTGATCTTAGAAGAAATGGTTTCAGTTTTTCACCACTGAAAATGATGTTGGCTGTGGGTTTGTCATATATGGCCTTTATTATGTTGAGGTAAGTTCCCTCTATGCCTACATTATGGAGAGTTTTTATCATAAATGGGTGTTGAATTTTGTCAAAAGCTTTTTCTGCATCTATTGAGATTATCATTATGTTTTCATCCTTCAGTTTGTTAATATGGTGTGTCACATTGATTGATTTACATATACTGAAGAATCCTTGCGTTCCTGGGATAAACCTCACTTGATTATGGTGTATGATCCTTTTAATGTGCTGTTGGATTCTGTTTGCTAGTATTTTGTTAAGGATTTTTGCATTTATGCTCATCTGTGATATTGGCATGTAGTTTTCTTTTTTTTGTGACATCTTTGTCTGGTTTTGGTATCAGGGTGATGGTGGCCTCATAGAATGAGTTTGGGAGTGTTCCTCCCTCTTTTATAGTTTGGAAGAGTTTGACAAGGATAGGTGTTAGCTCTTCTCTAAATGTTTGATATAATTCACCTGTGGTCCTGGGCTTTTTGTTTGTTGGAAGATTTTAAATCACAGTTTCAATTTCAGTGCTTGTGATTGGTCTGTTTATATTTTCTATTTCTTCCTGGTTCGGTCTCACAAAGTCATGCTTTTCTAAGAATTTGTCCATTTCTTCCAGGTTGTCCATTTTATTGGCATATAGTTGCTTGTAGTAATCTCTCATGATCCTTTGCATTTCTGCAGTGTCAGTTGTTACTTCTCCTTTTTTATTTCTAATTCTGTTGATTTGAATCTTCTCCCTTTTTTTCTTGATGAGTCTGGCTAATGGTTTATCAATTTTCTTCATCTTCTCAAAGAACCAGCTTTTAGTTTCATTGATCTTTGCTATCATTTCCTTCATTTCTTTTTCATTTATTTCTGAACTGACCTTTATGATTTCTTTCCTTCTGCTAACTTTGGGGTTTTTTGTTCTTCTTTCTCGAATTGCTTTAGGTTGTTTATTTCAGATGTTTCTTGTTTCCTAAAGTAGGATTGTATTGCTATAAACTTCCCTCTTAGAACTGCTATTGCTGCATCCCACAGGTTTTGGGTCATCGTGTTTTCATTGTCATTTGTTTCTACTTATTTTTTGATTTCCTCTTTGATTTCTTCAGTGATCTCTTCGTTATTTAGTACTGTGTTGTTTAGCCTCCAGTGTTTGTATTTTATAGTTTTTTTTCCTGTAATTTATATCTAGTCTCATAGTGTTGTGTTCAGAAAAGATACTTGATATGATTTCAATTTTATTAAATTTACCAAGGCTTGATTTGTGACCCAAGATATGATCTATCCTGGAGAATGTTCCATGAGCACTTGAGAAGAAAGTGTATTCAGTTGTTTTTGGATGGAATGTCCTATAAATACCAATTAAGTCCATCTTGTCTAATATGTCATTAAAGCTTGTGTTTCCTTCTTTATTTTCATTTTGGATTCTCTGTCCATTGGTGAAAGTAGCCTGTTAAAGTCCCCTACTATTACTGTGTTACCGTCGATTTCCCGTTTTATGGCTGTTAGCATTTGCCTTATGTATTGAGGTGCTCCTATGTTGGATGCATAAATATTTACAATGGTTATATCTTCTTCTTGGATTGATTCCTTGATCATTATTTAGTGTCCTTCTTTGTCTCTTGTAATAGTCTTTATTTTAAAGTCTATTTTGTCTGATATGAGAATTGCTACTCCAGCTTTGTTTTGATTTCCATTTGCATGGAATATCTTTTTCCATCCCCTC
>NC_041218.1:61531483-61557227 GCF_002837175.3 Physeter macrocephalus
TTAAGGTAATTATCAATATGTATGTTCCTATTACCATTTTCTTAATTGTTTTGGGTTTGTTATTGTAGGTCTTTTCCTTCTCTTGTGTTTCCCGCCTAGAGAAGTTCCTTTAGCATTTGTTTTAATGCTGGTTTGGTGGTGCTGAATTCTCTTAACTTTAGCTGGTATGTAAAGGTTTTAATTTCTCCATTGAATCTGAATGAGATCCTTGCTGGGCAGAGTAATCATGGTTGTAGGTTTTCCCTTTCATCACTTTAAATACGACCTGCCACTCCCTTCTGGCTCGCAGAGTTTCTGCTGAAAGTTCAGCCGTTAACCTTATGGGGATTCCCTTGTATGTTATTTGTTGCTTTCCCTTGCTGGTTTTCATATTTTTTCTCTGTATTTAATTTTTGATAGTTTTATTAGTATGTATCTTGGCATGTTTCTCCTTGGATTTATCCTGTATGGGACTCTCTGTGCTTCCTGGATTTGATTGACTATTTCCTTTCCCATATTAGGGAAGTTTTCAACTATAATCTCTTCAAATATTTTCTCAGACTCTTTCTTTTTCTCTTCTTCTTCTGGGACCCCTATAATTCGAATGTTGGTGCATTTAATGTTGTCCCAGAGGTCTCTGAGACTGTCCTCAATTCTTCTCATTCTTTTTTCTTTATTCTGTTGTGTGGTAGTTATTTCCACTATTTTATCTTGCAGGTCACTTATCCGTTCTTCTACCTCAGTTATTCTGCTATTGATTCCTTCTAGAGAATTTTTAATTTCATTTATTGTGTCTTTCATCATTGTTTGTTTGCTCTTTAGTTCTTCCAGGTCCTTGAAACGTTTCTTTTATTTTCTCCATTCTATTTCCAAGATTCTGGATCATCTTTACTATCATTACTCTGAATTCTTTTTCAGGTAGACTGCCTATTTCCTCTTCATTTGTTTGGTCTGGTGGGCTTTTACCTTGCTCCTTCATCTGCTGCATATTTCTCTGTCTTCTCATTTTGTTTAACTTACTGTGTTTGGGGTTTCCTTCTCCTAGGCCGAAGGTTCATAGTTCCTGTTGTTTTTGGTGTCTGCCCCCAGTGGGTGAGGTTGGTTTAGTGGCTTGTGTAGGCTTCTTGATGGAGGGGACTGGTGCCTGTGTTCTGGTGGGTGGGGCTGGATCTTGTCTTTCTGGTGGGCCAGGCCATGTCTGGTGGTGTGTTTTGGGGTATCTGTGAACTTAGTATGATTTTAGGCAGCCTCTCTGCTAATGGGCGGGATTGTGTCCTGTCTTGCTAGTTGTTTGGCATGGGGCGTCCAGCACTGGAGCTTGCTGGCTGTTGGGTGGAGCTGGGTGTTAGCGTTGAGAGGGAGATCTCTGGGAGAGCTCTCGCTGATTGATGTTACATGTGGCCAGGAAGTCTCTGGTGGTCCAATGTCCTGAATTTGGGTCTCCCACCTTGGAGGCTCATGCCTGACACCAGGCCAGAGCACCAAGACCCTGTCAGCCACAGGGCTCAGAAGAAAAGGCAGAAAAAAAAAGAAAGAAAAATAAATAAAAAAATAAAATTATTAAAATATAAAAAAAAATAATAAAAGAGCAACCAAACCAATAAACAAATCCACCAATGATAACAAGTGCTAAAAACTAAACTACGATAAACATAAAAATCAGAAACAAATCAGTCGCAGACAGCAAACCCCAAGTCTAGAGTTGCTCCCAAAGTTCACCTCCTCAATTTGGGGATGATTCATTTTCTATTCAGGTATTCCACAGATGCAAGGTACATCAAGTTAATTGTGGGGATTTAATCCGCTGCTCCTGAGGCTGCATGGAGAGATTTCCCTTTCTCTTCTTTGTTTGCACAGCTCCTGGGTTCAGCTTTGGTTTTGGCCCCACCTCTGCATGTAGGTCACCCTCAGGCGTCTGTTCCCTGCCCAGACAGAAGGGGGTTAAAGCAGCAGCTGATTAGGGTGCTCTTGCTCACTCAAGCCAGGGGGAGGGAGGGGTACAGTCATCATAATTGGAATGCGGGGCCAGCCTGTGGTGGAAGAGGCCAGCGTGATGTTGCAACAGCCTCAGGTGCACCATGTGTTCTCCCAGGGAAGTTGTCCCTGGGTCACGGGATCCTGGCAGTGGCAGCCTGCAAAGGCTATGGTTGGGGGTGGTGGTGTGTGTGGATAGTGACCTGTGTTTGCACACAGGATTCTTGGTGGCAGCAGCAGCAGCAGCGTTAGCGTTTCATGCCCATCTCTGGGGACCAAGCTGATAGCTATAGCTCATGCCCGCCTCTGGAGCTCGCTTAGGCGGTGCTCTGCCTTCTGTTGGCACATGCGGAAGGAGTCCTCTCTCCTCGCATACCCCGAAACAATGGTCTCTTGCCTCTTATGCAAGCCGAGACATTTTTCCAGACTCCCTCCCAGCTAGCTGTGGTACACTAGCCCCCTCAGGCTGTCTTCACGCAGCCAACCCCAGTCCTTCAGAGGATCTGACCTCTGAAGCCCGAGCTTCAGCTCCCAGCCCCACCTGCCCCGGTGGGTGAGCAGACAACTGTCTTAGGCTGGTGAGTGCTGGTCAGCACCAATACTCTGTGGGGGAATCTCTCCACTTTGCCCTCTGCATCCCTGTTGCTGCGCTCTCCTCCATGGCTCTGAAGCTTCCCCTCTGCCCACCCCCGTCTCCACCAGTGAAGGGGCTTCCTAGTGTGTGGAAACGTTTCCTCCTTCACAGCTCCCTCCCAGAGGTGCAGGTCCCATCCCTATTCTTTTGTCTCCGTGTTTTCTTTTTTCTTTTGCCCTACCCAGGTATGTGGGGATTTTCTTGCCTTTTGGAAGTCTCAGGTCTTCTGCCAGCATTCAGTAGGTGTTCTGTAGCAGTTGTTCCACATGTAGATGTATTTTTGAGTATTTGTGGGGAGGAAGGTGATCTCCATGTCTTACTCCTCCACCATCTTGAAGGTCCCTCTCAAAACTTCCCCATTCTTGAGCTCTTAGTTTTTATTTTTATTATGGTTTAAATAGATCTTTGAAGGTTGTTTTTACAAAGTTCATGGATGGTATATTTTCTAAGTTCCTCAATATGCAAAAAAGTCCTTCTGTTTCCTTCATATGGGAAAGACAGCCTTGATAGGAGTAAGAATAAAAGTCAAAATCTCTTAACTTCAAAACTCTAAATTTGCACTGTCCAACATTTAAGTGCGAATCATACACAGCTACTTCAATTTAAATTAATTAAAATTAAATAAAATGAAAAATTCAGATCACCAGTCACATTTTAAAGGCTCAAATACCTACATGTGGCTAGTGGCTACCATACTGTATAGCACATATATAGAACATTTCTGTCATCACAGAAAGTTCTATAGGACAGCACTAAGCTAAATATTGATCTACTAACTTCTAGAGTTCAGAGAAGAAGGTTGAAGACAGTCTTTTATTCCTTTATAGGATAAAATTTTTCTACCTGAAGTTTATAGAATTTTAAAATTTATTAATTTTAAAATTATAGAATTTTAAAATTTATTAATTTTAAAATTATAGAACTTTAAAAGTTTGTAATTATGTAGATTTCAGTTTAGGATATCAATCTACATATTTTAAGTAGTCTCATCTCAGGAAAACGTTCTTCAATTACGTTTTTTAAAATTGCTATTTTTCCTCCAGCTACTCTAGCTTCTTCCTTGGTTTGGGTTTCTGTTTTCTGTCCTCTTTTTTTCTCATAAAATTTTCATCTTTGCCTCTTTTTTTTTTTTTTTTTTTTTTCGGTACGCGGGCCTCTCACTGTTGTGGCCTCTCCCGTTGCGGAGCACAGGCTCTGGACGCGCAGGCTCAGCGGCCATGGCTCACGGGCCCAGCCGCTCTGTGGCATGTGAGATCTTCCTGGACCGGGTCATGAACCTGCGTCCCCTGCATTGGCAGGCGGACTCTCAACCACTGCGCCACCAGGGAAGCCCTTACCTTTGCCTCTTATTTTATCTTTCCAGGAAAGGTTCTCAAGTTAGTCCTTCATATCACTGAATTTATTTCCTATGTGCCAAATTATGTTTTTTTCTGTAATATGGATTTTAGTCCCACTATTATATATTTAGTTCTTATAATTCCTTCTCATCAGATCTATTTCTTCATCTTATCCTGCTGTCTTTTCTTCTTAATCTGTTTTTTTCTTCATTACTTTTACTTCCAGTTTCATAGAGGCTATGTTTTCTTGATTTTAACTGGAAATTCCAAACAATTTTCTGAACTTTTTTCCAGGACCATACAGTTGGTCTTTTTCAGTGATAAGCTGTTTCTGTTCTTCCAAGTCCTCAGCATGACATTTTCTTTCCCTTATTTTGTACGGTTTTTCCATTGGCTCTCATTTGTTTGTTTGGTTTTCCTTTAGTTATTCTTAAGTAAGGTAAGTACAACAAAGAGTTTGTATTTGACAATAAAGGACTGCCTTATGCTCACCTCTTTTTCCTTGTTAACTGCATATACCTAAATCTCCAGCTGGAAGCCTGGGTGAAAATGTTTACTGCCCCATGCTCAATCCCAAGTTTTAACAGTCTCCGTCCCTACCCCCAACATCTTTGTGGTGACTCCACCTCCTAGGATGTAATAAACCACTGGCCACAACCCCTACTGGCCCATGGTTTCCTGGGGCTTGCTCCTTTACATGACACCAAAGGTTGGAAAGCAGCTTGGACAATGCTCAGGAAGCCTCCAGAAGCAGCAACTGTGTGAAGGAGATTTCTGGCTGGAGCCAGTTCTGTTTCTCTGGGTTATGGTCCCTGTCTCACGAGGGAAAGCTTGGCAATGTTGCCAATCAAGGAGAGGGTTAGATTGTCTTGACCAAGCTCTATCAGCCTGGTAGATTCCAGAGACTGCACCCAGATTCTCAGTAGACTTTCTGCAAGGCTTGGTTTTCAGTCTTGCTATTTTTATATTTTTTGTGTCTTCATAGACATTCAAGGGGGATGTGGGAAGAGGCTACCACTAGGCAAGCTGTTCAATTCCATTTTTAACTTGATACCAACAATTTTTATACACATTTTTATCTTTTATTGTTTTTTTTTCAATTATAAAAGAAGTATGTTTCTACCATAGAAAATATAGTTAGATTGAAACAAAAATGTAATCATATATGATCCTACCACCCAAAGATAACTACTATTAAGGCTTCCTGCTATATATTCTTTCTGTTTGTCTTAATGCTATCTTTATCCTTCTATCATATAAGTGTTAGAATATAAGAGAATTGTTCCTGTGTTCAAAAATAGGAAAAAGGATTTTGACATTCATTCAATGATCAATAAATTGATTGATCTCTAGTCTCTTATTATTTCTTAAACTTTGTCAGAACCATGTTAGATGGAGAGGATGCAGAGATTGAAAATGTGAGCGGTTTTGCCCTGAGTGTATTGAAGGTCTGGCAGGGAAGACGGACAGGTCAATGAGTAAATACTGTACAGTGGAATATCTGTGCTACTCTAGGGGCAGGCACAGAGAACACTGAGAACAGTAAAGAGCACCCCCAGACAGAGCAGGTCTGGGAAGTATTCCCAAGGAGGGGAAAATTGTACTGTGTTTTTAAGAATGATTAAGTGCCCTTTAGGTGGACAAGTTGGGTGCTGGAGTCAGGGTGGGAAGGTAGTACATTAGAAGAGAAGAGAACAGCTTGTACAAAGCATGAAAGAGAGACCAGAGTGTGCACAAGGAACTGCAAATGATTTGATGTGACTTGAGAGGTTAAGTTTATATGCCATACACAGAAGTTTGGTTTTCAATATTTAGGCCACGTGGAGACATTGAATGAGTTTAAGAGGAGTAACCTCAGATGTGCATTTCATATGGCCTACTCTGGATGGTTGGATGGATTAGAGGCAGGTAGGAATGAGAGGCTAGGAGGGGGACTAGGGAGCTGCTTCATTAGTTCAAGTGTAACGTGATGAAGGTCTGGACTCAGGGAGTAGAGGTAGCATCTTTTCAGGCTAGTAGAATGCCATCTTTCATGGGTAGAAATGATGATACACCTATCTTCCACAAAAAGAAAATATATTCTGAGAATATTTAATCATGTACGGTTTCTTTCACACATTAGAATGTTTTACGGATTCATAATCTTTCATCCATTCTTCATTGTCCCAGGAATATATCCCTCCCTATACATTTGATGATGCCTCTTCCTTACAATGTATGTCCTTCTCCATGGTCTAGACCAGGGGTCAGTAAACTACAGCCTGCAAGCAAAATCTGGCCTGCTGTCTGTAGTTTTGATAGAACATAGCCCAGCCCATTCATTTGCCTATTTGTCTCTGGCTGCTTTTGTACTACAATAGCAGAGTTGAATAGCTGCAACAGAGACCATAAGTGGCCCATAAAGCACAAAATATTTACTATCTGGTCCTTTAAAGAAAAAAGCTTGCTTACCTTTCATCTACTCTAGACTTATCCAAATCCTGCTCATCCCTAAAAGCTCAGTTGAAAGTTCCTCTTGAGTCCTCAGACCATAATGATCTTTCTCTTTCCTCTGAATTAGTCATTGTTTCTGCCTGGGGCACACGTCACGTTATTTTAGTTCTCTTACAATATATTGTCTTTGTGTTTCTTCTCTTCCTATAAGCATAGAATTTTTTTTTACACCAATTACAAATGTAAACTTTTTTGAAAAGAGGGACTATATATGCAAAGTACTTGCTGGCTGTTTACGATATTCAAGGCACAATTCTAGGTACAGTGGGGAATGCCTCTAGATTCCTCACTGCCATTGTCTGCCCACTCCTACCCCCATACCTACTGCCAGACTTACCCCAAATGATATGGGCAACACTACTTTAGGATACTTCCAAACAAAGGCAGATACACTTAGGAGATGGCTCTGTGGATTAATGATGCAATTGGAGCCATCTAAGAACCTTACAATTTACCTCTTCTTTTTGTTAACTGCTTCTGAAAAGGTGAATTAGCAGATATCTCAAAAGGCTAGTGCTCACTGCATTATTACTCTCCAAAAATTAATTGCCTGGGTCAATTCTCCAACCTTCACTGGCATTGAAGGAACTTCCTTTCCTTTCAAGCAGTAGCTGGGTGTTGACAAAAGCCACATATTAAGCATTGGGAAAGGCTGGAAAAGTGTACAGATACTCTCATCATATGTGTTTTAGGCTGTACATATGGAGATGTTTACAAAGAAGTCACATATTTCAACCTCTTGTGTGCTCTCCAGCTTCCTCCCCTAATTATTTGTTTCCATGCTCTCTCAGTCAAGTTTTCTTATGGACTAAATGGCAAGCTCTGCTAGGGGTGTGAGGTACTATCACTCCACCCTCCCCTTATTTGTGAGACAGTTTTCCATTTTAGTAAAGAATGCAGGGTCTGGAGCCAAGCCAAGTTCTAAATCCCAGATCATCTCCTCACTAACTTGCCCATGTTCCTTAACTTTTCTTAGTTTCTCATCTGAAAAAAGGGGATAGTAACAGTACTATCTCAGAAGGTGGAAGTCAGTTTCCATGAGATAATACATGTCAGGTTCTTAGACTAAGGCCTGGAACACTCTAAACAATCCATCAATATTACTTATTATTATTTTTGTTGTTATTGTGTTATGAGACAAGTACTTTTTTTCCTAGAAAATATATTCAGTGACTATTTAGTCATGTATGATTTCTGTCAGACACAGATTTGATGGACTACTTGAAATAATGCTAGTGATCCAGGACCCTAAATTTCTCAGCAGTGAGACCATGACACTTTTTTCTTTTGGAGGATGCACTAGAAAATAGGAAATAAGAGCTCTAACTTTGAAATCAGTTGAATACAGAAGCCTCTTGTAAGGACTGTAACCACTATTTTATTTTAAATAATAGAAAAAAATTAAAAACAAGGAAAAATAACCTTCCAGTACTGACATCACATCCCTTGAACACATTGTAATTGTTTTCCTTTTCTTTTGAATAAAATCACAAGTATTATGTTAATACATCCAAAGACAACCTGGAATGTGTGATCCATGAGGGAACGGAATTGCAAATGTTTGATCAGGATAGCAGGAAGCACACATTCTGCCACTCCACTCCCGAAATAGAAAACCTATTTAGCACTTTGTAAAACACACTAAATGAAGTTTGCTCTCTCCTGCAGACAGAGATTTTACTTCATTTTGTGCCAGCAAAATTTTAGAAAATTGCATGAGGAGAGAGCAATTTTTGGCACTTTGGCTGGGAGTACAAAATGTTAGCAAATGGGGCTGAAAGGATCTTAAGTGTAATGTTGGAATAATATTCACACAGCACTGGCTGCATCTTTATTTTTAACCTATTTACATATTCACAGGAAAGAATGCTTAGCAGTTATTTGTTTAAAGGGGCCTATTTAAGGTGAAAATGGCATTCACAATTTTTGAATGCATTAGTCAAGAATGCTGCTGCGCATAGCAATTCATAAAGAAAAATATCATTTTAGCTATCATAGAAGAATGTGGAAGAATATAGGTGGAAGAATATTGGACATCAGTTTTAGCTCTGGACCTAGAAAGAAGGAAAAAGGGAAGGAAGCGAGAACCACATCCTGAAAACTTCCACAGAGTAAGTGGACACTGAGAGACCCACTAAAAAAGCTGAACAAGACTGACAGAATTTCCAGAGTTCTAACATGGCTCTCTTAATTTATGACCACTTGCTTCGTATAGAAGTCTCTCAAAAAGAGAAGCATGCTGTTCATCTGCAAAAAAACCGTATCATTCCATTCATAATATACTTAACAGCTATATTCTTTGTCCATAGCACAACAGTAGAAACTGTGGCATATATGTATAAGTCTCTATATATTTCTTGCTCACAAAGAACTTACAATTAAGTTAGAGAGAGAACGTGTTCATGAAACACTGTATAGATGTTTAGGAGGCATAAAAAGTGCCAACCTCTGGCACAGATTGGCTTCTCCAGAAGCAGATGCTGAGATTTTGGAATCTATACTTGTAAAAAGAAGTTAAGGGAGTAGGCCTGAGCAGAGGTCAAATTGCAGGGTTTTGGCAGGTCAATTTTTTTGCAGACCACTGCAGGTCGAACTGCAATTCAGGCCTGACAAAGCCGTGGTCCACCCAGCGGGGGGTGCTGAAACACATATTGGCCATCAAAGCTGTCTCACATTGGGCCAAAATGGGGAGTCTTTTTACCCCTGCTTGGATCAGTCATTGGATGTGGACAATTCTGAGGAGAGTGTGACCTGAGGTGGACAACTGAGATGGACCCTTCAGGAGCTGAGAACTGAAGTCTCTGCTGATGGTCCTCCTAGATGTTAGTAAGCAGCAAATGCTGGAAAGAAGCTCTGGATGGAGCAGCTCCCTGTCTACCACAATTCATTTGTAAGGCTCTTTGAGAACTTCTAATTAAAGCCTCTATTAATGGAGGTAAATGGATATTCAGCCCAAAGAGCTAGCAATAGACTTCTGAGGGGTTAACTATATACAGCTTGAGTACTACATGTCTTCAGATAGGTTAGTATAGAGATAGCTCATAAACTAATGTGTTTTTATTCAAGCTAGAGGTTAGAAAACTAAGATAATTTTTTTGAGTTATGACAAGATATTCAGATGAAAATATTCCTCCAAACTATGAAAAAGTCTCAAAATCATCAACAAAAGATCTCCTACTCAATGTTAGCTGCTTGGTTGTATAAGGAAAAATATCACAAGCCAAAGCTGGGATTGAAAGATCTGTGTTTTCCTTCTGAGGAAAGAGTCCACCAAATCTCCACAATCAATGATCTTGCTGGCTTTTAGTGAAAAATACAGTTGGTCCAGTGTCATGAGAGCAGTTAGCCTGATCCTTTGTCACTTTCAGATGGCCAGTCTTGACCAACTGTGAAGAAGGCCAACTTGGTGGCATAGAAATGCCCGTATCCCTTTCAACTGCACTGGCTCATCAATAAGCTGCTACTCCCAACCCTGCATGAAGCCATCATATGCAGAGCATGTATGTGCATGTCAGACAGCAGCAGGGCTTCTGTCAATCACTCTGTGCCATGTATTCCAGTGTGCCATTTGGCCCCAGTGTTCATTCCTCAAGAAGAGTCAAGATTCAATCAAAATTGTACCAAACACTAGTCCCATGGCCTCTCACACACTGCCTCCTTTCATTCCACCAGCACTCTTTGTAGTAAATAGTATTACTATTTCCACTTTTTTTCCAAACTGAGAATGAGAGAGGTCTGGAGATCTAAAGTTAAAATTATTATATATATTTTGGTAAACAGCCATTCAATGTGAACATAGATCTGTGACTCCAAATCTACCTTCCCATTGTTAATCAGATCCATCCTCCTAACTGTCCATCAGTACCTCCTGTGTGCTTTCTATAGCTCACCAGTTCTATGAAATATTAATAATGTTTCCCCGTAAAAGATTCTGTGGTCAAACAAATTTGGAAATCACTAAGCTAAACAAAGTTAAACAGAGTATTTTTTTTTAAACACAGGAAGTCTCAGAATATGTTTGTGCTAATGTGCATTGTGAATCTATAAACAGCTCAAAGGCAGAGGTTTCCATAACTGACTTGACCACAAAAATCTTTTTTCCTATGGGCATCTTGCAAAAAACTAAGGGTCCAGGGCACAAATGATGGGAAACTGCTGGACAATCCTCTTTTAACCAGATGTCAGAAAGTCCTCTTTGGCCTGGCATGTTACACTATTGCCAAGTTGATGAGAAGACAGGTTTTCATCACTGACAGGCAATGGTTCGCAGCCTCCCAGGAATGCTCTCCAGGAAGAGGGGGAGACACCTTACCAGCAGGTCCTTCCTCTGACTCAGTCTTACTAAGCCAATGCTAGGAGGCAAAGCCATTTGGGAAGACTGAGTTCTGGTAGCTTTAACATGAAAGAATAGAAAGATTTTAAAATCTGAGGAAAGATTAATAATAACAACAATATTGTAGGGTTGTTCTCTCTCTGAAAGGCATTACTTAGAATTCCAATGAGAACCAGTAACTTCTAAATGAAAAAAACAAATGGAAGAACTTACACCACTCACACACTCAGAGCTACAGATAAGATCCAATATTCTCACCATGTAAAAAACTGGCATGACAGCTACAACCATTTCAAAATACATAAATTTCTCTGTTTTTTAGGCAGTGACTTTTTTGGTATAAGGTTAGTCTTACCCATGAAATTTGATAGTAGTCGCTTCCCAGAGTTAGTCTGGCAGTCAGGTTGCCTGTGGTGTGTTCAGGTGTGAGGGTCTGGGATTTATGTTTCCATTTGACTGTTGCCTTTGGACTTCTGTGCCTCTGGATTACTAGGACTGAGAGGAAACCAGTTACTCATGGAGGAAAATGAAGGGTGGGTGGGATGAATAACAACGAAGTCAGGAATCTAAGATGCCACAGTCTCCAGGTCTTCCAAAAGAACAGCTTCAAACAGCATGTGGGTGGCAAGTCAAGGATTGGTTTTTATTAGTATTGCCATAAAATTTCCCAAACCTCATAGGAAATGTCACCTCTGTAGCCAGAGTGTTAATAAATTAGGGATTAAGAGAACTTAAAATTCCATACTGAAGAAGGTGTTAGGCTCTTCCTTTAAGATTCCTATGTAAAATATTATTTATATATGTAAATGATTCCCATATCTTATTAAAGTAGTAGATGATATTTTCAAAGATAAGCTATTATTACTTAAAATAAGTATAATATCAAATGTAATTTGATATTTACATACTAATTAAATATAATTACATACTAATTACATACTATCAAATGTAATTCATGTTAGGTGGACATGAGAGAAAGAACCACAGACACTGTCAAGAACCAGGTCATGGTGGATGCCAAGGTCTCTGCTCATGGACAAGGGCACTTGTGATCATCAAGACTGAAAAAGAAGCTTCAACCTACAGGGATGACCAAGAACAAGATGACAAAAGGGTTTTAGGATGCAAAAAGTTAAGGTCAAAAGTTTAACCAAACTCAAAGCCTGGGAAGAGGCTGAAAATTACTTTATCTAGGAAACTTCAGAGCAGAGCACAGGGGCCTCATGTTTGAATATTTAACATATTTCTACTTTTTATTTTATTTCATATCTCTTCCTATCTCTTTTTTTTCATCAGTTTTGAACAGCATGTAAAATTGACATAATAAACTTGCCTGAAAAGACAGAATATCTCTCTTAATCTGCAGGTTTGGTTTCAATGCAATTGAATAATGAATAACTTTGTGGTAAAATGCATATTCCAGTCAAATAAGCTTTTAATGTTAAAATAATATTTCTTACTGTATTATTTACTGGCTATTTGTATTTCTTATGGTGTGAATTTCCTGTTCATGTCTGTTGCCCATTTGTTATGTGAGAGCATTATACTTCTTGTTAATTTTTATGAGCTAATTCTATTTTAAGGTTAAAAATCCTTTGCATTTATATATGTTGCATATATTTTGGTAAGCTAGTTTGGGCATGTTGCAGACATGAAGAAATACCTTCTTTTTTGCTAAAAATGGAGGAAAATCACAAAAAAGTAATCACCAACACAAAAAGAAAAGGGAAGATTTTATATTTAATTGACCATTTTAAGGTATATGCTGCATAAACAATCCAATCCATTATTTGGGCTATTTCAATTTTCACGGTAATCAAATACCATTTTTTTAACACGTTGTAAGCATAAAGATTTTCTCAGGTAATTTAAACTACCTTAGAAAAACTTTCTTTTTCATCTTCAGTTGTATTTCCCAAAAGAGGAAAGTGTAGTTTTTTCCCTCTTTGTACTCCCAATTGTTTGAGAGGTGAAATAAAAAGCTAACTGTATGAATACACACATACTCATACAGCTGATCATTCAAGCATTCATTGAAAAGGGAACAGAACAAATACGTTTCTCCTTTTCTCTTTTTATTTCCACTCTTTCCGTAGTTTTGACAGTACCATTAGTGTTGACCTACAAGCACGATCCAGGTGGATTTTCCAGCAGCTAGAGTACCATGGTACTCAATTCTAATAAAAATAATTCTAATAACAATAATGATAGAAATGGCTAGTGTGCCAAGCATTGGGCTGCATGCTTTCTGTGCCTTATCTGACTTAATACAACAACTCTATGGTGGTGGGTATTGTGATTAGCTCCACTTTACACATGAACAAATGAAGGCACCAGAGGCTTAAAGAGCCATTTGACCAAAGTCATGTGGCTTGTAAATGACAGGGCCATGATTCCCATGCAGGGCTCAATGGCTCCAGACCCATGTGCTGACCATTTAAACACACTGCCTCTCAAAACACAGAACAAAACAATAAAGGGAATTATGATCATGTTTGGCTTTTTAACACAGGAGGTAGATTCCTAACAGAAAAAAAGGAGGAACTTTGACTGCTTTCTAAATCTGACTTACTTAACAAAGTAAGCACCTAAGTATCAGGGTCTATAGAAATGATTATCTGGCCCCTGAGTTCAGATTGTAACAGAGGAGACAGATACACAAACAAATAAATGTAATTTATTTTGCCAGGGAGGATAGCTTCACAGAGGAGGTGACATTTCAGTTAAAGATGGGAGGAGATGTAGAAGGGCAGTGACTATTGTAACCAGGAACTAGAAATGGGAACAAGAATGGTGTCAGGAGGGAGTATAGAGTTCACCTTAGAAAGGAGTCATCATAGAGTTGATACCAGCCCATATGGACTGAGTACGTGTTATGGGCCAGGTACTGTGCTAAGCATTCACTTTCTCATTTATTCCTCCCCATAACTTATAAAATCAATAGCATTATTACCTCTGCATTACAGATGAGGACACTGAGACAGGTTATATAACCTTTCCGAGGTCAACATACCAGACAAGACAGGAACCCAGGCCACCTTCCTCCTTCCTCCTACCCATTATACAATACAGTCTCCTCTTTCTCTTCTGAAACAGGAAAGAATGAAGGAGTAGTGGGAAAAGACAGAGGATATGTTTGTGGGGAGAAATTACACTTAATGTTGTCTGTTTCTCTACAAAGTTGTCCCAAATGAGGGAGTATGACTGGGTGGGAGACTTGAAGAGAATTGTAAACCTTCACATCTAGCTAGGAGCTGACTAGAGAAGAGTAAGTGATTTACAGAGAACCATGAGAGTGCAGTTGAGGAAGAAAGCCCTGCATTTGTAATTGAACACATCAGTATTGTCACTCAGTATTGTGCAAACGATGGCAACTGGCCAAGAAGCACTCATACCAGTGTTCACTGAGGAAAATTCACGGAGACAGGAGACATAGGTCCCCATCTCACCTTTAATTCTACAGCATCATAGACCTAGCCAGGCCAGGTTTCAGATTCGAGGAGAGGGATCTGAACTTCAGGCTGTGAAGCTTTTAAGCTACTTCATTAGAAAGCATCATCCCTCCCTTGGCATAATGAAGGGCAAGGATACAAAACCTACATAGTATAATGGAATCTTGGCATAAGCCTGTACTGTCAGGTCAGGGTTCATGACTGAGGGAAACTGGCTTCTTCCCTGGTATGATCAGAGGTTGAGGTATACACTTTGAGTTATAGCGATACAAGTGGCAAGTTATGTGGAGCATTCACCCTGTCAGTGTTATGGTTATGAAGCACCATGCCTTCCCCCGGCAGGACAGCGAGAGGCTAGGCTCCATGCCTTGTAGTTGACCAGAAATGATTCATTGCTCTAAGCACTAGAGCCTAGTCTCTTTCCATGGAGCTTTTCAGGAGGCCAACTCCTTTTCAGGGAGGCCAGCCAGCACGGGGTCAATCCTGGACAAGTTAGTCCTTACCTTTTATTCAAATTTCTCCCTCAGTCTTGTTGACAGAAAAAATAGAGAGGTATCTAGTACCAGTAGACTCCCATTTTCATTGTCATGTGGTTGTACAAAAACTGCAGCTTATATTCACTTACATTCATCAACTGTTGGTACCATCTGTTATTTTATTTCATGTTTTGAACAGCTTTATAGAACTATATTTGACACATAATCAACTGCCAATATTTAAACTGTATAATCTAAAAGGGTTTGACATATGTCCACACCTATGAAACTAATACTGGATAATGAACAAGTCCATCCCCCTCAGAAGTGTTCTCAGGATGCTTGGTAATCCAGTCCATCCTTCATCTCAACAGATTTGGTCCTCCCCCCCTTTTTGTTTTATTACTTAGGTGCCTGTGGCTTTGATTAAGTTATTCAGCTTCCATTTTATCATCTCCTTAATAAATATAAAGCTACCTTCAAAACCAGAATATTTTGAGGGATAGTGATTATAAAACAAAGGAATAGAGATACAACTTTTATTATAATACTAGTGGAAAGTAAAAATGGAACTGGCTATATATTAATTAGCCATTAATCTTGATGACAGAAACTTTGGGCCAGATTCCCACACTGATTCTACGCAGCCTTTAATGGACTCATTCAGTAAGGAAACTTGTTATGCAGGGTACTTCCAGCTCCCTGTCCTTTTGCTCCCCATCTCAAGTCTCCTTTCTTCCTTAGGCTCAGATTAGACCTCTCTCAGAGACAAGGTCTGGCCTTGGATAGAAGCATATAAAGTCTCCCTCTACCCAGATTCAGAGCTCAAAATCAAATTCCATTCTTGCTGGTGGTGTTAACATCTGCTACACATACAAGATGCAGCCTAATTTCTCTGGTCTCAGTTCTGGCCTTGGTTGCCCAAACCCACTTGTCCTCAATCTCTTAGCCAGAGTCCCCCATTCCTACAGCCTTAGCATTCTTAGTCCCCCATTCCTTAGCATTCTTCCCTTGCAGCTTGGCTCATCTCCCCAAGTTTGACTCTCTTGTCTGATCATCACTGCTTCGCTGAATTCTGTCCTGCAGCCTCTGATATACCAAACACATCAACCCCCACCCCATCGTGGCCTCCCTGGCCCACCTGATCTGTCACCAACCGTCAAATCCCAGCATGACAGTTTAATCCCCATGTCCATCCTCCCCTGGCCTAATTAATTTTGCATTTAAGCAGCTTCCATGATAAATTATACTTTTTTTTCTTTAGTCCTTAAGAGTCAGTGTAGACCTAGTAAAATAAAAGTAAGATTCTTTCATCTAAATGCAGGAACAGGGTTAAGAAATCTACCTTGCACATCAAAAATCATCTATATTTATTTAGTTAGTAATGCAAGATCAAGTGGGAAAAATAACATCTGAGTCCCATAAAATCTGTAAGTGAGAAAGGGTTGAATAAGAATGCCACACTCTAGCACTTTTAACATGTGTGCTCTTCAACTACTGGGGCTGATGTAGCCCAAATGAAGAGTGCACATGTTAAAAATATATAAAATATAAAAGGAAATTTTAAAAATATATATAAGTTGGGCTTATTTATAATTTGAGCCAATTTATAAACTGGGCAGTAGCTGTTAATATAAAAATATGCAATCTACAATATTAAATTGTGATTACAACAGAAATATTGTCTTTAAGCCCTGAAAACTATGAAACATCTGTTATTCATCTCCACAGAGACAAGAAATTTAAACAGCAGCAAGAAAATTTAAGTTGGATGCGTGGGAGAACATGCAAAAACAGTGAGAATGGTTAAACCAAGGAGCAAGTTAGGGCAACGTTTCTATCTTACCAATGACATGGACATTTTTTCTTAGATGATTTTAGAAATGCCATTTATAGACTTGAGGCTATCTTAGCACTATGGAGATGATTCTAAATTGGGGATGGCACGCACCTGTAGGGGGACTATTTCAAATGGAAATTTCCACTGCAGACAGAGATGCATGATTAAGAAGAGAGTACCTACAGAGATGAATGAACGTCATAAAACTAAATTTCAGACATCTTTCAATTTGTGACTCTAAAATTCAGCATCTTTATCAGGACTTGATGCCACTCCTTCAGATTTTTGGTTTAGGCTATTTCCACCCTAAATAGAAGAGGATTAAAAGCTAGGAAATGGAGAACCACCTCTTGTGACTCCAAAGGTATTCTGAGCAGGGTGGCTGCTCCCAGCTTCACCTCTTACTGGTGAAATCAAACAGAAGGAATTGCATATTCTTTAGGGCCACCTCTAGTGGGTTTTCTCAGTTGGCTGGAAAACCTCAAAGGTAAGGATTTAATTAGGAATTTAACATTGGCTTCGAAAAAGAAGTCACAATCTCTAAGTATTTCACACAGGGGAGAAGTCGAACCACTCACAAAAGAGTTTCCTGCTGAAAATTCTTTAGTAGTAAGGAGTGTGTCTCGCTAATTGGGGTGATGGCCAAGAGGACGCTAGTAGCCAGCCCTTTGCCCAGGGTGGCTGCCTCCATTGGCAATATGCCCTTTTTGTCCACTCTGAAAGGCGCCCAGTGGGGAGGCCTGAGGAGCTACTGGTAGCCTTTGTGGAGAGGGCAGGTCTGGGCAGGCCTTGGACCAGCAGGGCTGAGCAGCCACCTGCTGACAGGGCCTTTCTTCCTCATGAAGGAGTCCAGGGGATTCCATTAGAGAAAGTGTTGCTTCAAGCAAGCTGTGGCCACCTTTAATGATTTCCAGGGAAGGAAATTAGTCTTCCAAATCAATTATGACACTCAATTAGGTTATTTAGGCTGATGAATCCCAAGTGAAATCAGAGGATGGGACGTGTGATTCAATGGCCTGCATCTCTCCTGGCTTCAGGGCCCAAGGGTTACCATGTTAGTATTTTGCTAATATTCCCTTTGTACCCTTGTAGTGCAAAGCTTGGTGCCAGCCCAGTCCTGGGCACAGTATTAGTGCCCAACAAAAAATGGCTGAGTGTAAATCTTCATGCCTCTCTTTTCTCTGGATTTGGTCAGTATCTAAGCACCCACTCTGGTGATCAGGAATGCTTGGTGTATATATTTTATATAATGAAAGTATGCTGTACATCTCTAATGTACAGTGTTTTCATTTCTTTACTGATTAAATGCTTAAATCACATGGATGTTTTTCATTAGTAAAAATATCCAAATAATTTGTTTTTATATGAACACATGCCCCCCTTAAGAAAATGTGTAGGTAAAAAGAAACGAAGGTTAAATCCATACACAGGAACTATGCAATTCCTAGGAGACAGGGCCCATAACTTATCTCCATGTTAGAAGGTAAGCCACAAAACGTGGCAGAGTCTCTGTGTCCAAGTGTTGTTGAAGAGACTGGCCTGTCATCAAGCCATCTTTCTCTATACACAACATGAAGATTTGCCTGTTGTTCTGTAGCCCTTTTGGGCTCCTTCCCTGTGCCTCTGGCCCTAACCCTGCACCTAGCCACCACAGGTCTTACCATTTCAGGGGTGCTGCAATTGGTTAAAGCAGTGGTCCCCAACCTTTTTGGCACCAGGGACAGGTTTCATGGAAGACAATTTTTCCACGGATCTTGGTGGGGGGATGGTTTTGGGATGGTTCAAGCACATTACATTTATTGTGCACTTTATTTCTATTATTATTACATTGTAATATATAATTATACAACTCACCATAATGCTGACAGGAGGCAGAGCTCAGGTGGTAATGCGAGCGATGGGGAGCGGCTGTAAATACAAATGAAGCTTTGCTAGCTCGCCCGCTGCTCACCTCCTGCTGTGTGGCTCGGTTTCTAACAGGCTACGGATCACTATCGGTCCATGGCCCAGGGGTTGGGGACCCCTGGTCTAAAGACACCCAGCTAAGGACGCAACAAGTGACCAAAACCTACCCTGAGCCTTGCTCCCTAGGCCATGCTCTCTGCTCACTAAATCAAATGCCCTACACCGCCTAAAGGGGGCACTTTTTTCTAATTTGCACAAAGGCACTAACCCACCCAGCCGAGGTCCTGTAGATGTGCTTAGTTGCATTATTGTGGTTGTCTCTAAACTACTTCTAACAATACAGCAACTTCATTGAAAGTCTTGTGAAAGTCTTGGTAGATGTCCGTACCTGCAGAGTTGTATTGCACCAAACCCCAGAAAGAGATAAAAGAGACTTAGAGAATGTCAATATCTAAAATAAAGTCTCAGAATTTTCCAGAACTGAGGAAATATGCGTTCACAGACACAGGAAGCACGACACGTGCCAAAAAATAAATAAATAAAAAGAAATCCCCATCTGAATACATTTTAGTGAAACTACAGAACACCAAAGAAAAAGGGAAAACCTTAAAAGCAACAGGAAAAAATGATCCATAAATTACAGGTAGATTCTCCAGCACAATGAGGAAAGCCAGAAAACAGTGAAATAATATCTTCAAAGTGCTGACAGAAAATAACTGCCAACTTATATCCTCAGAACAATTGTCTTTCAAGCATAAAGGCAAAACAAAGACATTTTTGACAAACAAAAGTTGAAATCAACATTTTAAATCAACTATATTCCCTGAAACTAACACAACATTTTAAATCAGCTATACTCCTATAAAACTAAAATATTTTAAAAAATAATAAAAATAAACCTACTTATATACTGAAACTTGCCAAAAAAAATTGAAATCATCAGTAAAAGATCTTTACTAAAGGAATTTCCAAAGGTGATTATCAGGAAGAGGGAAAATGATCCCAAGAAAGAAAATATGGGAGACACAAGAAGAAAAGTAAAATTATTTGTATAAAATAGTAATAATATATTAATATATTTTAATTCTAACCACTCTCTCACTCATCTTTAGTGTTTCTGTCTTTTAAGCCATCAAATTTGAATTATTACTATTTTATACAAATAATTTTACTTTTCTTCTTGTGTCTCCCATATTTTCTTTCTTGGGATCATTTTCCCTCTTCCTGATAATCACCTTTGGAAATTCCTTTAGTAAAGATCTTTTACTGATGATCTTTACTAAAGGAATTTATAGTAATAATTCTGTCATTTGCCAGCTGTGTAATGCAAACTTATGTAACCTCACTGTGCCTTAGTTTCTTCATCTTTAAAATGGGGATATAATTATGCTCACTTCAAAGGACTATTATAAATAGTAAATGAATTAATATGCAAAACATATAGGAACATGTCTGGGAAATAATAAAAACATAAGTATTTGCTGCTAGTATTCCTAGGTTCCTTTTTTTGGTAATTACATTTTCCTACATAAACATGTAATTGACTTTTATATAATATTATTTTTAACTTAATTATGTTGTGGTCAGATACCATTTGTTAGATATTTCTTGAGAATTGCTCTATGGCCTACTCATGGTCAATTTTCATAAATATTCCATGAGTTCTTCAGAAGAATGTGTAATCTTAAATTGTTGGGTACAGATTTGTCTATATGTTAATTAAATTGAACTTATGAATTACGTTGTTCAAATCTTCTATGTTAATACATTGAAAGTGTGTGGGTTTCACTAGATTAGTGGATGAAATTGAGTTAGTAATGTAGAAGATCTCTAAACAATTTAAAATTTTCACAATGCCTACTGGAAATTATACATACAACAATCATAAGGCTTCTCAGCTTAAATAAAGCATAAGGTCCCTTTGCTTTTTACTGGGATTAGATTGAGTCCTTATCTTCAGAATAGCAGTTATTTATATTTCTGATTTTTAAAAATAAAATTATTGCACCATAAAATGCCACTATATTTCTACTAGTTTTTGTTTTCTTAATCTCTTTGACCTATTCATAATTGAAGGAGGTGTGCTGAAATCTCCCACTATGAGAAAGGACTTGTCCATTTCTCTCTATGCTTCTATCAACTTTTGATTTATATCATTTGAAACTATTTTATTTGTTATATGCAATTTTAGAATTGTTATATCTTCCTGGGGAGTTGTAACTTTTGTTGTTATATTGGGACATTCTCTATCCATAGGAATTTTTTTTGTCTCAAAGTCTATCTCATCTGTATTATTATAGCTAACCCAACTCTATTTTGATTAGTATTTGCATGGCTAGTTTTTCCTGTCCTTTTATTTTCCACTATTTCATGTCCTTAGGTATGTTTTTGATATACTACTTGTAAACAATATATAGTTGAATTTAACCTTTCATCTGGTCTGATACTTTTATTTTTAACTGGCAAGTGTAATACAATTATGCTTACTGTGATTACTGATATATTGGGGCTTTTTTTTTTTTTTTAACCATCATACTTTATTCCTTCTATTTGATTCACATTTTCTTTGCTTCCTCCAATTATCTTCCTGCCTTTTGGGGGTTGATGGAATATTTTGTTTTTTCATTCCATTTTCTTTCCTCTGTTTATTTGAAAGTTTTTCATTGTAATTCTGTTGTTTTAGTGATCATCCTTGAAATTTGGAAATAAGCTTAAAGAAGTCAGTAATCAGTGCCTTAGTCTCTCTCTTGAAGAATTACACATTATATATATTACACATTCTTCTGAAGAACTCATGGAATATTTATGAAAATTGACCATGAGTAGGCCATAGAGCAATTCTCAAGAAATATCTAACAAATGGTATCTGACCACAACATAATTAAGTTAAAAATAATATTATATAAAAGTCAATTACATGTTTATGTAGGAAAATGTAATTACCAAAAAAAGGAACCTAGGAATACTAGCAGCAAATACTTATGTTTTTATTATTTCCCAGACATGTTCCTATATGTTTTGCATATTAATTCATTTACTATTTATAATAGTCCTTTGAAGTGAGCATAATTATATCCCCATTTTAAAGATGAAGAAACTAAGGCACAGTGAGGTTACATAAGTTTGCATTACACAGCTGGCAAATGACAGAATTCAAATCCAGGAAGTCTGGTGCCAGATTCTAAACTCTACAGCTCTATTCTTTACTGCTTCTCAAAAGACATGCAAGGTCTTTCTGGGTAAATCCATAAAGTTTTACTGAAAGATATTCAGACCTAATAAGTCAAAGTATATACCACATTTATGATTAGAAAGACCCCCAAATCATTAAGATATCAATTCGCCCTCAAAATTTTTCCCTAAATTCAATGCAATTTCAATCAAAATCTCAAAAAGTTGTTTCTAGGAATTCAACAAAGTGATGCTAAAATTCATATGAAAAGAACAAATAGTCAATAATGCTAAGACATTCCTAGAGAAGAAGAGTAAGATGAGATGACTTGCCCCACCAGATATAAAGACTTTCTGTATACTTTATTAATTAGGGTGGTATGGGGCTGGCATAGAAATAGATAAATTTGACCAAAGTGAACTTAATTTCTGCTAAACCTTGCTTCTACCACCTGGCTATAAAGAGCTTTCAACCTGTGGAACAACTGCTCCCTCAAATTAAGGAATGAATTTGGTAAATCATTTTTACTTTTATCCTCACAGGTGGTCACAGACACTAATTTTGCAATTCTAATTAAGTCTATTGATATAATTAGTGTGGTCAGTTCCAATTTAGAAGAATACGGAACACCAAGACTCTTTTACAGAGGGGGTCATACAATTTTTTTTGGCCAAATCAGGACACCTTTGAGAACGAGAGGGAGCCCTATATAATTAAGTTATACCTGTCAAACCAGGATAGATACCCTACTTTCACTCTATTCTTTGCTCTTTTAACAACAAGTTTGTTCTATCAGTTACGCCAACTATTTCTAAGCCAACCAATACTTTTAAAAATTTATTGGTCATAGAGTGACTTAAGGATCATGACATGTATGTTTTTACAACAAGCCCACCTTGACCAATAAACCAGCCTGACACTCGCAGTTTGAGCAGTGGATAGGATACACAGTGATGTTTGAGACAATCATTCAGCAACCTCTTTACTGGTTTCCAGTCTGCTCCTGATTCAACCCAGTTTCCATTCACTTTTCCCTCATTTACAACCTCACACCTGCTTAGTGGACTCAGCATTTGCATGTGGGCTCTCAATTCTGAAACTCTCAGTGCCCCTGTAGGCGTTGGCCTCCAAACTTCCCACTGGCTGTCCCCACAATCCTCTACCTGAGAAAGGCAGCTCTACACTATTCCCCACCCACCCACTGCTGGGAGCCAGTCCCAGACCCAGGCCTCTGGTTGGACTGCCCCCTGGCCTATCAGAACACAGGGATGGGTTTCAGACACAACTTGGTCACAGACACCGCCAATCTGCAACACAAGGAGCTACAAAAGGGGGAAAAACATATGTATGTTGGTGGGGTTTCTGGGCAGGGGAGCAATGCTTGATGATCTGTTTTAGAGGTATATACACATCCTTAAAAACATGCCCCTGGTTTCTGATTCTTGTTCACTGTTCAAATTAATAGCTAAACTGGAAACCCAATAAAATAAAAGAAACATAGAAACTTTGAACTCCTGAGAGAGTAAATATGAAAAGTTACTTCTCTATTTATAAATAGGAAAATACTCTTTTTATGTTTAATATTTAGCTTAGCCATAGTTATTTTTACTAAGGAATTTCTCGAATGCTTTTTGCTAGACTAAGGAAGAAAACTACCTTTCACCTAAACAAGAGAAAAATATTATTCAGCATTTACATGTTGGTGCCCAACCTTGGCTGTACAATGTAATCACACAGGGAGTTTCAAAACAAAACAAAACAAAACTGATGTCTGGATCCCATACCGAGAGATTCTGATTTAAGTGATCTGGAATGTCAGAGGGCAGAGAGCAGAAGCAAGAAGAACTACAATCCTGCAGCCTGTGGAACAAACACCACATTCACACAAAGACAGACAAGATGAAAAGGCAGAGCGCTATGTACCAGATGAAGGAACAAGATAAAACCCCAGAAAAACGACTAAATGAAGTGGAATAGGCAACCTTCCAGAAAAAGAATTCAGAATAATGATAGTGAAGATGATCCAGGGCCTCAGAAAAAGAATGGAGGCAAAGATCGAGAAGATGCAAGAAATGTTCAACAAAGACCTAGAACAATTAAAGAACAAACAAACAGAGATGAACAATACAGTAACTGAAATGAAAAACACTAGAAGGAATCAATAGCAGAATAACTGAGGCAGAAGACCAGATAAGTGATCTGGAAGACAGAATGGTGGATTCACTGCCACAGAAGAGAATAAAGAAAAAAGAATGAAAAGAAGTGAAGACAGCCTAAGAGACCTCTGGGACAACATTAAACGCAACAACATTCGCATTATAGGGGTCCTAGAAGGAGGAGAGAGAGAAAGGACCAGAGAAAATATCTGAAGAGATTAGAGTCGAAAACTTCCCTAACATGGGAAACGAAATAGCCACCCAAGTCCAGGAAGTGCAGAGAGTCCCATACAGGATAAACCCAAGGAGAAACACACCGAGACACATAGTAATCAAATTTGCAAAAATTAAAGACAAAGAAAAATTATTGAAAGCAGCAAGGGAAAAATGACAAATAACATACAAGGGAACTCCCATAAGGATAATAGCTGATTTCTCAGCAGAAACTCTACAAGCCAGAAGGGAGTGGCATTATATACTTAAAGTGATGAAACGGAAGAAACTACAACGAAGATTACTCTACCCAGCAAGGATCTCGTTCAGATTCGATGGAGAAATCAAAAGTTTTACAGACAAGCAAAAGCTAAGAGATTTCAGCACCACCAAACCAACTCTACAACAAATGCTAAAGGAACTTCTCTAAGTGGGAAACACAAGAGAAGAAAAGGACCTACAAAAACAAACCCAAAACAATTAAGAAAATGGTCATAGGAACATACATATCGGTAATTGCCTTAAACGTGAATGGATTAAATGCTCCAACCAAAAGACACAGGCTTGCTGAATGGATACAAAAACAAGACCCACATATATGCTGTCTACAAGAGACGCACTTCAGACCTAGGGACACATACAGATTGAAATTGAGGGGATGGAAAAAGATCTTCCATGCAAATGGAAATCAAAAGAAAGCTGGAGTAGCAATACTCATATCAGATAAAATAGACTTTAAAATAAAGAATGTTACAAGAGACAAGGAAGGACACTATATAATGATCAAGGGATCAATCCAAGAAGAAGATATCATAATTAAAAATATATATGCACCCAACATAGGAGCACCTCAATACATAAGGCTAGTGCTAACAGCTATAAAAGAGGAAATCGACAGTAACACAATAATAGTGGGAACTTTAACACCTCATTTACACCAATGGACAGATCACCCAAAATGAAAATAAATAAGGAAACAAAAGCTTTAAATGACACAATGGACCATAGAGATTTAATTGATATTTATAGGACATTCCATCCAAAAACAGCAGATTACACTTTCTTCTCAAGTGCGCAGGGAACACTCTCCAGGATAGATCAGCTCTTGGGTCACAAATCAAGCCTCAGTATATTTAAGATAACTGAAATCATATCAAGCATCTTTTCTGACCACAATGCTATGAGACTAGAAATCAATTACGGGGAAAAAAAACCCGTAAAAAACACAAACACATGAAGGCTAAACAATACGTTACTAAATAACCAAGCGATCACTGAAGAAATCAAAAAATACCTAGAGGTATATGACAATGAGCAAAGATCAATAAAATTCAAAGCTCATTCTTTGAGAAGATAAACAAAATTGATAAACCATTAGCCAGACTCACCAAGAAAAAGAGGGAGAGGACTCAAATCAATAAAATTAGAAATGAAAAAGGAGAAGTTACAACAGACACCGCAGAAATACAAAGCATCCTAAGAGAATACTACAAGCAACTCTATGCCAATAAAATGGACAACCTGGAAGAAATGGACAAATTCTTAAAAAGGTATAACCTTCCAAGACTGAACGAGGAAGAAATTGAAGATATGAACAGACCAATCACAAGTAATGAAATTGAAACTGTGATTAAAAATCTTCCAACAAACAAAAGTCCAGGACCAGATGGCTTCACAGGTGAATTCTATCAAACATTTAGAGAAGAGCTAACACCCATCCTTCTCAAACTCTTCCAAAAAAATGCAGAGGAAGGAACACTCCCAAACTCATTCTATGAGG
>NC_041218.1:61557419-61558976 GCF_002837175.3 Physeter macrocephalus
TCCAACAACTCATTAAAAGGATCATACACCATGATCAAGTGGGATTTATCCCAGGGATGCAAGGATTCTTCAATATACACAAATCAATGTGTTACACCATATTAACAAATTGAAGAATAAAAACCATATGATCATCTCAGTAGCTACAGAAAAAGCTTTTGACAAAATTCAACACCCATTTATGATAAAAACTCTCTAGAAAGTGGGCATAAAGGGAACCTACCTCAACATAATGAAGGCCATATACGACAAACCCACAGCAAACATCATTATGAATGGTGAAAAACTGAAAGCATTTCTTCTAAGATCAGGAACAAGACAAGGATGTCCACTGTCACCACTATTATTCAACATAGTTTTGGAAGCCCTAACCATGGCAATCAGAGAAGAAAGAGACACAAAAGTAATACAAATTGGAAAAGAAGAAGTAAAACTGTCACTGTTTGTAGATGACATGATACTATACATAGAGAATCCTAAAGATGCCACCAGAAAACTACTAGAGCTAATCAATGAATTTGGTAAAGTTTCAGGATACAAAATTAATGCACAGAAATCTCTTGCATTCCTATACACTAATGATGAAAAATCTGAATGAGAAATTAAGGAAACACTCCCATTTACCATTGCAGCATAAAGAATAAAATACCTAGGAATAAACCTGCCTAGGGAGACAAAAGACCTGTATGCAGAAAACTATAAGACACTGATGAAAGAAATTAAAGATGATACCAACAGACGGAGAGATATACCATGCTCTTGGATTGGAAGAATCAACACTGTGAAAGTGTCTATACTACCCAAAGCAATCTACAGATTCAATGCAATCCCTATCAAATTACCAATGGCATTTTTTACGGAACTAGAACAAAAAATCTTAAAATTTGTACAGAGACACAAAAGACCCCGAATAGCCAAAGCAGTCTTGAGGGAAAAAAATGGAACTGGAGGAAACAGACTCCCTGACTTCAGGCTATACTACAAAGTTACAGTAATCAAGACAATATGGTGGGGCTTCCCTGGTAGCGCAGTGGTTGAGAGTTCGCCTGCCGATGCAGGGGACATGGGTTCATGCCCCGGTCCGGGAAGATCCCACATGCCACGTAGCGGCTAGGCCCGTGAGCCATGGCCGCTGAGCCTGCGCGTCCGGAGACTGTGCTCCGCAACGGGAGAGGCCACAACAGTGAGAGGCCCACGTACCACAAAAAAAAAAAAAAAAGACAGAAACATAGATCAATGGAACAAGATAGAAAGCCCAGAGATAAACCCACGCACCTATGGTCAACTAATATATGACAAAGGAGGCAAGGGTAAACAATAGAGAAAAGACAGTCTCTTCAATAAGTGGTGCTGGGAGAACTGGACAGCTACATGTAAAAGAATGAAATTAGAAGACTCCCTAACACCATACAGAAAAATAAACTCAAAATGGATTAGAGACCTAAATGTAAGACCAGACAGTATAAAACTCTTAGAGGAAAACATAGGAAGTACACTCTTTGACATAAATCACAGCAAGATCTTTTTTGATCCATCTCCTAGAGTAATGGAAATAAA
>NC_041218.1:61559802-61618041 GCF_002837175.3 Physeter macrocephalus
GGAGAGGGTGTGGAGAAAAGGGAACCCTCTTGCACTGTTGGTGGGAATGTAAATTGATACAGCCACTATGGAGAACAGTATGGAGGTTCCTTAAAAAACTAAAAATAGAATTACCATATGATCCTGTAATCCCACAACTGGGCATATACTTAGAGAAAACCACAATTCAAAAAGACACATGTACCCCAATATTCATTGTAGCACTATTTACAATAGCCAGGTCATGGAAGCAACCTAAATGCCCATCGACAATAAACATACGGACACCAAGGGGGGAAAGCGGCAGGGGGCTGGGGGTGGTGGTGTGATGAATTGGGAGAGTGGGATTGACATGTATACACATGTGTATGTACACACATACACACAATTTGATGTGTATAAAATTGATGACTAATAAGAAGCTGCTGTATAAAAAAATAAATAAAGTGAAAGCATAAAAAAAAAAAGTGATCTGGAATGTGCCCAACCATCAGGGGTTTCACAGCCCTATGGGTGATTCTAAAGTAATTAATGTAATAAATGTAATGTAATGTTGAGGACTGCTTACAACCTGTCAAAGGCTAAACGTGCATACAAGAGTTTATTGACTCTTCACAACAATCCTGTGAGCTGCCAGCCCTGCAGGTGAGGAAACTAGGGCTCAGAGAGGTTAAGTAAATTACCCGTGACCACACAGCCAGTAAGGGTCTGAAACAAGATTTGAAATTAAATCTGTATGACCTCAAAGTCCATGCCCATAACCATTAATAAGTGAGGAAAAGCTGTCATTATGGGGAAAGGCACTTACATATGGATAGGACCTGCTTAGCAACTTCAGTTTCCTACTCTAGAGCCATTTCATTCCTACTTGAAAACACAGCCAAGGCCTAATGTCTATAATCAATTTTGTTCTTAAAAGACACATTAAGAGTTTGCCCACTGTTTCCATCAGCCTTGCCTCCTAGATCTGATAACTAGGCTCTCACCTTATGCCTATGGACTGAAGTACTGACATGTCCTCTACTCCAGTAAGGATGAGCATAAAGCATGCACAGTGGTATTGGAGTCTTGGGTTCAAATCCCTTCTCTGTCTTACTGTATCCTTGTGACTTTGGACAAGTCAGTTAACCCTGCCGAGTCTCAATTCCACGTTTATAGAATATAAAAAATAAAACCTATATTGCAGGGCTATAGTTAGGAATGAAAAAGATAACAAATATAAAAAGCTAGCATAATACCCATCCCATAGAAGCTCAATAAAGAGATGTCATATCGTTATTATTAATATTACTGTGATGATTATTATTACCTGGTATACCATTCCAGCAGAGTGTATTGCTTTATTCTTTCAAAAATAACTTGAATGTTGACATTGAAACCCACTCTTTGAGCCTCAACCCCAAAGATGAACAGCCCAACCTCCATGATGCTTGAGGCTTGCCTTCCAGAACTTCAGCCTGGTACCCACGGTCAGAACCTACCTCTTCTGCTTCTCCTGGAGACACTGAAGGTTTTCTCAATGCAAAGTCTATGCCCATTCAGTTCCCTGCAAATCACCCACCTCAGGGCTGTCCCAGATCGCCGTGTGGTCCCAAGAAGTGTGCTCTCTCAGTTTCCACGTCTCCAATCCTCTCCTCTCTGGCCCATCTTGTTACATCCATGGCAACCCATGTTATGACTTCTGCCAAATAAAAAGCATAATGTTAAGACATTGATTTGTGCATCATAAACTCAACACAATTGGTTTAAAAACTTGGGCCCGAGGGTGAGGCAAACCTTCCCAGTTTCCTGAAAGGGACCCTAGCCTAACCGCAAACCACAAATGTGGTGGGGCCCAAACCCGCATTTATTCCAATCATTGCATAAGCAACATAGATAAAGAGGCATAATTCCCTTGAAAGATTTTCAAGGTCCTCCTTTAAGTGTGTTTCCCTCACTACTGTGGTTCTAAACTATGGCCACGGCCTCAAGACCAAATTACAGCTTTTGGCGGATGGTTTTAGTCTGGTGGTTACAGCAATGAATGTGGAGTCAGGAATCCTGGAGTCTCAGCCAACTATTCCCTGGGTAACCACAAGCAAGTTAGCTGCCCTTGTCTCAGTTTTTCTGTCAGTTAAATGGGGTAACTTTTTCTTTCTTCCAACTACTTCAAAGGCAAAAGTTATGACAATTAATTACCCCATGGCCCATTAAAACCTGGAACTTTCCATGCAGTAATGAAGCTACTGTCAGCTTTTCCCTTCAAAGCCTAGTAATTTAATCCTAAAATACTGTATGTTTTGAGTGTCCAAGTGTTACACCTGGAGGTTCATTTGGAGGCATTAATTTCTAGGGCTACTGAGCCATGTACCCCATTGCCCTAATACTGGCTGATGGAGGCAGAATCATGTTCTAAAACATTAAACCAAAAAGCCTGGATTTAGCTCAAGGGGACAGCATTGCTAAATCACACAGGTGGCTTTCTTTAACATCAAGTGCCCTGGCTTCCCCATAACATAAGCATCTGATACTGTTTGAAAAATACTCTGTAGAATAGTTGGTATTCACAGGCAAACAAGGTCTGGTGAAAAGTTTCCCAACTCTGCTTCCTGCCCTTGTGTGACACCAACATATTTCTTTATTTGCCATGTTTCTATTACTTTTAGTTCTAAAGGGATCCTTTTTCCCATAATCCATATTTTAACGATATTTTAACACTGAGAAATTCTATTAGCCCCTTGCATACAACCATTAACAGACCTCTGGAGGTGAGAACCTACCTACAGCTACTACTTTTAGAGTGTCTTTGAGAGAGAAATAAATTTAAGCTTGAGTTTTTATGGTTGATAAAAGTGATAGTCATTAGGAAAGGAAAAAAATTATATGTTATTTTTAAAAGAACTTAATTATTTACTGATTTTTCTCTTTAATATTGTCTTGTATGCCTGTCACTTCTGAATAAAAATGTAAACTTTGATAGTTTAGCAGAATATTGAAGTGTCACTACATAATGTAGATAATGAATACAGTTTATTCTGTTTTCTGGCATGGTTAGCTGACATATGAAATAGAAAGAAAAAACTCATCACACTCATTCTCTCTTGGTGTTAATAAATAAAAATTAATTATAGTACTGGAAATTTGAGCCAATAATAGTCCAGAAATTTAAATAGTATGTTTCATTATTAATGCTTATATATATTTATATTTAAGACACATATATGTCTTAAAAAGGACTCAAAAAAGTTCTATATTGCATATACATTAGGTATGGGAGATTAATTCACTTTGAACCCATATAGTGTAGTGGAAAGATTATTCACTAATTAGAATTTCAGCTTTCCAGGTTCTGGTTCAAGTCTGTATGACTTCAAAGTCTCTTCTTTGTTCTGCCACTAACTCTCCTTGTGACTTTGAGGGAATCCCTTTATATTTTTGAAATCTAGTTTCCTGACAGTTATGGGTTGAATTGTGTCTCCCCAACCAACCCACCCTACAAACATAAAAAGATATTTTGAAATCCTAACCCGCAGTACCTCAGAATGTGCACTTATTTAGAAATAGGGCCCTTGCAAATGAGATTAGTTAAGAAGTATGATTCCAGAAGTCATACAGGAGTAGGGTATGATCTAATATGACTGGCGTCCTTATTAGAAGACAGTCACTGAAGACAGACACACAGGGAGAACGTCATGCAACAACCAAGGCAGAGACTGGATTTATGTAGTTGCAAGCCAAGGAACACCAAACTGTGAGCAAACCATTAGAAGCTAGAAAGAGGCAAGGAAGTACTCCCCTACAGGTTTCAGAGAGAGCATGGCCTGCCCACATCTTGATTTGAGACTTCTAGTCTCCAGAACTATGAGACAATAAATTTCTATTGTTTGAGCCACCCAGTTTGTGGTACTTTGTTATGGCAGCCTTAGCAAACGAAAATACAATCTTTAAATTGAGAAGACTGGATTCTGAAAGACTTATCCATAAATATATTTTTATTATTTGAAGTCAGAGGTCAACATATTTCTTTCTGTGAAGGGCCAGATAATAAATATTTTAGGCCTTGAGGTCATGCAGTCTCTATAACAAGCACTCAACTCTGCTGATGGAAAGCTGTCGTAGACAATATGTAAATAAATGCGAGTGGCTGTGTTCCAATAAAACTTTATTTATAGTCACTGAAATTTGAATTTCATATAATTTTCCTAAGTCACAAAATATTATTCTTTAAAAAAAATTTTTCCCTACCATTTAAAAATGTACAAACCATTCTTAGCTCTCAGACCACACAAAAACAGACAGGTGACTGGATTTGGTCTGCAGGCTACAGTTTGCTGAATCCTGTTCCAAGTTGTTGACATTAGTACAATGGACTTGGTAGAAAGCGTGATAGAAGAGCAATATGCAGCCGTTACCCGAGACACATAAGCTAAGCAGTGGATGACTTTCTGCAGATAACAATAATTGTATTCATGGAGCTATATCTCTCTATGTATAATAAAAATAGTTTTTATAAAACCACCTGAGAATCACATTTAAAAATAGAGTAGTAGGTTTTTTAAAAACTGCATTTCATTACTTTATCTCTTTACTTTAGTGGTCAAAGTTAAATAGAATATTAAAAATGAAAACTATTATCATTTATTGAGCACTTAGTGTGAAGCTCTCTACTAAATGCTGTATACAATTATCTCATTAATCATACAATAACTCCACAAGTTACATAGTCCTATATCCCCTTTACAGATGAGGCTTAGAAAGATTAAGCAATGCACTTGAGGTCACACAGCTAGTACTTAACTGAGCCCAGAATAAATCAGGTGATTCTGACTCCAAGGTTCATAACTAAAGCCACTTTATATACTGTTGTTAATTTCTTATACTGGTTAATTTCAAATGTTCAATTTCCAAACAAATGTGGTAATTTACTATATTGTATTATTATAATTAATAATAAAACCTACAATTTTATTAATAATAAATGAAAACCAATTAATAATCAAATATACAATTCACCATAGAATGGAAACAATGGATAGAACAGAAAGAACAAAAAAATGGAAGAAAATTATGTTTTATTTTCCTCTTTAAGTTAGATCAAATATAACATTTGATTTTTTTGACTCAAATACTGGAATTACTAATGGGTCCAGCCTTAGTCTTAAACTATTTAGCTCTGGAGAAAAAATTGAAAACAATGTAAAACTGGATACTGTTTTATGATATACTCTTTTATTACCACCTCATCAAAGAGAAGGTGGAAAAAAAACCAAACCAACCTGTTGATAGCGTATGTGATTAAGTTTTTCATTCAAGTATATTGACAGATGGCAGAAAAGAGACGAAAGGATAGACATGCCAGGGAGATGGAGGATGTTGTAACCAAATACAAAATCATCTGGATCCTTTGTGACCTAGGTCCCTTTGTGACCTAGCGTTTAAGTTAAACCTTTTGTTTCATCACCTGACAGATCACAGACCGAATTTCCAACCTGAAGTATTCTTTCGGCAAGCATGGGGCACCAAAGTATTCTTTGAGGAAATTATACACTTCATCTATATAAAGGTTAAGTCAATGAAATTATTAAGTGGTAGAACAGGATTTAAAAGCTTAACCTCCAAGAATGCCATCATGCCTGGCACACAGAGAGCTTACAATATGCCCAATATGAAACATCCACAGAATGCAAACCCAGCAATCTGCTTTGTGTTATTTTCTAATAAATGTCAATGAGGAAAGTGTTTATAACTTGAAAAAGGAGGAGGTTGGGGGGGATCCAGTAGCTTGCCACATGGAAGTACATCTCCTTGTCGATTCCAGGAAAATGTCAAATCAGTACAACTGCTCCAAGACTCTTGGTCTTCACTTCTGCATTGATTAAACTGCACGTGCTATGTTTTTGGCATAATGAGCTGCATTCATAATGGCTGATATCCAATGGTTCAATAAGAATAGCAGACCTCACAGATTTCAGTGAATATAATATAGTCATATGGCAGTTGTGCAAATTAAGACACGTGGAATAAACAACTTGCTTCAAAACAAGTTAGAATTAGAAGTCAGCAATACGATTCAAGTCTAGCTTCAGTGTCTTCTATTTACCTTCTCTGGGATGGCTGGAGCTTAATTTTGGTTCCCTTGTTTCAATGGTGGCTATAGAGAATCAGTTCTCACTTCCAAAGCTGAAATGAATGAATTATGGAACTCTCACTACATCTTATGACCAGCTTTGCCCATTTAATTTGGCTCAACTGACATTATTAAGGACTTTACTAGATCTAAAGGTGAAAAGGCTGAATACAGATGGACCCTACCCATGAGGACTTGAGATTCTAATGAAGGGAGGGGAAAAAACCCTCAAAGCAGATAATTTCAATTAAATGAAGCTAAAAAATAATTTAAAGATATTGAGTGCAATGGGAAGCTGGAGGAGGGGCACTGAGCCTAACGTGGGAGTCCAAAAAGGGCTTCCAAAAGGGCATAGTGCCCTAAAATGAATCCTAAAATGGTAATGAGGATTTAGCAAACTGAAGAAAGGAGGAAGGGCATCCCAGTTTGAGAAACTGCATGAGTAAAGCCAAGAGGCAGGAAACATCATAGAATATGCTGGGAAAACATGCTATGGGGATACAGAGCAGAATTAACTTGAAAATTGTAATTCATGCCTTCCTAAATGGAAAAAATTAACTATCTGGAGAATAATGTTAAAAGCTTTAAACTCAGTGTGCACTGTAACTGGGAATCTTATTGTTACTATATGATGCCCATATCAGGAGGGAGAATTTGGTCCTAGAGCTATCTTCTATAAAAATGGATTTATGTTTAGAAAACCAAAATACTCCGTTTGTCTCCTGGTTGGTTACACAGCTCACACCGGTTCTCAGGTCAGTGCCCTCATTGAGTGAAAGCTTGCTGTGACTCCAGGTAAGACAAATAGAAACCCAATGGCTTCTCAAGTATAATTCCCTGAAAATTATTTACTGAATATCCTGCACAGCAGCATTTCTTCCCAGGGCTTGTAGGCAGTACTTTGCACTTCTATAAGGAAAGAAAAATGGTGGGCAGGAAACCAAGAATGGTACCCTCTCTTCCTCAAGGTCACAATTGGGTGCTAAGTTATGGAATTTGTCAGGCAATTACTCAAAGGTTTGGAGGGGAAAACCTCTATTATTAAGAGAACCTCAGACCCACCTAGGTTTTAGCCTTGAGGGGAGACACTCTAGGTGGGGAAAGGCAGTTGTTCAAGAACCTCCAGCTTCCTCCCATTGAATTTTTGCCCCCCTCATTTCTATGCTTTGATGATGGGTACTACCACCCCCTGGGTGGTGCCTCTATGACTTGGGCACTAGAGCAGTACAGGGTACCTTTGGTTCTCCAACTACAACAGGATGAAGTTTCCGAAAACAATCAGTATGAAAGAACAACAACAACAGTAGAAGGACAATATCTAGTTAAGCTAAAAAAGTAATGGCTTCTCACTATCCAAAATTCATTTCTTAGGATAAACAGTAACTCCAAAAGGTAATACAACTTCATTAGCACCTTACACTCATTCCTTTCTCCTATCCTCCGTCCTGTGCCTGAGAGATGCAATAACACTTTCTCTTCTACAGGGGCAGATACCTGGTCACCAAGGCCCTTTTTGGCCAAGACCAAGAAAACATTTTCAGTCTGCATTAGAGTTAGTAGTTAAATAGGCCCTGAGTCAGACTGCCTGGGTTTGAACACCAGCTCCATCACTTACCAGCTGTATGACCTTAAGTAAATTACTTAGCCTCTTTGCGTCTGTTTCCTCATCTGTAGAATGGAATAACAGTACTTAGAATTAAATGAGAAAATGCATATGCTACATTGGTCACACATAGCATAAGATTAATAATTATTAGTAGTTATCTCTTTCCCATCTAGGACTCTAAAATTTGGAAGCCATATTATTATATAAAAGACATGATGTTGCACTGAACTCTGGTAACTGAAACAATAAATGGTGTCTCTTCAACTGTGCATCTTCTACATAACTATAGGAGGTGGCATGATCTCTTATGACTCAATAGTACTGCAGTATACTAACCATAATCTTACCTCAAAACTTTCCTCCAGGTTGCTCTCTCTGCCTGGAATGTTCTAGCTCCTGACTCACTCCCACAGACTCTGAGGTGGATGTGACTCGTGCTCAACAATGCACAGCTCTCTACTCCTTCCTGAGCATACCAGCTCTTTGCACTTATGTAGGGCTGTGAACTCAGATCGGGTCAATGGTCTGTTAACAGTGGAGAAAAGCACCGCATAACCTCCCCCGTTGGTGAAGACGTGCTACCCGTGTGTCAAGATCAGAGTCCATGTGATGGACCTGACTCACCAAGTGTATAGCTGTCTCACAGAACATACTTCATGTAAGCAAGAAATAAACTTTTAAGCATTAAGCTATGATGATTTGCTACCCTAGCTTAAGCCTGGCCCACGCTGAATAATACACACCACTTACATCCCACCCCCACACCAACCTTACATCTCCCACCCTTGACTCCCACCTCCCCATCCACCTAATAGGTTCCTTGTCAATCTTCAGATCATGACTTATCTGTTCCTCAGAGAAGCCTAATAGTCATCCTTTCTTAAGTAGGTACCACCCTTACTATTCTTAATATTGAGCTCTGTTTTTCTTTAATATTATTTCCCTCATAATTTGTAATTAATAATTACACATTTGTCCACTTGTTTTTTCCTTGTCTCCACCACTAGACTATAAGATACACAAGAAATCTATAAGAACATCTAGGTTGTACTTTCCAATAAAACAGAAAAATAAACTAGGGCTTAGAACATCATTAGGTCTTCAGTGTTTGTATTTTTTAAATTTTTATTTATTGTATTTTTTTAAAAAAATAAATTAACATCTATCCATCAAAAGAAGTATATATAAAGTAGCAGGAAGTTTGTTGTTTCATAATATGGACAATGGCATTGGAAGAAAGACAAATTCCACTGGACTACGTGCTGGGCCAGAAATTTGTACAGAGACTTGACTACAAAAAAGTTTTGTACACAGAAGAAACTCAAGGGCATGAAAAAATTCACAGCTAAGAGGAAAATCAGCAGAGCGTCATGGGCAAGAACCGAAAACCAGAATCGCTGTTATACTCTCTCCCATTCTAGTAACCCTGTCCAAAAGCACCAAGAGGGAGGAGCCGGGAAGGGTCATGTGGAAGGCTCTGGATCTTATAAGAGCCTAGGGACACACCTCCTCACCCCACCCCCAGCAGATCACGTTGTTGATTATAACAAGCACTTCTTTGCTATCTTTGAGTATGGCAGAAAGAAAGGAAAGAAAGGGAAGAAAGGGTAGAAAGAGTAGGAAAAAAAAGAAAGAACATGAAGGGAGAAAGAAAGGAGGGAGGGAGGAAGGGATGGAGAAAGGAAGGAAAAAAACAAAAAGAGAAAGAAAAGGTAAAAAAATGCATTTCTATCTGTAAGAAAGGAGATAATAGAAATTTGGGACGTTTCTTCTTTCTCAAAGAAAACTGTCTTCTGCCCTATGCGGCAGAAGAACCAAGAGTAATCATGAATTCACAACATTACTTTTTGAGTATTTCACTACACATTTTCACCTGAGATTCTTCTTTCCTGGGTTATCCATTTCTGCCATCACTTCCATACACAGAGAAAAAGGACATGCACTACAACACCGGGTCAGGAAAATTAGTTACACAAGTGCCTTTAGTTATTACACTTTTTATGTCACTGTCTTTACAGCGGTTTTGTACCAGAACTTGGACTAAATAATACCTTATCCAGGTAAAAATAGCAGATATTATTACCTAAGCCCTATACCATACGTTTATCATTTTGTAGTCATCCAGCACCCAACTCTCTCCACATATACCCACCTTCCTAATAGCACACCAGCCTCCCCTTGGGGATAATTCAAATGGTGTGTAGTCTCAGTGGGAGGTCACTAAGTGCCACCTCTCACTGCCATTTCCCACTTCAGAAGTGGGGAGCCTGTTCCTTTACGAGCTCCCTGCTATACCCAGGTGCCAGGCAATCAAACACCACTCCCTGGATGGTAAATCCTGAGTGAGTGAAACAAAGGAAGAGGGTACAGGCAGAGGTCAAATCCATTGCAGCCCTCAGGACCCAAGGACCAGGAAGCTCCTGAGTTGAAACCTTGGTTAACTCCTGGTGCCAGAGATGCCCTAGCTCTTGTCACTTTCTCAGATTTCTGCAGCCCCCAATATCCTGCCAGTAAATTCTCCTTTGGCTTAAAATATTTGAGGTTAGTCTCTGTTGCACACAACCAAAAAGTCAAACCAGGGCTATTATGTATAGCTATGAAGGTAGTACTTTGTGTAAGAGAACCCAGCAAAAGAAACCAGGAGAGCTGAAATCCAGCCTGTGCTCCACTTGCCAAGGGGCTACATTCTACTGGAGGAAAGAGTGGCATTTTCCAATTTCCACAGAGGCACTGTATAGACAGGCAGTGGTCCTGCCCCTGACTGATACACCTACCTTTTTCAGTTATAAAACAGAGGCCTAGAGATTGTCATACCAGTAAACTGTGATTACAGTAATGCAATGATAGCACATTGGACTATTCTGCTGCTTTTTTCTCTACCTACAGATTGAACCACCTATTTATTCCTGCAAGGAAAATTGGAAATGAGAAGGAGTGTTCTTGCAGTAGTCCATCCTTCTATGATAGGGCCTACCAGTCACAGGTACCTGTAACTTGCATACAAGTATTAAAAGGATTAGAATTTTAATTTTAAAAATATGTAAAATATCTAACATTCTGTGCTACAATATAGTTTTTAATAGTTATATTCATCACCACTGGCAGAAAAACAAAGAACTCAAGAACTTTTTACATATCTTAATTTCCTACAAGCTAGATTTTCCCGATTTTATAGAGAGAGATCATGGAAAGGGAAAGATCTCAAATTATGCTGACCAAAGCTCCATTATAATCTCTTCAATTTTTCCATGACTGTTTTATGTCTCCCACATGTCTTTTTCTCCCAGTTTAGATCACAAATTTATCTGGAGGCTCTGTGAACTAGTATATATACATGCCTAGCGTGTGAATGGCATTTTGTTAAAAAGGAAATTAGAGAACCACCTCTCCTTCCATTAGGAATCTAACAGTTATGCTTCCTTTCCTTTTACCATGTTAAGTCCTCCAGTCTTCCTTTCATGTTACTTTAAGACATAGATGAAAATCTTTTGTTCCTATTTCCCCTCCCCATAAAAGAAAATTAAATTTGTTTTCAGGCTTTAATCCTGCTAAAATAAAGTGAATCAGCTCTGTTTTCATTACTGTCCAGTCATCTCATCAATCATTGAAGGGAATCACTAAAAGCAATCAGCGAACAAGGTCAACAGCACTCAGCAGAGGGCTGGTGTGATGGTACTTTAACAGATGAAAATGAAGACTGGGAAAAGGATGACAGTGCTTCACAGCCCTAAGAGGTCCAGTACCTCTCCTTAGGAATCAGGCTTTAAATGGGAGAAGATAAGTTAGAGAAGGGAATCATCTTTATTGTGCAACAGGTCTCCTGATACCAAGCTTGTTAATATAACAAAGAGCTAAAAGGTTTATTGCGGGGTGGGGGGTGGGGTGGGGATATTAGGGTTGTCATTTCTTGGTACAATGACTCAGGTTTTGGACTTTGAGACAAAGAACCTAACTATTCATAGTTCCTGTTCTTCTCTAGCAGTTTGTGTTTCATGTCCAATAAAGAATTGCAGAAAGGTATCAGTGTAAGTGAGAGAAACCAACTTTAATTAACATAAGGGAATTTAGTGAAAGAACACGAGAGTTATGAGAATCAAAGATGAAGCTGAAATGCTAGCCTTGAGAAGGACAGAATCTAAGATGCTCTGGCAAGGAGAGGATCTCCGAAATGGGAACTATTCAGTGGTCAAGACTGAATGAATCCTGACAGTTTCCCCATGTTTGTATCTCTCGGAGATAGAAGGTCCCAGGAAAGAGTTTAATTGGCCTAGAACTGGCCATGTGCTTTCCACCCCTTTGGATAGGGCTGGATGCATGAACTTCATTTTTGGCCCTCTGAAGGTGGGGTCGGGGGGGGGATGGTTGGAGTAGGGAGGTGGTGGTGTTAATTACCCATAAGGAAATCTGGGTGTTGTTATTAACACAAAGGGCAAGGTATCCTAGGTGGCCAAGATGAAACCAATGTCCAATATGGTATTAAAAATGGAAATTATTTTAACCCTCAAGGCCAGGAGTCATCTGCTTAACTTACATTAACACCATATACTGCATAGAACACATGTAGATTTTTCATATGTAAGTTAACAGCCTCGTTTCAGTAAGTAACAGTACCTGAGGCATGGTAGCTCCTCAATAAATATTTTTTGAATGGATTAACTTCTTCAGCAATGTTATTTGTTCTCATCCTTTCCTGTATGCCATTAATACTTCCCACTTTTAACAAATACTTCTTATTCAAGATTTGATGAAACAGAACCTCTAAAAGAGAAAGTTTGATGCAGTGGAAAGAATAATGGAATATAATCTTTTCTTGCTTCTGCCCAATGTGACCTTGGGGACATGTCACAACCGCTTTGGGTTTATATCTTCATCTGTAAAATGAAGTGATAGAGGTATATACTCTTTAAGAATCTGTCCAATTCCATAAGCCTAACATCATGGTCACAAATATATAGATGACAGAAACTCAGCAAACTTATAAAAAAATGTTTATAATTTTTCAGAGTATGAACTGGCTCTACCCTGAATCTGGACAGAAAGTAAAACCTAACTTACTTGGTAGTATTTAGGAGAAATTGCCAATATTGTAGAAAATCTAGATCTCTGTTATCAAATGTTAAAAGAAAGGCAGTGGAATCAATTTTTCAAGTAAAATCTTACACTGAATCCCAATGTCTAAAACAAATAAAGGTCAAAAAACTACAACTGAAACAAAGAGGGATGTGTGGATCCCCATCCTCACATCTTCTCCCACAGGCTCCTGGGAACACCATTTGACATCACTCATCTAATCCCTGACTGAATATCCCTATATTTTTCTGTACCTTATGATAGTTCTAAAAACAAGATAACCAATTTCATTCAGACAGGAAAAATTAAGAAAAAAAATTTCCCATGGAAAAGGAAAAGTATACATGCTCTCTTCCAGTGGCTTTAAAAAGACTTAGACAATTTGCTAGTCTATCAACAAGTAATTTTAATTTGAAAAACAATTAAATCAAACAGCAATTAATCCCCTACACTATTGACAACTAGTAATATATAGACGAAGACTATTGTGTCAGAGTGAAAATTCAGCTTCCAAAACATTTTACTACACTTATTTAACAAGCTAAACTGTAAAATATGAAAACTCTCCAATATATAAATCAATACAGCATTTAAAATTTTGCTTATAATTTTGATAAATTTCAGCAAGACATCTATCTCCTGTATAATTTTTTCCTACAGTCCTGCTTCAGAGGAAAGATACATATGTCTCTGAAGCCAACGTAATTTAGCATCTGCCCTTTTTTTAATCACCAAAGGGGAAACTATTGACAAATATTAAATGATACAAACATAAATTGTCAACTTTGTGGTTAATGATAGTGACCTTCTTAGCCTTAACAAAGAAAAGCAATTTCTCTTCTCATAAAATCAGTGTTTTGTCCATTCCTCTACTTAGAAATATCATAATCAACATCATTAAGATACTTCCTATTAACTTGGACCATAGGTTTCTACACATAAAATGCCAACCATGAGTCTTTGAGTATGAGGTTTGCAAAATTCAAATTCCTTATTAAAGTCATCTTTATTTACTTATTAACACTAATGTAGATAAAAGCATATTTATCTTGAAAATATTAAGAGATTAATATTTTAATAAGAGATTAATCTTGAAAATGAGATTAATCTTGAATTAATCTTGAATCTTGAAAATATAAACAAGATTCATGTGATCAATTTATTGAATAGTTACTGAACTTCAATGATGCCATTATTTTGGTAAAAGCAAAAAGTTATGAAAATTTTTCTGCAGGACATTTTCCCTGCAGGTAACAATTAAAAGTATATTTCATCGTCATTGGTGATCCTAATGACCTCTTGTAGCAGGATACAAGTTTTGAATTGGTACAACCAATTAGATGACATGACTTATTATATGGATTTGTATCTGATAACCAAGAAGGAAGGCAAAAGTCATCTCTCATCATTAAAAGATATCTCTACTCTACTTCCTGGTCTCTGCCGATTCTGCCACTGCTTCTTCTGATCTCCTAATCAATGGTTTCAAGATTTACTTTATAGTAAATACTTAAGACACATCAACTATAGCCTAGGGATGGGCAGATGTTGTCAGTGCCCTGCCCTTATTCATTCATCACTTACCATTTCCAGGGAGGACAGCCTCACTTCCAACTGTCAGCAGCTATGATTCTGCCTGAAGTCTTTCCCTGGCAGCCAGAAATGAACTCTCCATGCACATGGGCCAAACCATGTTACTGGAGAATTAACAATTTCCCTCTCTCTGACTCACCCTCAACGAATGACTGACTGGAGTTGGTAAACACCCTGGCCCACTAGCCCCATGGTTCAAGTAACTGAGGTATGTTGTAAACGGCCTCCCAGAATTCCCAGGTAGAATTAAGGTTGTAACTTGCTTGATATACACTCTTTATTAGCTTCCCTCCATTTCTTGCCTCACTCTCCCAATTCCCCTGTGAACTCTGTAATAAACTACTCCCATTCAAATCCTTATCTCTAGGTCTGCCTCTGAGAGAACCCAAACTAAGACAAGGAAGTATTAAGATGAATACAAAAGGGGTTCTACCTTTAAAGAATTCACAACTTAAAACAGGAGACCAATAATAAACAAAACAAACTAACCAAAGAACAAAAACAATAACCAAGAGGAAAAATATACAATATTACATTGTAAATAAAGGTATGCTGGCTCAGGTGAAGATAACAATCTAGATAGGTTTAAATTTTCTGTGTACGACTACAATGTTAGTAATGGTCCTTCCTATAACTCTTAAATATTATCTTCATTGGGAAAAAGCTTAAGACTATCTAATAGTCACCTTACTCTAAAATGTCATCCTACCTTATTGCCATTACTGATATTGTTCTAATAATTGCTGAATAATAAACGGTAGCCAAAGGGTAACAAAAAGGGTAGAAGTATAAACTTCATTTAATTCCATAACATCTGTTGAACAAAAGGAATAACATTATAGTGATTCAACCTGACAAGTGGATTCAAACCATATCTACCATAAAATGAAATTTATCCTGCATTAACCTTTTTGGCAGTCCATCAACCTCCCAAGACAACTACAGAGAGAGTAAAACCAAGTCAATATTCTGGTCATCATTCACCATTACTTTCTGAAAACATACTTTTCTGATCATTAGCATTGCAACATTAATGGAAAAATCAAGTATTATTGAAGAGCATTTTTTTCCTGGTAACCTCTTATGGATCGACTAGGTGGATACCTTAGACTGAGTGACTAGGGAAGGCCTGACTTGTGAGGATCAAGAAGGCAAGCATTGCAGGGAACAACTGGTACAAAGGCCCCTAGCATGTTCAAGCAACTACATGCAGTTTAATCATTTTCTGCTTAGGCGATTTTTTACTTATTCTTCAGATTTTATGCTGCTTTAAGAAGCCCTTGATGGCATTTAAGGGGTGACAGGATCTAAATTTTAACAAGATTCCTCTGTTTTTTTCCCACAAGACTATAGGGCAGAGAAAGTAGCAGCAGAGACCAGTTAGGTGATCATTGCAGAAAATCCTAGTCAACGATGGTGGTGGTTTAGACTAAGACACTAGTAAGTAGATAGATTCTGGATATGCTACGAAACCAAATACCCAACCTAAGATGTCTTAAATAACAAAATTCATAGGCTTATTTTCAGGAAGCCTAGTGCTAGAGCAGGTTCAATGATGACATCAAAGAGCCATGTTTTTCCAGATTTTCTAATCATTTTAACCCTCAAACTGGAATGGTTGTTAGACGACTGCCACTAGCAATTGAGACTAGGTGCTCCCTTATTCATATTTAGAGGGAGAGCCTCACTTGATGTGCTATTTCAAGAGCCAGAATTCCCCTTTGCCATTTGACTCTAGCCCATTGTTTCATTGGCCCACACTTATTAAGCCTGTCCATCCCTCATTCATTCATTTGTAAAGGAGATGAACTGGGAATGGGGTTGGCTTGCCTTGAGTCACATGCCTATGTGAATGAAGGATGGATACCTGAGGGGGAAATATGAGTACTTGTTAGAAAAGAGGAAGGGGAAATACACGTTGAGTAGGCAGGCAACGATATCAAATACATGGGATATTCTTTGGGGATGGAGTTGACAGGGCTTGTCAAGGGACTGAATACTGGGAGAAGAGAGGATTCAAGAACAGTTCTAACAGTGCTGCCTTTAGCATTGGGAAAAAGGGGGCACCCACTGTGATGCAACAGACTAAAGATCAGGTTTGAGAAAGATTATCAAGGTTTCTGTTTTCACCAAGTTGTCTTTAAGATACTCATCAGACACTGGAGAGGTGATGGAGTTGTTAGCTGATTGTGAGTTTGGAGTTTCAGGAAGAGGCCAAGACTGAGAATAGAGAATCAAATCAGAGTTTGTTTTAAGCAACTGACACCAGACGAGATTATTAAAGAGAGTATATGGATACAGCAAGAAGTGGAACTAGGGCAGAGTCTGGACCCATACCAAGATTTAAAAGTGGAGTAAAACAGGAGCCATTAAGGTAGCTAGAAAACTCAAGTCCAACTCTTCAATGTCATATATGCGGGTGGATTGAGAGCAGTGCAAATTATTAGCTCACTGCCAAAGGGTGGCAGATGTTCCTTCTTTCAACTTAAGGTTAAGTGTGGGAGAAAAAAGATATGGATATCTTTAAAAAATACAGGGCAGATCCTGACATGCCACAAAAAAAGCATTATTAATACACTACACAATCTTTCAAAAGAGAGTTGGCTCATTATCATAGTTATCTAAATTAAATATTCAGTGGGAACAGTATGAAGGGACATGGCATCCAATGGCAACAATTTTAATCTAAGGCCTGATGAAAAATACTGACCATTATTATATCTACAATTTGAATTCAAAATGATGCAAATGGAATTAAGTGATTATGGAAAATTACAAAGGAAAAAACCTGGGTTCTAATCCGCATCTGACAACTGTTGGCTATGCAACCTTGGACCCTTTCATTTCTTAACTTATTTTCTGTGAGACCCAGTTTTCTATTTCATGAGATGTTTACGATAGACAGGCCCTTCCTGCCTGCTTCACAGGTTCACTGTGAAGATCAAAAGTTGAAGAATATCTACTAACTGTAAAATCCCATAAAAATAATTTTCTTCAGCTGCCTGGCTAGTCTAACTTCCTACCAATGATGTGCTTCATCATCCTGATGCCAACTATCAATTTTCAGGTATTCAATCCTTAACAGAGAAAGCCACCTAAACTAAATTTTGAAAACTTATTAAGGACAAAACACTGAAAAACTAGAGGTAACCCATTAAAACCTCTGCCCAATTCCTGTGAGGTTTCAAAATTGTACCTCACCAATTTAAATTCAAGGTATATGAAGTGGCCATACCTCTGGGTACTAATCTGACATTGTCAAGGTGGTATGGGGTCTAACAATGCCCTTCTAAACCACTTATCAGAATACTGAGAAAATATACATCAGAATATTTCTTCAAATGCTACATTAGTATGGCTGCCTGTGTTTCATTATATGATTAAAAAAATAAGTTTTTTTAAATAATTTCCAAAGTTCTTTCTTATTCTTTATTCCATCTGATCATCCAGTAGTTCTGTCTAGTAGGCAAGGCAGATTCATGCTTGTCTTAGTAGGAGAAAACTTATTTATGTTCAAAATCATTTCGAGGCATACCTTAAATTATATTTCAGGTGCCCAACTCCTATTTTGGTGTCAACACTACATCATGTTACATAACTTTTAGATTTTAAATTACTCCACAGTACCAATGATTCTACTTCTAAATAAGTAACACATTTAAGTTTGAAAATATTCCAAATTAAAACTGTATATATTAGCTCCATTCTAAGTCTTATAAGAATCCTTTACCCATCAAATTAAATCTCCCCCTTCACAAAAGTAGATGTGGAAACAGTAATCACTGTGCAGAAACTTAATTGTACTAAATGAATCTATTCTGTAGTGTCTGAGAATATGCACATGTTAACAAAGCATCTTGAGCCCACTTACCCAGTTTTGACAGAGACATCATTCTTAGAAGTGTGATCAAACCACTCTGGATTTTAAGAACTAATAATACTTTATCAACTATTAATATTATTAATGGCACAGGAACTAATTACAGCAATTTAAAATGATTAATATTTTAAAAACACAGGTTTTGAAGGGTCACCTTAGAAATGTCAGTAAATGCCTAAGCTTTCAAAATACAGATGAAATTAAGGTTAAATGTAACTTAAAAGGAGTACCTTATAAATAAGACCCAACATTTAGTCTATGTGGTTTAAGAAAAGTACTGAATTTGGAATCAGATGAATTCTGGCCTCAAATCATTTAACCTCTTGGAGCCTCAGTTAACATTAAAAAAAAAAATTCATTAATAGGAAATTTTGCTGTCTGTCTATAATAAAGCTCTGGAAAATCACAAATAGTATGAGAAAATTAATGATGAGAGTCAAAAGATCAAGACTTCTGAACCAAACCAATATTAGATCAAAACATTTATTTTTTTGTGTTACAAAAACAAAAATAAATCCAAGGAGGTAATGAAATAAACATTTTTTAAGTGTCCCATCCTGGGTTCTCTGCTCTAGAATTTAGTAAACAGTTCAAGTTTAGGTTGCTTCAGCACTTCTGGATGCTATGATGTCTCCATCTTATAACCATGTTTCTCTAGTTCAGCTCTATAAAGAAACACAAAAGAACAACATCACTAGACATTCTTCATGATAAATTAAAGAAACAGATGATTTTTAGAAATAACACAATTAATAAATAATTGAGCTAATAAGCCTAAACATCAATTTAAAATACTACCAAATAGCTTTACTTTAGTCCCTAAAAAGAAATCTATATAAGAAGGAAACTGGATGTGAATCAACATAATGCTAATAAAATTTTGTTTTCCCATTAGTAAACTTATGTTTTATATTCCTTATTTTTCTGATAAATCTATTTCTGGAAGAAATGTGAGGGAATTATTGATATTTTCCAAATACTGTACAATTATTCTGTTCATAATATTTAAACATAAATTTTAAGAATCATTAACCATATGGCTAAGAACACTAAACACTGCTATCAAACTTTTAGAGATTTTATAATTACAATAATGTTATTTACACATAAACAATAAACAGATCGCTTTTCATATTGACATATATACTGCCCTAAACAAAACAAAAATTATTAATCAAATTTAAGGGTGTGTGAGAACTATTCTGTATTAAATATATGTAGGCTAAATATAATAAATAAGTTATAAAATATTAAACAAGACTTTACTTTCCTAACTTTAAATGTGGATAAAAATCTCAAAAATGTATATTGGTATAAACATAAACACTTTAAAAAGATACTTTTTATAATTTTAAGTAAATTTTTCAACCTGAAATTTCAGTCATACTTTGAGAATGTCAACTGCAATTGTTGATCTGCCTTGTATAAACATTTGCACAAAAAGGTTTAGCCCTGTAATCAATATCAGTTATTTAAACTACCATTCCAAATATCACCAGCAACTTTTCTGCCACAATTCTGATTTTATAAAAGTTCACAATAAAATTATGTGAGGACCAACCTAAGATAAAATTGTACAAATGTTAAGCATGATTACATCATTATATCTAAGATAAAAAGACATTTGTTCTCAAGCATAATTTCACTTAGACACTATCACATTATCCAATGTAAATGTGATGCAAAAAATACATGGTAGGAACAATGTATAATATTTATTATTCATTTCCCCAAACTCCTTCACTTCCTTAAAATTTTTAGATATTTATAATACAAATACTGACCTAAAGTCCATGAATAATATTAAGGCCAGAGCTTATTCATATGAATCATCTTTGTCTTCTGCTCAGGTGTAGAGGACAGTATGGGCTGGTGGTAAAACACTGGATTAGGAGTCAAGAGATCAGCACAAGTTTCTGACTCTACCACCTCCTTTGCTAAATTTAACTAAAATGCTTCCTTTGTCCTCTCCTCCCCAGGAAATTAAAGATTATAATACCTGTCCTTCATATGTTTCTTATTTAAAATGGAGGTAATTTTAAACTTTCTTAAACAATACTTCTGCTGCCTTTAACAAAATCATTGTAAATTATTCACTTTCTCTTATTTTACAACAAAAAAACCCCAAAATTCAACCTAAGATTTAGGTAATAAGTCACCAAATCCATCCGAGTTTGTGTCTCTGTTTGCCTTCATGACAGGAGGTGGTGACCAATTACATATATAAATTGTTTACAAACACAAAGGAGAGTATGAGATATTTCTCAATTAGCTAAATTCTTAGAAAAGATGAAAAGTTCTTTGGTAGAACTCAGGACTTGTAAGAAACCAAAAGGAAAATAAATGAACACCACTAAGTACAAAACAATACAAAAACACTAATATCATGAGCCTGTTGAATGGAAAAAGCCAACAGAGATGAAAAAGTAAAGAAATCCAGCACAATTGGAAAGATATCATAGGGCACACATAGTGAATATACACTATTTGAAACAAAAACAGCAGCATTCCTTTTACAACAAAACAAGAATAAGACTAACAGCCACTAGTAGGTTTCAGAACTCTTATTATCCAAGAAACTGCTCTGCTATGTGACACTGGCATATCTGACATGGTAAATCAGGAATTATTGGCTTTTTGGAATTTTTATGTAAAATGTGATACATGTCAAAAAAGTCTCATAATCTTACCTATTTCTACAAGTACGTACATAAACAAATGTTTCAAAAGCAGTAAAATCAGAATGATCTTTAGTTACATGGAAACATTGCTGGCCTTCTTTGTACTTCTACTTGTTGAAGGTAAATTACACTGAAAGAGAAACATGGAAAGTTTAAGGCTAAGTCCTTGCCAAGGCCATGCAGCTAAATAAGAGGCAGATAGGGGCTGGAACTCAGGGAATCTGACCGACTCTGGAGTATAAACTGCCTCTCTAAATTTAGATGGAATTAGGACTCAATCATATGAAAAAACAATAAAATATGTTTTGGGAATTCCCTGGCGGTCCAGTGGTTAGGACTCAGCACTTTCACTGCCCGGGCCCGGGTTCAATCCCTGGTAGGGGAACTAAGATCCCGAAAGCCGAGTGCAGCGCGGCCAAAAAAACGAAACAAAACATGTTCTTTACCATGGTTTATAATACCACATTAAGGGCCTTGATGCATTTTACAAAGACTGAAAAGAACACCTTTGCAGGAGACTTGTTAATCAAGACAGTTTTTAAAAGCAAGAATATAAATGTTATCTGAGGCTGCCTTGTCCAATACGGTACTCAGATGTGGCTATTTATTAAAATTAAATAAAATTAAAAATTCAGTTTATCAGCTGTGCTGGCCACATTTCATGTGCTTAATAGCCACATGTGACTAGTGGCTTCTGTACTGGATAGTGCAGCTTATAGAACATTTCCATAACTACAGTAAGTTCTACTTGACAGCACTAATGATACATCAAAAACTGTTGAAAAAAGAAAAACTCACAACACAAACAGGGAAATAAAAAGAAAAATCTCATTCACTAATGGAGGTATCAAGATTTAGACACTTACAAAAATCCACAAACCTAAAGGCAGAAACACAACATAGAACATAAGAGCACTGTGGAGGTATATTATAAAACCAACAAGCCACAAAGAATATAAGGATAATGTTCTATTTCCAAAACCAATAAAAAGGCAAGATGCAGTAGTGACAAGAAATCCAATTATCAATACATTTACTACTAAAAGTCCCCTAATAAAACCAACCTATTCAGTAATGTCTTGATTTAATTGTTAAAAGTGCTATTTTTTGACTAGTGAAAAACACCCTCACCCCAAAAGCCACTTGGGAGGAATTTGACTCTTCTGAATAGCAAAGGAAGAAAACTCATTTGGCCTCAACTTTAAAAATTTCCAGAAGATAACAAAAAGAAAAAACTGATACATGATTAAAATCAAAACACAAAATAGGGATCAACAGAGTTGTAAGGCCTGAATATAAGTATTCTAACAGCATATGTTTATAATAAGAACGAAAAGAAGGGATGCATTAAAAAAAAAAGGCAGCAAGGTTTTCTCTGATGTGGCAAAATAAATACACCTAAAATAAATACAAAAAGAAAGTGGCAAAATGGAATGAGATCTGTAAAAAGAACAAAAAGGGCTTCTGAAAGCCATATATGTCTAAAGAAGAATGAGAAGAGAGAGATCCAATGCTCAGAATAGATTTTAGAGAAAAAGCAAGATTACTGTTCAACAGCTACTGCTCTATCTTGTCCATAAAACTGCAAAAAGAAAAACATCATTAAGACAAAATTGAAAATTAAGACAGATGAGATAATTCCAAACTACATTAAAGTAGTTTAAAGTTTCAAGGCCTGAATAATTGCATCTCAGAGTACTGAAAGAAGGAAAATAATGAGAGTCAGCAATTTTGAGAAATCATGGAGAATTGTAAAAGAGCCAGAATAACTGTGAAAGGCAAACTGTACTATGTCCAAAAAGGGGAGAAATGAGATGGGTAAAACTGTTAATAGTTTTCAGCACAATACTAAAAAGTCTTTAGAATGTAGGGTTTTTGAGCCCATGAACAAATGCAGTTTAGAACAAAAGCTACTATATCACTACTAAAAATAAATTTTAAAAATTTAGTACAAATTACCTCACTACTTTTTAGAACAATGTACTAGAGACTAGGAAATTAAAAGATTGCAGTAGAACTTCTGTATGATGGTTTGAGCAAAGCAAGTGATAGTTTACATACATATCTTTGTGGCCAAGACAGATAATGTATGGGTTGAATCAAAACAAAATTAGAGAGGAAATAATTGTCTACAAATGGTGCTGGTATAACTGGATATCCACGTGCAAAAGAATGAAGTTGGACTCCTATTTCACACCATATACAAAAATTCATGCAAAATGGATCAAAGACCTAAATGTAATAGCTAAAATTCTGGAACTGTTAGAAGAAAACATAGGGATAAATTTTCATTACCATGAATTTGGCAATGAGTTCAAAAGTAGATAAATTGGACTTTTGTGCAAAGAACACTATGAAGAAAGTGAAAAGACAACCTAACAGAATGGGACAAAATATCTGTAGATAATATGTCCCATAAGGGCCAGAATAAATAAGAACTCTTACAACTCAACAACAAAAAGACAAACTTTGAAAATGGGCAAAGGACTTGAACAGATAGTTCTCCAAAAAAGATATACAAATGGACAACAAACACATGAAAAGAAGCTCATCAGTGTCATTAAAGAAATGCAAATCAAAACCACAATGAGATACCAGTTCATCCACTAGGATGGTTAAAATGAAAACAAAAAAAGGTTTTGGTGAGGATGTGGAGAGGTTAGAAACTTCCTATATTGCTGGTAGTAATGTAAAATTATTCAGCTGCTGTGGAAAACAGTTTGGCAATTCCTCAAAAAGTTAAACAGAATTATAATATGACCCAGCAATTCCACTAAATCCCACCAAAACTGAACAGATATTCAAACAAAAACATGTAAATGAATGTTCACTGTAACACTGTTCACAACAGCCAAAAGCTGGAAACCCAAATGTCCATCATCCGATGACTGGATAAACAAACTGTGGCCTATGTATACAAGGAAACATTATTTAGCCATAAAAAGGAATGAAATTCGGATACATGTTACAACATGGATGAAATTTTAAAACACTATACTAAGTGAAAGAAACTAGACATACATATCATTTATGTGATACCATTTATATGAAATATCCAGAACAGGAAAATCCAGGGACAGAAAGCAGATCAGTGGTTGCCAGGGGCTGGAGGAGGAGAGGAATGCGGAGTGACTGCTTAATAGATATGGTGTTTCCTTTAGGGTGCTGAAAATGTTTTGGAATTAAATAGAGATGATGGTTATATGACATTATGAATATACAAAATGCCATTAAATGGGCTTCCCTGGTGGCGCAGTGGTTGAGAGTCCGCCTGCCGATGCAGGGGACACGGGTTTGTGCCCCGGTCCGGGAGGATCCCACATGCCGCAGAGCGGCTAGGCCCGTGAGCCATGGCCGCTGGGCCTGCGCATCCGGAGCCTGTGCTCCGCAACGGGAGAGGCAACAACAGTGAGAGGCCCGTGTACCGCAAAAAAAAAAAAAAAAAAGCCATTAAATTGTACACTTTAAAACGATTAATTTTACATTATATAAATTTTACTTCAATCAATCGATAATCAATCAATCAATCATTTTAGGTAGATTTGTACATGAACATGAAAACATACACTCCCAACACCTCAATCTCCATTCCAATTTGAGAATCACCAATACATTGGGTCTGAGCACTCTATGATTCTAATTTCTGCTGAGTTGTTCAATATTGATAGAAAATTAACAGTGACAGAATTAAACCTACAAAGATTTAAAAAAATAGCAAATATGCTTCTATTTTACTACTTTATAAAGAGACTAGAAAGAACAAAAGTTTTATGCAATTACACAAAGTATTCACGTTTAGAAACACAGGAGATGAGGCAATATATTTTATTTTCATAATTCGAAAATCTATTTCAAAGGCAATTGTCATATATAAGTTACATATTCCATGCTTACAATTAATACTAAGCTATATAAAAATTTGGCTTAAAACTTACCGTAACTGATTGGAGAAGTCATCCTCTACATTGTCATCATCCCAATTATCCTCCCAGACATGTGCATCTTCATCTTCATCTAAACCAGCCCAGTCTAAAAACAGAAACAGATGCCGTCTAAATATTTCTCATACATTATTTCCATAAACACAAAAACTTCAGAAAGCTTGCTACTGAACTCTCTCAATTCAAAACATCTAAAACCATATCTATGAGAGATGGTAAACTTCCTCTTTAAATCTCAATTGATGCTATCTTGTTTTCTCAATTCTTGAATTTGCAGATCATCTAAAACAGTAGCTAATACAAAAAATTCTATTTGCTATGAAAATTTATTGTAACTTCAGGAGGATATTTACTTTGCTGATAATTTCTATACAGTCTATTACACAATCTTTCAAGACACAACACCAATAACAGAAAAGTAAGTTGAGTAGCAGGATGATACCGGCCTGGAATTCAAAACTGCTAAACATAAAAAAAGATAACTCATACACACATAACAAAAAGTAAACCAAACATTTTCTTAAACATGGTTGTAAAATTGTGTTAGAGAATGTCCTTATTCTTTAAGACACACATGCTGAAATACTTAAGAATCAAGGGTCATTTTGTTGAGAGTTTACTTGTAAATGCTTCTGAAATATATTTTATATCATACATGTCTATCATACATATGATAGAAATAAAGTAAATATGACAAAATGTGAACAACTGATGAAACATGGGTGTTTGTTGCCTTCTTGTTTTTTGAGGTATAATTGACATATAACATTATATTAGTTCCAAGTATACAACATAATTTGATACTTGTATACACTGAGAAATGATCTCCACAATGAGTCTAGTTAATATCCGTCACCAACAGTTACAAATTTTTTTTTTGGATCAGGACTTTTAAGATCTACTCTCTTAGCCACTTTCAAACATGCAATAGAGTATTAATAACTATAGTCATCATGCTATACGTTACATTTCCATGACTTATTTTTGTAACTGCAAGTCTTTACCTTTTGACCCCTTCACCCATTACACTGCCCCCATTTACCCTTTATTTAAAACTTCTATAGGGTTGAGTTTCAAAATTAAAATCTGAGAAAAATAGTTTTAAAAAAACCAGTCTGGAAATCACCTCTGGAAGCTTTCCTGATTCCCTCTCTTCCTGTCCTTCAGAGATTAGGTCCCCTCTTTTGTGTATATCTATCACAGCACCTACATACTGTACAATCATATTTATCAGTTTATATGCCTATGTCCATTACTAGTATCTGAGCTCCTTAAGAGTAAAACTCTTTTATTTACCTTTGTATTCTTAAGCCACAATACCTGTTGTGCATATGCATGACAGTTGGTTGTGAAAGATGCAACAGAACTCTAAATCAGACCATGTGTATTTTTGCTTGATCCCCTCCCCTCCAAAAACAGTAAGCATGAGTTACACATGCTCTTAAATGTGTCCTAGTAGCTTCATCTTAGTAATTACTTATTAGAAACATGGCTAAGAACATTTCGATCTTTTAAAAAAAAGAAGTCAATAAGAAAAGGTATGATTTAGGCTTTTCTTATAAAGCACATATAGGTTTAAAGGTATTCAACAATGGTTGATATGGGTATTATATTCGTTACATTATGTATCTAACAAAAGTTTTAAATGCCATATGTCAACATCATGATTTAAGAATATAAGAAAATACTTCCAGGGCTTCCCTGGTGGCGCAGTGGTTGAGAGTCCACCTGCCGATGCAGGGGACACGGGTTCGTGCCCCGGTCCGGGAAGATCTCACATGCCGTGGAGCGGCTACGCCTGTGAGCCATGGCCACTGAGCCTGTGCTCCGCAAGGGGAGAGGCCACAACACTGAGAGCCCGCGTACCACAAAAACAAAAAAAATAAAATAAGAAAGTACCTCCATTTACCTGGTCTCCCCAAACCAGAAATTTGGGAGGCAGCTTAGCTATCCTTTCTCCTTCAACTCTCATAACCATTCATTATATCCTTTTGATTTCAGCTCAAGAATCTACAGTTATAGTCTCCCCCTCCCTATTCTTGCTGCCACTATGTTAATTTAGGAAGGATTATTCCCTTCATGGACTATTATTGTGGTCTTTTTTCTGTTCCCTCCTCTCTAATCTTACAGTCTGTACCCTCTTCCACTGATGCCCAAAATGACCACCATTCCTGTAAGTAACTATGCAAAACATTCAGGTAGGAAGCACATTTTATTAAATTTGCAACTCTAATGTCTATAGCTGAGTACCGGGCACACAGTAGACACTCAAAAAAATGTTGGGTAAATGGAACTACGTTTCTCAAGTTCCCTTCCTCTGAGTGGTCAATCTCAAGAAAACAGAGGGCAGTGTGTGGTTTCAGTGAAGCCAAGAGTATACATTTCAAGAGAGAAGAGAATAACAATATCTTGTATTATGAATGAGTCATGTAGAATTCTCAACTGTATTTACTCTAAGAATACTTCTGAGACTTGCGATCATCTGTCTGAATGCTCCCTGAAGAGAGATCATGTGGGAAATTTAAGATGTTAGTGCCTGAAAAGATGAAAGTTTCTCTTAGGCAATTTATTTCAGTTTGCTAGGAAGCTCAGTCAAATGTATACTAAACTTTAATCATTGGTATAGGGTAGTGAATGTATATTCATTAATAAAAACTTTCAGTAATCAAAAATACTGATTTTTATTGGCCTAAATGTTCTTATATCTCCCAGTAATATTATTATTCTCAAAAAGGAAATATTGTAATGATCCAAATTCAAATCCTATACTATTCTCTGAGGTCCACAACAGTAGTAATACTTAACAATACTAAGTATTAATTACATCTCAAAATTAAGTTGACTGGGCTACAGATATCCTTACATGTTCTCCTTTCTTATAGAAGTACCTTTCAAACTGAAAATTTTTATTCTATTTATGAATCCACCTATAGTTTATAATGAGAGTAGATTAAGAAGTTAAAGGAAATCACATTTAGGATTTCCTACAGTCTACAGAAGAGCGATGAGAAAGCTAATGCAACCAAATTTTAAAAAAATAGTATATCTGGGGACTTCCCTGGTGGTCCAGTGAGTAAGACTCCACATTCCCAATGCAGGGGGCATGGGTTCGATCCCTGGTGGGGGAACTAAGGTCCCGCATGCCATCTGGTGTGGCCAAAAGAAAAAAAAAGAAATAAAGACAGTATATCTACTTCCAAAGCTAAAGATAAAAAACAACATTTCTGAACTTTTATAAACAAGCAAAGTGACTTAGTTAAGTCAAGAGTTAATCATTAGGTATAGGGCTAAAACAGTACTGTTATTCTCATATTGCCATTGCAATCAATAATAAACTGTTTAATATGTACATTGTTGTATACAAATTTTCTTTTTGTTTTTCTAAGAGCAGAGAAATCTCAGAAAGAAGGGAACTACTTTAAGGCAAAAATAAAGGGGGCAGAAACTGCAGCATTAAGTATACAAGAGAGGAACATTATGTAAAGATGGTACAGGTTGCAGGCTAAGATCAGATTTTAAATTAAAAAGGGTCTCAAACAGTAGATATATTTCCCTAATACTAAATCATCAAGAATCAACTACACGATTTTAATTTTTTAAATTAAAATTAAATAAAACACTTCGAATCATAGAAATTCAGATTCTTGTACCTTGAACTTATTATAATGGAAAAATACAATCCATTATCCCTTTTATATCAAGTGAATCATGCTATTCCTCCCCATTCCCTCCAGTCTTCCTATAACCTACAGTTCTGAGCTATCTAATAATATTAATGGACAGCTTAAGAGTTTTTGTTTCTTTTTTTTTTTTTTTTTTTTGCGGTACGCGGGCCTCTCACTGCTATGGCCTCTCCCGTTGCAGAGCACAGGCTCCGGACGCGCGGGCTCAGCGGCCATGGCTCACGGGCCCAGCCGCTCTGTGGCATGTGGGATCCTCCCGGACCGGGGCACGAACCCATGTCCCCTGCATCGGCAGGCGGACTCTCAACCACTGCGCCACCAGGGAAGCCCGCGTTTTTGTTTCTTGATTTGTTTTAATGACACTAAGCATTCCAGTATAAAAAATTCACATAAAACTATTTCATTAAAATAATGCAGCAAAGTTTGGCTTTATACGTCCAAGTTTTTATAAAATGGCTAAGACTGAAGATTATTTAAAATTACAGAATTTTGGAAACAGAGAAAGCCTTAGAGATCACTGTATAGCATACCCCTGTTTTGAAACCACCACCATTACCACTACCAACAAAACAGAAAGTGAAGACTGTCTTACAAGAAAATATTAACTTTTTTCTAGCGTTATTTCACAACCTCAAATCCTAGACTTTAAATATACTTGGGTTGAGCCTAGAAATAAGAATTGTCAAACGAAATACTTGTTTCACTGATATTTTAAGGAATCTTTATAAAGATATCTAATAGATCTTAATGTTCCACAAAATAATCTGAATACGTTACGACTGGATAATATGCTCTTGAGTAAAGAAGGTGACATAACTCATCACAATTGAACTTTAAAGTTCTAAGACACCAAGCCTCATATCAACCTGAACCACTTCTAACTAACCAGTTTCCTAAATTTTTAAGGAAATGATAAAATGTCAAAAGATTCAAGTTAGAAATATAAAAAACAAGAATATTTATTTCACATTTCTCTGCTAATCTTTTAAGCCTACCCTTTCCAGAACAATAAAAATACAGGGCCCACAGGAACTTTTAATCTAATTATGACTTGATTCAAAATGTTGATTTCAGGGAATTCCCTGGTGGTCCAGTGGTTAGGACCCTGTGCTTTCACTGCTGAGGTCCCAGGTTCAAACCCTGGCTGGGGAACTAGGATCCCACAAGCCACATGGTACGGCCAAAAAAAAAAAAAAAAAAGTTGATTTCAATATTGTTATTACTGATGTCATTCAAATATCTTCAAGTTGACTTTAATTCTTTTAACTTTAAGAGACTAAAAAAACATACTTGTTAATTTGTACCCTACTGTCTCAGAGAATCTAGAACAAGAAACGTAACAGCTTCAATAACTTATTTTGTAGGATGTCCAATCCTTAACTCCATAAAGGCTAGGGAAAAAAAGACAAATTCTTTACGTAATATGGGAAAAACGAGTTTGAACACTGTCTTTTTTTGTTTTTGGCCTCACAGCAGCATGTGGGAATTTTAGTTCCCCGACCAGGGACTGAACTGGTGCCCCCTGCAGTGGAAGCATGTGGTCTTAACCACTGGACTGCCAGGGAAGTAAGTCCATGAACAGTATCTTTTTTAAAATTTTAAAACTGGTACAATTTTTAGTTTATCAAGTTGAATTCTGATGATCATTTAGCATCAGGATCAAGTATCTCTCCCTCTGGTAACAATCATCTCATGTTACTTTAATGGCAAGGAAAGGAAAAGGAAGAAGGCAGAAATAAAGTCCCAAGAAAAATAAACTGGCTCATGAATGGAGGGAAAACAGTATTATGAGCAAGATTTTAGGTAGAGGACTCCCCTGGGACACGGGTTCAAGCCCTAGTCTGGGAAGATCCCACATGCTGCAGAGCAACTAAGCCTGTGTCCTGCAACTACTGAGCCTGTGCTCTAGGGCCCGTGAGCCACAACTATTGAGCCCACGTGCCACAACTACTGAAGCCAGTGCGCCTAGAGCCCGTACTCTGTAACGAGAAGCCACCGCAATGAGAAACCCGCGCGCCACAACGAAAAGTAGCCCACGTTTGCCGCAACTAGAGAAAACCCGCGCACAACAATGAAGACCCAACACAGCCCAAAATAAATAAATAAATAAATTTATTTATTTAAAAAAAAAAAACGATTTTAGGTAGAACACACACACAAAAATATTCATGACAGTAGCTCTGTATTTCTTTCATATTATTATACAGTACTTCACATTTATGACACTACTGAGCATACAAACCAGAATCTATAATCTATTTTAGGTGGAAACTTTAAAGATTTTCTTTATTAACTACATATGTACTGAACTATATTATGTAAAAAGTTTAAGTGATAGGGTATAACATCCCCAAATTTATTTCCAACACTTATAAGTCCTCCATATTATACATGTTACAATATATATAAACTACAATATATGTAAACTCAACTAAATGAAGGGGAACATAAAAAACATGTGACTGTATTGTAATCTCTGGATTTGGCAGACTTCTCTTGCAAAACATCTCTGAACTGTGTTTTACTTTTCAATTATAACACTGTGCTGTTAACCATGCAATTTTATTTAATCACTTACTTTTAAAGCATTAAACCCAGAAACAGCTTTTTTTAAAAGGGCAAAATAATAAAATCAAACAAGGATACCTGATTTACGTCTAATGTCTTCCTTCAATACATAGATGACTATAAAGTACACACTGTATCTTCAACACTAAATGCATTGCCAGGATTGTGATTAATCATTTAAATAACCACAGCTGTGTTTACTTCAGTGTGCAGGCCTCCAGATGTGTACTGGTAAAAAAAAATTACCATATTTTCAGAAGTCAGAATTGGAAATAACCAATAACAGATGCCTAATACATAAGTGTCTAACAATTCTAAATTATTTGAGACTTTGCCCCCAAATTTGACTTTGTTACATCTGCCAATGAGAAATACATCTTGGACTAGCTTTAAATTTCACAAATCTGAGTTACCAAAGATCCCACATACTTCATCTAAGTATCACCTTTACATTTAAGTGTGAAAAATGGTTCACTCTCAATGTTTTTAAAAGTACTTACTCTCCCCCACCCTCCAACATACCTTCTGAAATTTCTTAGAAGTATGAAGTATACCACTTTGGAGAAAAGTAAAGAGGAAATTCTATTTATACCAAATAGGGTTGCAAATGTTCTATTTTAAAGCGATTTTCAGGAGCATCAAACTCTCATTCATTCCTTAACAGTAAAGCTAACTCTGAATATAAATAATCTCCAACAAAGTTGCTTCAAATAAAAAATGTGCATGTATATACAGAACATTACATGAAGAAAAATATAAAAGAAACAAAGGACAGTTCAAAAAAGTTCTAAATAGTACATTCACCGCTATAGGTGAAACAGCAATAGCTGCAAATAGCATCACTACACTGATAAATATGATAATAAAGCCACACTAAATCTAGTCATTCTGAGATAAATTTACACATGTTCCTGCTTAAGCTGTATAAAATAGATTAAAATTTTTTATAAAATTTCATTTCTGTAGGTTATCATGATACAAAAACATCTATATACCCTAGAAATCTAATGTCTATTCAGTGGCTAAGAAATCACTACTAGCATAGCACCATTGTACTATACTTATATTTTCTCCAACAAGGACCAAAAATGTCAGTGGGGTACTTCAGAGCAAACAACCAAAAGCAAGTGTTAAACGATGTTGATACCAAACTATTGGTGAACTTTCAGTTGTTTGTGGTTCTGAGTCTGAAACAGAAGTCCAAAACGACTTACATAACCATTTATAATTTTTCTTACATTTTAAAAAAAGGAAGTTCAAACACAATTCTTCTCATCAAAAATTAAACATATGTATACACACACGTGTGGGTGCATATATTATACATATATATATATATATATATATCAGAATGATTCCACTACAAACATGCTGACTTTGGTTCTCTTGGTTGATTAGTGCTTTTATTTCTCTCTAATTCTATAAAATTCCTCAAAGTCATTAGTTATTCTAATCTTTTCCAAGCACTCATGCCCTACACTCATACTGATTCTCTCATTCTGATCCTCCATATTACTGAGGCAAGAGTATCCAATGTGGGACACTTCCCTGGTGGCGCAGTGGTTAAGAATCCGCCTGCCAATGCAGGGGACACAGGTTCAAGCCCTGGTCTGGGACGATCTCACATGCCGCGGAGCAACTAAGCCCATGAGCCACAACTACTGAGCCTGCGCTCTAGAGCCCACAAGCCACAACTATTGAGCCCGCGTGCCACAACTACTGAAGCCAGCGCGCCTAGAGCCTGTGCTCCGCAACAAGAGAAGCTACTGCAGTGAGAAGCCCGCGTACTGCAATGAAAAGTAGTTCACGCTTGCCGCAACTAGAGAAAGGCCGTGTACAGCAACCAAGACCCAATGCAGCCGAAAATAAATTAATTTAAAAAAAAAGAAAAGAAGAGTATCCAATGTGAACTCAACCATCGGTCTTCCATTAATTATGCAAGTGCAAAATCACAATCCCTGATTTCTTACTATCAAAATAGCTGCCAAAGCTCCCTTGTTATTCTTGCATCACTCTTCCCTAATAACAACCTATTTCAGGCCCTTAGTCCTCACCTAAGATATTTCAACCATTTGCTAATTAGCTTCCCTGACTTTCTATCCTTTCAAATTCTTCTGGGTTAATTTTTCCTAAACTGCCTATTGCCTAAAGGAAACATACACATATCAAACAAACAAACAAACCCCCCCCACTTCTCATCTACCTAAGGATCAAGTCCAAAGTGGTCACTGGCTTAAAGCTTTCCATGATTAGGCCCCAAACTACCTGTGTAATTACAACTACTATTTCACAGCCAAATAAAATACACATACACATTGATCTTCCACCTCCAAGCATCTACTCCTCTTGCCTTTTTCTGGAAACCCCTTTCCTACACTTCTACCTTTTGAAAGCTCTGTTCAAATGTTGCGGCCTCATGCGGTACACAACTGGAAATAATTTCCCCTTCTTTTCAGCTGCTGTTGCACTTACTATCAGTGGTTTAATCCCCACACCACCACCACCACCCGCACCCCCCCCTTCCACTGGAAGGAAACCACGTGAAATCTTACCCAGAAACCCAACAGAAAAAGACAGTCAAGAGCAAAGGTGTTCTGGTTTACTTGGGTGTGGGGAGAGAAAGGCTTGGAGTGCCCCCTCCTAGGATAAACACTTGCAAAATACTAAAAAGCTCAAGTCTGGCACAAAAACTTACTGATCTCCATGGACATTTATATCACTAAGTCCAGAGACAAATATCTACCTAAAGAGTCAAATTTGCCTCTGTGCAGCCTCTAGTTAACTTTGTCCTTGGTAAGTTATTTTGCTAAGCCCCAAGTATAAAGCTGTCATAAGGCTGCTCTGAGGATTACAAAAGACAATGTACCTAAAGCACTTTGTACCGATAAACGGCAGCTAGAATTATTCTCGCTCTGCACCTTCCAGTGCCAGATATACAGGAAGCACTCTACAAACATATATCGAATGAATAAATCATTTATTATGGGCTAATCACTCCAAGGAAACTTAAGGGGTGATAGAGGTAAAAAGAAAAACAGGTTGCAGAATAAAGATACCATTTCTACCAAGCATTACATAAATAACAGAGCACAAAACTGGAAAAAAAGATATCTGGTAAATCTTTAATACTTCAGAAGAGTGTAAGTATAGTTTTTGAAACTTTTATTTTCCCCTCATTGTTTTCACTGTTCATATCTTTCAATGAGTTATGCTTAAAAACAACATTACTACATAACAATGAACACCATTTAAGTCACAATTGCTTAATGCTTCTTCATTCCATTGAACCAGTTAAATAACTAATCAAATAGTTTTTCAAAGTAGTTTTTACTGTTTAATATCCTGAGTCACACCTCTCACAACCCCCCGGCAAGCACTAGTATCTTGATTTGGGGGTGGGAGGGGGTTCATTCCACTGTATCTCTTTATACCTCTTGTACATTTGTATGCATCCTTAAACAATACATACTATTGTGTTATGTATCTTTATATTTTATATGAATAATCAAACTATTTTTTAAAGTACTTTTGGAAAAACTTTTGACAATGTTTTTTAATTTATAAGTTTTTAATTTTAAAAAAAATCAAATAACCCACAAGCTCAACAAGCCTAATTTTGGATACATCTAAAATTACAAAATATTTGTTGAAAATGGTTCAAATTAAATAAATAACAAACATCAGGCAAAATCCAAATCCCTAAGTAGATTAGGAGGGAGAAAAAAAGGGGCCTAATGGTCACAGAATACCAGCTTTGTGCCAAACTCTATGCTACACACTTTACACATATATCATTCTTAAGGACTGAATGTTTGTGTCCCTCAATCCTGAAGTTCATATGAGGAAGTCCTAACCACCCTCAATGTTATGGTATTTGGAGATGGGGCCTTTGGAAGGCAATTAGTGTTGCATGAAGTCATGAGGGTAGAGTCCTCATAATGAGATTAGTGTTGTTATAGGAAGGGAATCCAGAGAGCTCTCTTTCTCCACCTTGTGAGGACATGGTGAGAGGCAGTAGTCTGCAAGCCAGGAAGAGAACCCTCACCAGGTACTGAAGAGGCTAACACCTTCATCTTGGACTTCCCAAACTACAAATTGTGAGAAAATAAATTTCTATTGTTTAAGCCACTCAGTCTATGGTATTTTGTTATGGCAGCTCAAACAGACTAATACAATCATACAATCCTTACATGACTCTAATTATTATCCACAAATTACATGAAGGAACTGAGGATTAAGAAGGTAACAATTAAAGGAAAAACGCAATGGTCAATCTTGCTCAAAGAAATCAATCCAAATCAAAATGATGTGATTCCATTTTCATTCTTCAGGTTTGTAATAATTAAAATGTTTAATATGGAGTGCAGGTAAAAGGTGAACTGTAGATGGAAATTTGTGTAACCCTTGTAAAAGGTAATTTGAGAATATGTCAAAATTCAAAATGCACCTGGTCCTGAATGAGGTGTCAGAGCCCAAGCAGAGCCAGGAAGGCATTCCTGTGGAGGGGCAGTGTTGTGTGGTTGGTGTGTCATAGCTAGGACAGAGTGAAGAAACCATCTAATGCTGGAGTAAGGATAAGTGACAGTGGCCTAGCATAAAATGTTGAAGCCCAAGTGAGATAAGGAGGGGATCTGTGGGTGTAGGGGACAACAAACATTGGTTAGGGAGGAGGATGACCTAATAGACAATGACCCAATATTTACAATAATGGGAGCCAGGTTTCTCACTGCTGGGGAAGAAAGTTACAAATGTGGAAAGGGAAAAAACTAGAATGAGCCCTGTGGTGTTGAACTGTAAATTAGAGATATCTATGTGAACTCATGGTTTTATACAAACACATACATAAATAGATGTAAAAGTGTATATATGTACATACATTTGTCTATTTCCTAGTTCCTTCCATTGACAGCATCCCAAAAGCCATTAGCACAACTGGAGGTAAGCTCTTACCTTCCAAATATCATTCTCCACTGAAAGCTATGCACCTTAAAGGAATGGCTGATTCCAGGACTGGAACAGGAAAAGTATAAGATTAGCTTGGAATACCTTCTTGTGTCAGAATGCTAGGAAATGCACAAAGAATGATGGTGACTTGTCAAAAGGTCACAGAAGACAGCTTGATGGGATTCCCCATGTACCAATTGGGACAATCTGAATATCAAAATAAATAATAGCAACAAATTATAACCCAACGAATGAGAATTCATGAGTCTATATTGATATAAATACATAAATGAATAAATTGAAAGTTTGATAATGAATGGAAAACTGTAGTTACACAGTTTCAAAGTCCCTCCTAGTAAAATATCTATTAATTACAAAGGGAAAATCAGTAATCTAACAATGGAAAAGTCTCAAAGACACTATCTTAATAAAGTTACCATCATCAGCAATGGAATAAATGAGAATCATGTTCCACCTGACAGGATGCAATGGGAACACAGCATCACTACTATGATATTCCCGCCAAGGTGCAGAACCTAAATCGAATCATATATAAACGTGAGCCAAATCCAAGTTGAGAAACATTCTATAACTGGCCTGTAATCTTCAAAAGTGTCAAAATCACAAAAGTCAAAGACAAACAGAGACCTGCTCTAGACTGAAGAAGACTAGAGATATGACAACTGAATGTAATCCATGATTCTTAATCAAGACATTATTCAGACAACTGAAGAAACCTGAAAAGGATCTATGGATTAAATGATAGTAATATATCTGTGTGTTAATTTCCAATTTTGATGGTTGTACTGAGGTTATGTCTTTGTAGGAAATACACATTAAAATATATAGGGGTGATGAACATCAGGCTGGCTCATGGAGAAAAAGGTTGTTTGTATTGTACTTTCAATTATTCTGTAAGTCTGTAATTATTTCAAAATAAAAATTATATTTTAAAAATTAAAATGAACCTGCCAATTTGATCTGGCAATTTCCTAAGAATTTATCTTATAAATAACAACAAAAACAAAAATGTAGGATGTAAGAATATTCGCTGCAACATATTTTATAACAGAAAAAAACAAAACATAAAAACAAGCAAACAAAAAACCTAAAACCATCTAGATATCAATAGATATTTATAGATTATTGTGTATACAGTGGACTAGTAGAACACAACTATTAAAAAGCATGAGGTAGATGTTTATATTAATGTGAACACACATCTAAGATATATAATGTAAAAAGTACAAAAACTGTATATGTAATATGGTCCTTTGTGAGGATATATACAAACACACACAAATAAATATATATATATGTATACATATATATAAATTCAGGAAGGACACTGAAAGCACTGTTTAACAGTGATTATACTGGAGCATAAGAAATGTTTCTGGGGAAAGTTGGCGAGAAACAGTGCTTTCACTTTTTAATTTATACCTTTTTATAGGTTTAAATTTTAAATAAGCAGTTACTTGTACAATTATCCTACATATTTTGCTGCAAAAATATTTTAAAGGATTTAAGTAACTAATACAAGTTGACAAGTTAAAAACTGATGCACAATGAGATACCACTACACCTATCAGAATGTCTAAAATTAAAATGACCATGTGTTGACAAAGACATAGAGTAACTAGAACCCTCATACACTGCTGGTGGGAATGTAAAATGTATAACTACACTGGAAACAGCTTGGCAGTTTCTTAAAGTTGAACATAAACCTACTGTACCACTCAGTCATTTCACTACAAGGTGCTAAACCAAGAGAAATGAAAGTATATGTTCACACAAAGACTTCTACATGAATATTCATAGCAGTTTTATTTGTAAGGGACAAAAAAAACGGGTAATTGGAAAAAAAAAAAAACAGGAAATGACCTAAATGTTCATCAGAAAAAAAAAAAAAACAGGAAATGACCTAAATGTTCATCAGAAATGAAAGAATAAACAAAATGGTGGTATATCCATGTAGTGGATGGATATACCATACACTACATGGATATTCTCTCTCAGCAAGAGAAAGGAACAAGCTATTGATAAATGCAACAACATGGATGAATCTCCAAATAATGATGCTGGGTGCAAGATGCCTGAGGAAAAAAAAAGATACTGTCTGATTCCATTTATATAAAATTCTGGAAAACGCAAATTAATCTATCATGTCAAAAGGACATCAGTGATTTTCTGGGGATGGGAAGGGATGTGGAGAGGACAGGGAGAGATTATTATAAAGGGATACCAGTGAACTTTTGGGGGTGATGGATATGTTTGTTACCTTTTTGGTGGTAATGACTTCTCTGTTGTATTCATATTCTACAACATATAAAATTGTGAATTTTGAGGGAAAAAAAAAGTTGATGGATGGTAGATTTTGAACCTAGGTCTGATCCTGGATTTATCATACTTATTCCATCCTGGAGCTCAAAAATGTTCTTCTTGCATATGATTACCATGAATGGACATTGAATAGGCACTTTATCATTCATTACATTTATCTTTTTTCTTAAAAGATTTTAGTAACATGAATTCATTTCTTGCTACCACCATACAACTAATTTAAATATGTGACATTACTTATTTATGTGTTCCCTATATTACATTTAATAACTGAAAATACCAAAGCCCTTTTGGCTCTAGGTAAACTGACTAGTACAGTATCTGACATAGTCGGTATTAATTGTAACTACCTTCTATATTTAAGATTCTAAGAACTCTTTTTTTGAGGATTTAGTCCAGTTGGTAACCAAAGTTCACATAAATATTTCTCAGTGGCATTTTTCACAGGACAATTCTTCCTTGTGCAGGACTGGTCTATGCATAGCAAGTATTTAAAATCCTTGACCTTTACCCACTATATGCTGGCAGTTATTTTACTTTCTCACTTGACAAGTGAATGTGATATCCAAAAATACTCCCTTGGTTAAGAACCACTATAAGATGTCCTACTTTGTTAGGCACAGGAGAGAGTGCCTCAGTTATTCCAGAATGCCAGCAGCATTAGGGAACCACCAGCCTGCTTCAGATAACACAGCAGTTCCAGTGATTATAGAAAAATTATAAACGACTTAGTATAATAGTATTCTCTTGTAAACACCATTGCTTCTGAAGGCAAACTCAGGTTCATTTTAAATATTCTTTCCCTCAAAAAAAGGAAAGAGGGCTTCGCTGGTGGCGCAGTGGTTGACAGTCCGCCTGCCGATGCAGGAGACGCGGGTTCGTGCCCCGGTCTGGGAAGATCCCACATGCCGCAGAGCGGCTAGGCCCGTGAGCCATGGCCGCTGAGCCTGCGCATCCGGAGCCTGTGCTCTGCAACGGGAAGAGGCCACAACAGTGAGAGGCCCGCGTACCGCAAAAAAAAAAAACGAAAGAAATCTCTCAATTCTGGCATAGGAAGAACAGAATAAAAGAAATTAAAGGCCCACTTGTTCTTCCCATTTTCACTCTCATCCACTTCTAATTGTAAGAGAAATGAAATTAATGAAAATATTTTAATACCTTTTCAATATATGTCTGATTTGAAAAATTGTTTGAAGTTTCAAACAAATTATAGAGTATTTCAGTTTTAGGCCCCACCCTACTACTATTAAACTAGCTGTATGATCTTGACAAGTTCTAGCTTCTCAAGACTTTTAAGTTGCTTTCCAGTTCTAAAATTCTAACCATGCCAAGCCTCCAAAATTATATAAAATCATTCCCAAAACGTTGAATGTCTTCCAATAAATCTGATAGTCAATCAGTTTAAATAGTCAAGAAGTTGCAGAATTCACAAAGATCCTAAACATGATTTTTAACAGTTCCTACTTAATGACCAGATCAAACACCCACCAATTAGAATTGTAAGGAACTGCCAATGTAACACAGATCCACAGTCCAAATGATAAAAAAAAAGGAGCATTTGTTTCTTTGCACCTTCAGAAAATCACCCCTAATGTTACACCTCACACTGAAAAAGAGTTATTCAGAAGAAACAATGAAGTCTCCATGAAAACACATTATCTTAGTTTCCTTTTCAAAACAGAAATTCCCCTTCCTTATAATGATTGAATTGACATCTTACCATACAAGTTCTTATCAGGAATGAGATGTAGCAACAACACCCTCAAAAAATATACAATTCTTTAGTCAAACCAGGGATACATAATTTCAGTAATGCTTTCAAGTAACAGGCTCTTAACTGCAAACTACCCTACACAATGGACATCATCCACTTTCTGGAGCACAGAGACCCAACGGGCCACTGAAAGTAACACCTCCTCTAGATTGAACAGATGATTACAGGCAATTTAAAGTTGTATCTACTACTGCATTTGTCAATGGCATATTTATCATAAAGACAATCACAAGAAAAAGAATCTCCAGCGAAGGCAAAGGACTTGGTAATTCAGGGTACTAATAACTGATCTGAAAACTCAAATACTGAAAGATTCAAAACAGGCCAGTTTCACAGTACTGCTTCTCCAACTTTACCTGTCTGAATTAAAAACCAGAGAAGAAACACACAAAAACCTAAACAAGCAAAGGCATTTCAAATGTTACTGCTCATTCTAAATAGAAAATTTCCTGAATAAATGAGGTTCTACATATTCAAACCTGAAGATGACAGATTTTCTGTAAGGTGACCAATAAATGGTGAGTGCTAATAAATGCTAATAAACCAGTCTGTTGTGGGAGGCCTGTCTTCAGAAAAAATATTCTTTGCTTTTCCTTTTAACTTTAATGAGATTTTTTTTTTTACTATGTAACTGCCAACATTTTAAATTGATGCTCCCAACATAAACTTAGTACAAGAATTACATATTCTGCAAAAGCTGATGAAGTTAAAGTTGCTGAAACATCGTGTGTATCATCAGGCCCAGTTATCTTTAGATCCTTTTTAAGCAGTCAATTCTCGACTACTTATTTTAAACACAGGTTCACTCATTCGACAAGCGTTTACTGACCATCTACAATGTGCCAGGCACTTTGCTAAACGTTAGGGATTCAGGTTAAAGTTTGCTTGGGATGGGGACTCAGAAAGACCTATCAGATCCTGACGACCACTTAAGGGCAAGCTTTTAAAATCTCTGAGCCTCAGTTTCGTCAAGAGATGTGATAATTAGACTATATAATGTAGATAAAGTGCCTAACATGGTATCTTGTATACAATAAACAATAAATGCTAACTATATCAAATATGAAGTTTGCGTTAGAAGCAGATCCTGATCTCAATAAGCCAGTTTTTTACTACATAGCTCACTGTTGGAGGATTATGAACCAACTTGAAAGTGAGATCAAGAAAACATGTCTGCACAGATAAATCCACTACCAAAACAAAAAGCAATCCCCACAATACATAATGAATCCCAGAACTGAAAATAGATGTGCTTTGGGTTAGTTTACGAGTTTGTGTAGTATGCGCTCCAAGGTCTTCTTCCACTAAACAACCCAGTACACTATAAATAAAAATAACAAATGTTACAGCTTTGTGGTTTTATGCACAGTAGGATCATGAGGCAGTACAACTTAGGACCATTTTGGTGAAGCAGTAACTATTTAATGTAACAGATTTGTAACCATTAACCACAGTTCTCTTCCTACACCTTCAGAAAGGTCACCCAATAGTAACCTCCTTTTCTTAGAAGATAAATATTTACCTTACGCATAGCAATTAGTTGATAAAACCAACAATTTTGAAACCCTGATTGCCAACAACGATCTAACGAACAGAAGCAGTACAGCTAAAGAGTTTAAGAGCGCTAGTGTCAACTGGGCCAGGTGTCCATCATTTCTAGCCAGTTACTGTGACACTGGGCAAGTTTCTTAACTGTTCAAGCTTCAGTTTCTTTATCTGAAAAATGTAAATACCAGTTCCTACTTACTAGGCTTGTGAAAATGAATTAAGTTAATAGAAGCAAAATATTCAGACAAGCAACCACCCAAACAATGTTAGCTATTTGCTGTTACCTACAATGAGAAAACTAAAGTTCCTCTTGGTAACCATGAAGCTAATAAAAATGTAGACGTTTTAGGGTCTTGTAAATCCTTAAACTTACGTTAGTTTGAAATTAAGTGATCAAAAATTAATGAGGAACAACAGGAAGGCAATAACGGGTATTAAGCACTAACACCTGATCCTCCCATTCTACTTAACAGGCTTCATATGTGAAGTCCTAAATGTAGGCAGCACTGGCCTAATGAGGAACAATAATTTAATTCTGGAGGGGTTCACGGCAAAGGAAGACTGCTAAAACAAATAATAATAATAATAACAATAACAATAAATAAAGGGAGAAGAGATTATGTAGACATGAACGAGGTGGCGGTAACCGGGTTGAAGAGGAAAAGGCCCCACCATCCCGGACACCGGGCTAGGGAACCAGGGTCCCCGTGGCTCCTCCCAGTGAGGAAGCAGAAGGCATTTAGCCTCACCGCTGAGGTGAGTCCCACCGTGACACCTCGACCCGAAGACGGGCGTGGAGGGTCGCGCGTGCAGAGCCTTGAGAGCCAGCAGCGGGGGTCCAGACTTCCCGCGGGTGCCTCCCGGCCGAGCCCTTCCAGCCGCGCCGCCTCCACTCGGAGGCCTTAGTCACTGTCCGCGCGGCCCACAGGCCGCGGGCCAGCCGGTTACCTTCTGCAGGGAACTCCTCGAACTCGTCGTCCTCCTCAAGCAGACCCAAGTCTACCGGCTGTTTTTTCTCTGACATCGCGACCCTCCGCGGCCAAAACCTCTCAGTCCAGTAAGAAAGTTTGACCTCTCACTCCGCCTCACCACAGCCGCCACCGCCGTTGCCGCCTCCCAGGCCGGCTCTATCATAGAGACGCGGGAGAAGAGCAACCGGATAGCGCGAGGGATGTTGGGATACTGGAGGTCCGCCCAGCGCTTCCTGCGGGTTTAGCAGCCCTTCAGAGTTAGCAAGGTGGATTGCTTTGTGCGTTTACCGTTTTACCCGGACTCTCTGGCTTGACAAACTGAGAACAGGGTAGGTTTCCGTGACTGGAAAAGACTCATAATTTGTGGGAAAAAAAAAACCACCTTTACTTGGTTTAGGCTGAGGGATGAAGTATCGGCTAAAGTTCGTTAAAAGCCCGCCAAGTGCCAGGCCCTTAAATTAGATTAACTCCACCCTTAAACCAGTTCCCTAAACATGGTATTAAATGTCTCCACATCACAGGAAATTCAGGTTCAGAAACAAATAGCCTACGACACTGAGGTAGTGCTAGACAACCCAAAAGCAGATTTGTTTGCCTGACTTTAATCTCCAAGCTTTTCCATTGTTCAGTGTTCTTCTGTCTTGTGGTTAAGCTGTGGTAAATAACCTGTTAAACATTGTGCTGCGTGTGTGTGTGTTTAATAACTAGTTTACAGGTTATTATAATACTGTGTAAAACTCGATATATGTGACATTTTATGGTGTTCAAAATAAGTCATTTTGAATATAGTTGTGAACTACATAAAACTTGATAGGGTATATGTATATGTAGTATAATAGAGGAATAGTGTGTAATATATAAATACATAATTGGGTATTATTGTAAATTTTGATACATATGTTTGTATATTTAAATCCCATTCCTTCATTCAACAACATTAACTTATATCATGTACTAGGCACTGTGCTGAAAATCAAACATGTATAGACAAAGGCCTTCCTTCAAGGAGTTCATATTCCACTCAGAGACATGTAAATCACAATGAAACATAGTAATACATTTGAATCTCTATTTTAAAATAAAATTATCTGAGAAATGAACAGAGTGTATGGGCATACAGAGAATGGAGCAACTAAATAAGAGCACAAATTTGGACTAGAATTTGGGAACCTATAATTAGATGTAAATTTAAAAAAATAAGATGGTTCTTATAATACTGTTTTGACTTGTATTGATTACTGAAAACATTAGCTGTCTTCAAATTAAGTTCAAAGTATGTGTAATTTGGCATGTTATATAAGTAAATGCCAAATTAATGAAAGAAAAGATGAGGAAGATCTAAAATTGGAAGTAAATGTAGACAGTGAGATCTCTTAGAGTTTCATACTCTCTATTATGCCCTCTATTGTACATATTACATATGCCACTGGCAACCCACACACCAAGGTAAAGTTTTGGGCAGTTTGATTAGGCAGCAAAGAATAAAAAACAAATCACAGATCTGAGACAGCCATTTTGTGCAGAGATAAAAGATTTTCCCAAGGACATATCTGAAGAGACAAACATTAATGACTACTAGGAGATGGATAAGGGGTGATTTGGGACTAACTATTAATAGGTGGAAGGTTTCTTTGTGGAGTGATAAAAACCCTCTGGAACTGGATAGTGATGATGGTTGCAAAACATAGTGAATATACTAAAAATCATTGAAGTGTACATTTCAAAATGGTTAATTTTATGTCACATGAAGTACGTATATCTCAATTTTTGAAGTGCTATAAAATTTTTGACCAAGATGTCAAAAATTTCAAATTCTAGTTTCTGGGCCTATTATATAATCTGATATATGATGACATTTGTATTAATTCTTAACAAAAGAACAAAATCAGTGGCGGTATAATGATTTTCCCCTAAAACTGAATATATTCAATTTAAAGGAATAATTTTAACATATTTTTGACCCGGGGATTTTTGTAGAGACTAACGCCTGTGGCGAGCAATTTGTCATGTAAGTGAATATTGAAGCACCCGTGTTTGAGTAAATATCAACAACTTTTTTTGCACTTAATGTATTTATTTGAAACTTTAAACATGTCTTACTAAAGCATTCTAATATTTCGTTAGAGCGTGATAGGCAGTATAGCAGGCACCTCTGTGCAGGGGAACAGAACATCTATTACAAATATACTGTGTTTCACTGCGCTTTCCCCTGGAAGAGCAGACTCTACACTTTCTGGCGGCATTTTTTTTTTTTTAGTTCTGTGGGTGTTATTTCCTCTAGAATATGTTCTTTTATTTTATTTGATAGTCGACAAGGTGGATCTTTTCAGGGGACTCTTTTAGAAATGCCACAAGAAGGACCAGGTGCGGGACTACCACTACATTCACTAGAATGGTCAGTTACCCATTCTCTAGCTATTGCTAACAAAAATTGCTTGTAAGTCATTTTATTCTGTGCACTAAGGCTACAATAAATTTTAAATGCATTGTATAAACTGCAATTACTCAAATAGAAAACCACTTTCTTATACCATTTTCGAGTTTTCCAGAGGATATTGAAGTTTGCCAGATATTGATCGGATCGATTAACTCCTTACATATATTTGTTTTACTCTAATATGCAAGTGGGCTTAGTTATCTGACGGTCAGTCCTCCTGTCTTCCTTTCCTGTAGATGCTATGGAGGCATCATGAATAGTTGTCACCATGCGGACTAACCTCTTGTCTTTCCTTATGAGACGAATCACTTCTCCCTTCTGTAAGAATGTCATTTCTCCCCTCTGTAGATTTTTAGATTTCTCCTTTAATTGGTTTGGTAGACCACAATTCTCTCTTATAGTCCCACAAACTCTGGTTTTATTTTTCAACAATATTTCAGATGTGGACACACTGTTGTAAAGATTGTCTGGTAAATATGGTGCCATGAACCAAGATAAGGTTGTAGGACCGATAATACTGTTTCTTGCAGTTTCTTTCCTTCACCCATGTAAATCTCAAGGTTGCATATATATTTGCTTTTTCGCTAACCATCCTGACCAAAATTTCATATTTTTCAAGTTTTCCAGGATTATAGGTTTTGAATCTGAGTTGTCTTCTCCACTTTATCATTGCCTCCTCAAGTGATAGCTCTTGTTTGGGTATATAGATCAATTGAAATTTTGGTATAAAATAATCCAGAAGAGGTTTGACATTTGAAATTCTGTCTGTAGGAAGTGGAGTTTCTGAGTTATCGTTAAAGTGAAGCAATGTCATTATTTATTTGAACGTTCGCCTCATCATAATCTTTGGAAAGATAAGTGTTTAAAGTAAGGGATCAGTCTACCAATATTCTTTCCAGTGTGACTTTCTTATTTGTCCCATCAAAATTATTAATCCAAGAAACTTCTTCATGTCACTATTGGTTACATCAGTCCATTTTAAAGCCTTATCATACTTTTTATATGATTTTTTTATTCTGTTGGTGATACAAGTTTGTTTGAGAAGCGACCAACTCGAAAAAGTTATTACCAAAAATTAATTCTGTTATTTCACTAACACTTTGCGGGTTATTACATCCAGTAGTTACACCTGACACACCTGTAAGATCTTCTAATTTTCATGAAATGTTGTCTTCAATCCACTCTTCTGTAGAAGCAAAGGAGCATTCTCCAGCACTGTGAATTTCATTTTCACTCGCCATATCAAAATCAATCACTAAGGTTTTTTGTCTTTTTGTGGGTCTAATATTCACATCATCTGAATCCGAACTATATTCTGAAAAACTGTCATCTTCTGAGACACTAGTGTATATGTTGCTCGGACAATCAGAGAAAGTATCTGCATAAAATACTCTGAAAAATTCTTCTTCACTCAGAATTTCATGATGCATCATTTTTGAAAATTTTACGGTAATAAACTTGTGTTTATAATATACACAAGGTTGGAACAAAAACCTAACGGAGCAAAATATGAATGATAACAACATAAGTTGTATATGAACCCATGATCAATTTTAAGCTTTAACAACTTAACAGGGTGATGTTAATTGTATCACTCTCTGAAAACATATTGATACATCTCTGGTCAGTAACATTCGGGTAACAAAAGACATATTAATACGTCTTTGGGCAATAAATTGTTAAAAAAACAACCTTATGTTTAATCCCCAATTAAAAAAATTTTACTGATTCGTTAAATCCAGAATGCTGGAACCACTGAAATAACTTCTCATTTTAATCATCGTGACACATGGCACAATGAACAACTTCTCATTTTAATGGTCATGACACATGGAAAAACTTTGGAAAATGCTAGCTATTAAAGTGTAAGCAGCATTATTACTTAGTTAAATTAAGCACATAAGAATATGTATTTGATGGACCAGCATATAAATCCAAACTCAATCCAAACCCCTACTAAACAGGGGTTTAGGCAAATCACTTAATTTCTCTGAAGTACATTTTAAGTATCTCAGATCCTGCATACCAACCCTCCTAAAAGTCTCTGAACATGGGTTTTGTTTCTTAGATGGTACCTTGGTGACACTGTGCAAGGAAGTCAGGCCCTCCACAAGTTAATAATAATGATAATAATAACAACAATGATAATAATAATAAAGTAATAATAGGTAACGTATTTAGTGTTTACTTTGTATGAGGTACTGTGCCCCGCCCTTTCTGTGTATTTACTTACTGAATCTTCCTCACAACAGCCCTATTAAATGAGAACCAAAAAATCCATTTTATACTTATGGGCATTGAGGCACAGAGAAGTTGTGATGTGGCCAGAGTCACAGTGCTAAGAAGTGGTGGAGCTACTAGATCCTAAGGGCTCTCTTAAAGGATAAGAAACAAACCATATCAATGTGTGAAGAGGCAGACAGTTGACACAAGAACGCCTGGAATCATTTCTTTCTAACACTACTAAACATACACACATGTAGGAAAATGGCAAAAACACATAAGTGTAGATAGACATGCAGAGGGCAAAGCCGTAGAATGAAGAAGAAAACAACCTTAGGATTGACTTAGCTCTCTGGAGGGGAAACCCTCCACAACTCTAGTGAGAAGCATTGTAGTTAAAACTATGCCTTTACCTACATATCAGGTCATATCTATAATTAGTTAATTACATTTGGCTTCACAGGAAATCAAGTTAGAAGCAGATTTTATAGTAGGTGATCCCATTTGTCTCAAGCAAATGAAACCTAAAAGTTCCATTCGGGATCCACATGCTATAAGTTAAATTACAAATACCTGAATCCTTAAGTTTGCTGTGGAGTTGACCATTCAGTAACTAGGCAGAATGGATCAATAAGACTGACCTTTCTATATCTATCTTTGTCCAGGTGAGGGATTGTTAAATGACTGATATCTGAAGGACCGATTTCAAAGGCACTTTCCTTTTGACTTTAGGAAGGAACAGCTAATTGACTGGCCATGAAGAACTGAGGAGGCTGACCTACACCTCAAGTCTCTATGATGTCTTTTCAAGGTATGTAAAAAGCTTTGGCTCTACCTGAGTTCAAACTCAGGCTCTGCTACTTACCAGTTGAGGGGTCCTAGAAAATTACTTGCAGACATGGTCTTTCCCCATTTAGAATTTACATCCTAGGTAGTAGCTTCTTTAGCTTTCATCAGTCCACCAGAATAAAACTTCTAAATTTTTCTGGAGCAAATATTTGGGACTATGTTTCCAGACTTTAATGTGCATTCAAATCTATGTTAATCTTGTTGAAATGCAGATTCTTATTCATTTGGCCTGCCTAGGACCTGAGATTCTACTTTTTTAACAAGCTCCCGGGTGATATCAATGTTGCTGGTCTGGAGACCACATTTTAAGAATCGAGGGTTTCAGTGAAATGTAAGGGAAAATATCTGAGTTTCTGAAAATTCATCCAGCTAACAAAACTGTGTGACTAGTCCATAACTTGTTGTGGTTCTTTTAACATTGTAGGAGAGAAAAAACTTTCCGTCTGCTCTCCTAGGTTCAATAGCTGGGTCTATAAAATAAATTTATGACAGGCAGATTAACAGCATTAAAGGTAAACAAATTTATTAATTTTTATTATAACACACTGGGGCATCACAGAAAAAAAAGTGAACACCCCAAAAAGCAGTGAGATCTGAGAGCTTATATACTGTCTTAATAGGGGAAGGTGGGAGACATAGGCAACCTAGGGAAGAGTAAATGATTTTTAAGAATGATAAATGGGTTCTTAGAAGAATAGATGGGAGATATGATGATAGTTTGTGACAAAGTTTATCTGGGTTTGGAGTTGACATCTAGTGTCTTCCCAGGTGATAAGAGTCAATCCTTGGGAGGGGATTTATGACAATTGAATTCCTTTTGGAGGATCTGTCTTTAGGCAGGTAAAGGCAAGTTCAGAGAAAGCTCTTGCCATTTTTCATGTGTTCAGCTCACAATAATATAACAAAGCAGCATATTTTGGGGTGGCATGTCCAGAACTCCTTCAACAGCCGTACTAAATTCAAGTGTTTGCTTCTCATTGTTGGAACTTTTCCTCTGAAATGTTCTTGCTCCTTAATTATTAGGAGGCTTAGCTCTTCTTAGAGGGATGTATAACAACTCACATTCACATCTTCATTAATATTATAAGTATTGTATACTCAATGATTGGTTCTGGACTTTGAGAGAAATTACAATCCCAATAAAAGATTTCTTGGATCTTTTATCATGAAAAAATGCTTGGACAAATAAAAATGTGAAAAATTGTAATTGTAAAATAACTAAAATCTCTAGATCTCATTGTAAAGCAATTAATAATGAATAGAGAAATGGTTACGTAAAATTCAAATGCTAATAATGATAAGTACTTAATCTACCATAAAGTAAAAGCCCAGCCAAAAAAAAGACCCATCTTGCACCAGAATACATGTTCAAAAATCAATATTTGCATGCCCAAGACTTGTTTGAGAAGGCAATTATGGTCTCACAAGTAAATCATAAGAATTTTTAAAATTTAGTAAATGCTGTATTTATGTGACAGACAAGAACCACTCTGAAGGAATCATTATGGTTTGGGAAATGATATGCAATTTCAAAATCATCTAAATCATTTCAATTGCCTGTATTTACATTTATATAATGGGTATTTATAATGGTGATTATTTTAGAACTTACCTTGTTTTCCTGGATCTCACATTGGTTTCTATGGGAACGAGAATGGCTCTAAAGAGGAGCATTTTAATCTTTTCACATTCAGTGACTGCTAACTGAACTGCAAATTCTGTTTGTCTGTTAAATGGTTTTTAACTCTTAAATTTTAACACAGAAATAAAAGTTGGGCATCTAGCTTCATAAATCATTTTAAATAATAAAAACTTTTTATGAAACATCTGGCATGTTGAAACATTTGAAAACAAAATAACTAGCTTTAGGAGCTAATAATCTGTTCACATTATTAAATTCATTAGTGATTAATCCACATTAGCCATATGCTTGCTCTTGGAAAATTGTGTGAAGAAAACTTCATCTGATATATTGTTGTAATACATTTTCTCTGTTATTGATAGAGATATATTGTTGTAATACATTTTCTGTTATTTCTGTGTATTATGTGTGTGTATATATTTTTTCCTTATCTTTGTAAAAATCCCTTTAAAAAGCAGTGTAAAATGTTCTATGTTTAAAGTTTCCCATTACCAATGCCTCACCCATCCTCTGCTATTATTTACTCTGGTACTGTGTTGTACCTTTACTATGCTCTTACACCAGTTGGAACTTATTTTTACTATTTTTTGAAACAAGCTCATAAGTTTTCGAATTTCAATTTTTCTTTTTCTTGGAATAGATTCTTAGATCATAAAAAGCTCGATGTCTAACTTATGTAATACATTTGTGCGGTTTACTGTGTTTAATATTTCCCCACATTTCATGTTTTCCCATAAACTTTATTTTTTTAATTCCCTGGAGAAGTGATAGTTCAGTATATTTTTATTTAAATCCCTCTCAAAGTAATTAAAAGCCGCTAAAAATAGGAGAAGCTTATTTCAGAAGAGAGTGCTAAAACTAAATTTTTGTTATACCCAAACTGTAAAAGATGCCAGTTGAAAGCACATGGCATCCCATAACCAGCCTATGTAATAGCTACTCTGGTTATTGCTGACATATAATCTGTGTCTTGAATCCGAAAAGTACAAGTTGATGGCAGAGTGCCAGACAGGGTGAAATAAGTGAGAGTGTTTTTTAATCTTTCCTGAATTGGTGGATTTCTGCCCGCTCTCAGTGTGGCCTTGGTCAGGATTGCTAGAGACTAGTGAGAGTTCCAGAAGTGAAGCTAACAGCATGTGTGACCAAGAAACCATCATATAACTCACTGACCTGGTATAAACTCCGAGAAGTTGTTGTTTTCTTTCTTAAAAGTATTTTTCATTCAGATTTAATTTTATGAAATAAATTAAGGATTACTACATGTTGAAAAAGTGAAGACAAATAAATGGGAAACATATAACTAGGTGTTTTGGGGAAATGATTAATTGATTGGCTCTTCTATGAATATTTTTTAAAAGTTGAATTTGAAGGGGAGCAGAAAACAAGCTGAAAAGTAAAAGCAAGTATTATGTTAATCATCAGAAGAGAAATATTTATCTTGAAAAGTATCTGAATCTGAAGGTAAGGAATATGATTGTCCATCAAGGCTACTCAAAATGAGGTCCATGGACCAGTGCCCATCTGAGACAAGATAAATACAGAAAATGAGTGTAAATTTGAAAATCTTAGAGCAGTTGACATTACTACTTCACCCAACCTTGTGATTTTGTATTTAACAAAACTCAGCCCATGGCATTTGGCGATTTTAAAAATTTTCCCTTTACTACAATTAGTTTGAGATGCATTGATCTAGCATAAATTACTGTAAACAAACAAACAAAAAGAATGCCATTTGAACTTCATAGTATTGAAAACAATTTAACCTGTGTGATTCTGTCTGAAAAACAGCTGGGAAATGAAAGGTTTTTATCTCTGAAAGATTTCTATCTAGCCCTATAACCATATATTTACTTTCATTAAGATTACAGTAAAGGTGGCTGAAGAGGATATTCTCTCCTTTTGCAGATATAAAAAGAAAAGGGCAAAGGGCTTAAATGAGATATCTGACACTACACAATTATCATCAAAAGTTTAAACTCAAGTGAAGAGCATTGCACAGAACTTATTTAATATTCTGGTGAATAAAAATACCCTCGTTGTGAGCTTCCCTGGTGGTGCGGTGGTTGAGAGTCTGCCTGCCGATGCAGGGGACACGGGTTCGTGCCCTGGTCCAGGAGGATCCCACATGCTGTGGAGTGGCTGGGCCCGTAAGCCAAGGCCGCTGAGCCTGCGCGTCCAGAGCCTGTGCTCCGCAATGGGAGAGGCCACAACAGTGAGAAGCCCGCGTACCACACACACACAAAATAAATAACTAAAAATACCCTAGTTGATTATGACAGTGAATCGGATATATTTGCAATGTCACATGGTAGATGGCAGTGCTTTGTCTTCAGGTTTCAGAAGGAAAAGCATTATGTTACAGTGGTTCAATGGATGGTTAGTGAAAGTACACATACTAATAATCAAGATGAAGAGTTTGAAGGAATTCAATAAACAAAAATAAAATTAAACAAAGAGAATGTAGAAAGATTAAGGGAGGAACACATGTATAGTTTGGCTAAGGAACAGACAGAGCAGATATGTAAGTCCACACTTCTCTGAAAGGTATAAAATCCCCAAAGAGAAAGGGCTTGCTACCTTGGACTACCAATAGGGAAAATAAAATGAAAATATGAAAGGGAAAGTTTAGACAAACATTGAGAATTTTTGTTAATTGTTAAGGGTATTAGGTTAGTTGAGTGGGCACCCAAAGGAATCTCTGAGGACATTTAAAACCTCATTGAACAAAGCCGTTGTATTGTATTGTGTAGGACATTGTATTGTGTAGAGCAAGACTTCAGTGGCAAGGGGGATGGACTGGATCAACTGTGAGGTCTTTTCCAGCTCTAATTTCTATTCTTCCATAGCTCTGGGAAGAATAGTTGCTAAATTGCTTGATTAACCCAGGAAAAAATAAAACTCAACACAAGAATAAAGCCCCAGGCAAAACAGTGAAGTCAGCCAAAATTGAAACACACCCTTCCAAAGAGACAAAAAAAAAAAAGAACCTAAATCTTGCATCATACCCCAAGGTGGACAAATTCAGGCTTTGGCAACTTGCCCAGCGGAATAAGTTCCAGGGACAGGACCCTTCAGTGAGCAAGACCAACCAACAGGTTGGGAGAGTTCAACTTCTCAGACAGACTTGCAAAACCTCCCAGCTGATCTGAATACTAGATCAGGCTTAAAAATTGAAAAGGGAGGGCTTCCCTGGTGGTGCAGTGGTTAAGACTGCCTGCCAGTGCAGGGGACCTGGGTTCGAGCCTTGGACTGGGAAGATCCCACATGCCACAGAGTAACAAAGCCCGTGCACCACAACTACTGAGCCTGTGCTCTAGAGCCCATGAGCCACAACTACTGAAGCCCGCGTGCCTAGAGCCCGTGCTCCACAACAAGAGAAGCCATGAGAGGCCTGCGTAACGCAACGAAGAGTAGCCCCTACTCCCCACAACTAGAGAAAGCCCATGTGCAGCAGTGAGGACCCAACACAGTCAAAAATAAATAAATAAATAAATTTATTTTTAAAAAAATTGAAAAGGGAAAGAAATCTATAAAAGTGCCTGGTCTATGAGTGAACTAATTCATTTATTCATCGTACAAGGATATGAGTGCCTACTATAGGCCAGCCAGTGCTCTAGGATAGGGTACGTCAGTGAACAAAACAGACAAGATCTCTGCTCTTGTGGCTTTTACATTCTAGTGTGAGGAGCGATAAACAACATAGGATGATATAAATTAAAGGGTGCTAGGTGCTAAGGAGGATAAAAAGCAGGGTAAGGAAAATGAGGGGCAGGGGTGGAATCCAGGAAGCTTACTGTATTTAATGTGCAATCCGGGTAGAACTCAGGAAACACGTCGGAGCAAGACTTGAAGGAAGTAAAAGGAGGTAGCCAAGTGGATATTGGGGGAAGAGCGTTCTAGTCCAAGAGAAGCTAAAGCACAGCTGGAAGGTTGGAGCAAACTTTGTGTGTCTGAGTAGCAGGAAGGAGGCCAGTGTGGCTGGAGAGGTGTGAGCTTAAGGAAGACTACTACAGTGAGATCTGGGAGGCCTTGGAGGTTGTTATTAGGACCTCATCTCTTACTCTGAGTAAATGACACACGCTATCTTGCTTCAAGAATCCTAGGAACTCAGCGAAGAAACTAATTCATACCAGGTGTCAGCCTCCCTGGGAAACCACTCCACCCACACATCAGCACTGTTTCTGCATGCTCCTTCAGTCTATAAGTTTTAATCATGTCAGTATTATGCAGCATTGTGGGCCCTTAATGTATAAATGTGTCCTAGAGTTTTACTAAGAATGAGGAATGCTCATCAGTATTGGAACTCTAGATATTTGCTTCCATTTATTCTTAGACCAGCAATAGAAAAATCCAAACAAAATTTTATCTGTGACTTTTATATGATGTTTGTACATATATGAAATATGTATTCCGTCACAGAAAATAAACCCCTAATATCAGCAATTCTATTATGGGCTCATCCTCTATGAAACTTGATCTTTACTGGGGCTTGATAAATACTTAAAGATAAGGAGGAACTTAAAAATCAATTTGGAAGACAAAAATGGATCTGCTTATAAGAAATAAAGGCAATATTAAAGGAATTATTAGATGTTTTCAGGTATTTGAAAAAATGGTAATAAAATTAGAGGTTAAGTTAGAAAAGCACTGTTAATGTTCATTCATTAATTGGAAAAAAATGTGTTGAGTGCCTGCTCTGTGCCAGGCAAGTTTTCTAGACCCTGTGGATACCAGAGCAAACAATACACGAAAGCCTGCGATCTGTTACTCCATTAAAATTCTCCTCAGGCAGTTTACCAGCTCATTCTTGTATAACAATATGTAGTTGAGAGCGTGGGTTGGAGGCTTATCTGCAACCCAGCATCACCTGTTAAGATGGGACATGGTCAGGAAAGGATGCTTCTTGACTTGTCTTCATTTGGCCCTCCACTCTTTGAAAATCCGTAGGCAGAGACTACTACGTGCTGAAGGCACAGGAACTTTAGAGAGGGAAAAGAGCACAGCATTTGAGCTGTGTTCTCTAATATGATAGCCGCCAGCCACAGGTGACTATTGAGCAATTGAAATGTGACTAGTCCGAATTGAGATGTGCTCTAAGTATAAAATACATTGGATTTTGATGACTCAGTTTGGAAAAGAGAATGTAAACTATCTTAAAATTTTTATATTGATTGCATGTTGAAATGCTAATATTTTTAATACACTGCGTTAAATAAATTATATTATTAGTTTATTTTGTTTCTTTTTACTTTTTTATGTGGCTGCTAGAAAATTTACACATATGTGGCTTAATTACACCAAATGAAGGGATCTGCATTTGATTGATAGAATAATAGCTGATTCTTATTGAATACTCAACTCATTAAGTGGCAAGCTGTCTTCCAAGCACATTACTTGTATTTAAATATTTAATCCTCATAATAACCTTGTAAGGAATCATTTCTCCAGATGAATAATTTGAGGCACAGAAAGGCCAAGAAACTTGCCAAAGACTACAAATCTAGTGAGTGGAAGAGCAATGAGGCTTTAAAGTTGTAGCTAACCCAGTGGCTTTCAAACCTGAGTGTTTATCAGAATCACCTGCAGGGTTTGTTAAAACAAAATCCTGAGCCCGACCTCCAGAGGTCTGCTCCTTTGATCTGGGGTGTAACCTAAGAATGTGTGTCTCTAACAAATTTCCAGGTGATGATGCTGGTGATTTGCAAACCACATTTTGAGACCTATGGGTTTAATCAGTCTTAAAGTTCTCAGTCTTTTTGAACCATAGTTTCTTTACCTTAAATGTGGAGATTTCATATACCTACCTCACATACCATAAAATTTACCATTTTAAAGTATACAACTCATAGGTTTTTAGTATAGTCACAGTTTTGCAACTATCATCACTGTCTAATTCCAGAACATTTAGATCACTCCAAAAAGAAACCCAATACCCATTAGCATTCACTCTCCATTTCCCCTTCCACCAGGCCCTGGCAACCACTAATCTACTTTCTCTATGGATTTGCCTAATTTAGACATTTCATACAAGTGGACTCATATAATATATGGTCTTTGGTGTGAAGTCTTTCCCTTAGAATAATGTTTTCAAGGTTCATCCATGTTATAGCATGTATCAGTATTTCTTACTGTTTTATGGTCAAAAAATATAAAATTGTATGGGCACAATACATTGTGTTTATCCATTCATCGGTTGATGCCCATTTGGGTTTTTCACTTTTTGGGTATTATACATTTATGTGGATTTGTTTCCATTTCTCTTAGGATATAACTAGGAGTGGATTCGGTAGGAGTGGAATTGCTGACTCATATAGTATCTCTATGTTTAACTTTTTGAGGAACTATCAAACTGTTTCCAAAGCATGGTACCATTTTACATTCCCATCAGCAATGTTTGAGGGTTCCAGTTTCTTCACAATCTTGGCAGCACTTGTCATCTTCTGTCATTTTGATTATAGCCATTCTAATGGTTTTGATGTAGTATCTCATTGTGCTTTTGATTTGCATTTCCCTAATGACTAATAATATTGTTCATTTTTCAAATGCTTATGGGCCATTTGAATATCTTCCTTGGATAAATGTCTATTCAAATCCTTTGCCCATTTTTAAATTGAGTTGTCTTTTTTTTTCCTTTTTTTAGCTATTCAGATTAGACGTTGGTTAATAAGGTCTTTTTAAAAAATTTTATTGTGGAGCATAGTTGATTAACAATGCTGTGTTAGTTTCAAGTGTACAGCAAAGTGATTCAGTTATACATATACATGTATCTATTCTTTTTAAATTCTTTTCCCATTTAGGTTATTACAGAATATTGAACAGAGTTCCCTGTGCTATACAGTAGGTCCTTGTTGGTTATCTATTTTAAATATAGCAGTGTGTACATGTCAATCAAAACTCTGAATCTATCCCCCCCACCCACCCTTCCTCCCTGGTAACCATAAATTTGTTCTCTAAGTCTGTGAGTCTGTTTCTCTTTGTAAATAAGTTCATTTGTATCATTTAAAAATAGATTCTGCATATAAGAAATACCATATGATACTTATCTTTCTCTGACTTGCTTCACTTAGTCTGATAATCTCCAAGTCCATCCATGTTGCCACAAATTGCATTATTTCATTCTTTTTAATGGCTGAGTAATATTCCATTGTATATATGTACCACATCTTCTTTATCCATTCGTCAATGGACATTTAGGTTGCTTCCATGTCTTGGCTATGGTAAACAGCGCTGCAATGAATATTGAGGTGCATGTATTCTTTTTTTTTTTTTTTTTGATATACAAAGAGAACTTTTTTATTTTTATTTATTTTTAAAAACTTCATTGGAGTATAATTGCTTTACAATGTTGTGTTAGTTTCTGCTTTATAACAAAGTGAATCAGCTATACATATACATATATCACCATATCTCCTCCCTCTTGCATCACCCTCCCACCCTCCCTCTCCCAACCCTCTAGGTAGACACAAAGCACTGAGCTGATCTCCCTGTGCTATGCATCTGCTTTCCCCTAGCTATCTATTTTACATTTTGTGGTGTATATGTGTCCATGCCACTCTCTCACTTTGTCCCAGCTTACCTTGCCCCTCCCTGTGTCCTCAAGTCCATTCTCTACATCTGCATCTTTATTCCTGTGCTGCATCTAGGTTCTTCAGAACCTTTTTTTTTTTTTATTCCATATACATGTGTTAGCATATGGTATTTGTTTTTCTGTTTTTGACTTCACTCTGTATTACAGTCTCTAGGTCCATCCACCTCACTACAAATAACTCAATTTTGTTTCTTTTTATGGCTGAGTAATATTCCATTGTATATATGTGCCACATCTTCTTTATCCATTCATCTGTCACTGGACACTTAGGTTGCTTCCATGTCCTGGCTATTGTAAATAGAGCTGCACTGAACATTGTGTTGCATGACTCTTTTTGAATTATGGTTTTCTCAGGGTATATGCCCAGTAGTGGGATTGCTGGGTCCTATGCTAGTTCTAGTTTTAGTTTTCTTAGGAACCTCCATACTGTTCTCCATAGTGGCTGTATCAATTTACATTCCCACCAACAGTGCAAGAGGGTTCCCTTTTCTCCACACCCTCTCCAGCATTTATTGTTTATATAGATTCTTTGATGATGGCCATTCTGACCGGAGTGAGGTGATACCTCATTGTACTTTGATTTGCATTTCTCTAATGATTAGTGATGTTGAGCATCCTTTCATGTATTTGTTAGCAATCTGTATATCTTTGGAAAAATGTCGTCTTAGGTCTTCTGCCCATTTTTGGATTGGGTTGTTTGTTTTTTTGATATTGAGCTGCATGAGCTGCTTGTAAATTTTGGAGATTAATCCTTTGTCAGTTGCTTCATTTGCAAATATTTTCTCCCATTCTGAGGGTTGTCTTTTCATCTTG
>NC_041218.1:61623761-61624043 GCF_002837175.3 Physeter macrocephalus
TTTGCAAATATTTTCTCCCATTCTGAGGGTTCTCTTTTCGTCTTGTGTATGGTTTCCTTTGCTGTGCAAAAGCTTCTAAGTTTCATTACGTCCCATATGTTTATCTTTGTTTTTATTTCCATTTCTCTAGAAGGTGGGTCAAAAAGGATCTTGCTGTGATTTATGTCATAGAGTGTTCTTCCTGTGTTTTCCTCTAAGAGTTTTATAGTGTCTGGTCTTACATTTAGGCCTCTAATCCACTCTGAGTTTATTTTTGTGTATGCTGTTAGGGAGTGTTCTAAT
>NC_041218.1:61626033-61639226 GCF_002837175.3 Physeter macrocephalus
TTATTTCCATTTCTCTAGAAGGTGGGTCAAAAAGGATCTTGCTGTGATTTATGTCATAGAGTGTTCTTCCTGTGTTTTCCTCTAAGAGTTTTATAGTGTCTGGTCTTACATTTAGGCCTCTAATCCACTCTGAGTTTATTTTTGTGTATGCTGTTAGGGAGTGTTCTAATTTCATTCTTTTACCGGTAGCTGTCCAGTTTTCCCAACACCACTTATTGAAGAGGCTGTCTTTTCTCCATTGTATCTTCTTGCCACCTTTATCACAACTGAGGTGACCATATGTGCGTGGGTTTATCTCTGGACTTTCTGTCCTATTCCATTGATCTATGTTTCTGTTTTTGTGCCAGTACCATACTGTCTTGATTACTGTAGCTTTGTAGTATAGTCTGAAGTCCAGGAACATGATTCGTCCAGCTCCGTTTTTCTTTCTCAAGATTGCTTTGGCTATTCGGGAGTCTTTCGTATTTCCACACAAATTGAAAATTTTTGTTCTAGACCTGTGAAAAATTGCATTGGTAGTTTGATAGGGATTGCATTGAATCTGTAGACTGCTTTGGGTAGTATACTCATTTTCACCATGTTGATTCTTCAAATCCAAGAACATGGTATATCTCTCCATCTGTTTGTATCATCTTTAATTTCTTTCATCAGTATCTTATAGTTTTCTGCATACAGGTGTTTTGTCTCCTTAGATAGGTTTATTCATAGTTATTTTATTCTTTTTGTTGCAGTGGTAAATGGGAGTGTTTCATTAATTTCTCTTTCAGATTTTTCATTATTACTGAATAGGAACGCAAGAGATTTCTGTGCATTAATTTTGTATCCTGCTACTTTACCAAATTCATTGATTAGCTCCAGTAGTTTTCTGGTAGCATCTTTGGGATGCTCTATGTATAGTATCATTTCATCTGCAAACAGTGACAGTTTTACTTCTTCTTTTCAATTTGGATTCCCTGTATTTCTTTTTCATCTCGGATTGCTATGGCTAACGCTTCCAAAACTAGGTTGAATAATAGTGGTGAGAGTGGGCAACCATGTTCCTGATCTTAGTGGAAATGGTTTCAGTTTTTCCCCATTGAGAATGATGTTGGCTGTGAGTTTGTCATATATGGCCTTTATTATGTTGAGGGAAGTTCCCTCTATGCCTACTTTCTGGAGGGTCTTTATCAGAAATGAATTTTTTGAATTTTGTCGAAAGCTTTTTCTGCATCTATCGATATGATCATATGGTTTTTCTCCTTCAGTTTGTTAATATCGTTTATCACACTGATTGATTTGTGTATTCCTGGGATAAACCCCACCTGATCATGGTGTATGATCCTTTTAATGTGCTGTTGGATTCTGCTTGCTAGTATTTTGTTGAGGATTTTTGCATCTAAGTTCATCAGTGATATTGGTCTGTAGTTTTCTTTCTTCCTGACATCTTTGTCTGGTTTTGGTATCAGGGTGATGGTGGCCTCGTAGAATGAGTTTGGGAGTGTTCCTCCCTCTGCTATATTTTGGAAGCATTTGAGAAGGATAGGTGTTAGGTCTTCTCTAAATGTTTGATAGAATTCGCCTGTGAAGCCATCTGGTCCTGGGCTTTTGTTTGTTGGAAGATTTTTAATCACAGTTTCAGTTTCAGTGGTTGTTATTGGTCTGGTTATATTTTCTATTTCTTCCTCGTTCAGTCTTGGAAGGTGGTGCTTTTCTAAGAATTTGTCCATTTCTTCCAGGTTGTCCATTTTATTGGCACATGGTTGCTTGTAGTAATCTCTCATGATCCTTTGTATTTCTGCACTGTCAGTTACTTCTCCTTTTTCATTTCTAATTCTATTGATTTGAGTCTTCTCCCTTTTTTTCTTGATGAGTTTTGCTAAAGGCTTATCAGTTTTGTCTGTCTTCTCAAAGAACCAGCTTCTAGTTTTATTGATCTTGCTGTCATTTACTTCATTTCTTTTTCATTCATTTCTGATCTGATCTTTATGGTTTCTTTTGTTTCGCTAACTTTGGGGTTTTTTTGTTCTTTCTCTAATTGCTTTAGGTGTAAGGTTACGTTGTTTATTTGAGATGTTTCTTGTTTCTTGAGGTAGGATTGTATTGCTATAAACTTCCCTCTTAGAACTGCTTTTGCTGCATCCCATAGGTTTGGGGTCGTGTTTTCATTGACATTTGTTTCTAGGTATTTTTTGATTTCCTGTTTGATTTCTTCAATGATCTCTTCGTTATTTATTAGTGTATTGATTAGCCTCCATGTGTTTGTATTTTTTTACAGTTTTTTTCCTGTAATTGATATCTAATCTTATAGCGTTGTGGTCGGAAAAGGTACCTGATATGATTTTAATTTTCTTAAATTTACCAAGGCTTGATTTGTGACCCAAGATGTGATCTATCCTTGAGAATGTTCCATGAGCACTTGAGAAGAAAGTGTATTCTGTTGTTTGGAAATGGAATGTCCTAGAAATATCAATTAAGTCCATCTTGTTTAATGTATCATTTAAAGCTTGTGTTTCCTTATTTATTTTCATTTTGGATGATCTTTCCATTGGTTCCTAGAAATATCAATTAAGTCCATCTTGTTTAATGTATCATTTAAAGCTTGTGTTTCCTTATTTATTTTCATTTTGAATGATCTGTCCATTGGTGAGAGTGGGGTGTTAAAGTCCCCTGCTATCATTGTGTTACTGTCGATTTCCCCTTTTATGGCTGTTAGCATTTGCCTTATGTATTGAGGTGCTCCTATGTTGGGTGCATAAATATTTATAATTGTTATATCTTCTTCCTGGATTGATCCCTTGATCATTATGTAGTATCCATCTTTGTCTCTTGTAATAGTCTTTATTTTAAAGTCTATTTTGTCTGATATGAGAATTGCTGCTCCAGCTTTCTTTGATTTAGATTTCCATGGAATATCTTTTTCCATCCTCTCACTTCCAGTCTGTATGTGTCCCTAGGTCTGAAGTGGGTCTCTTGTAGACAGCATATATACAGGTCTTGTTTTTGTATCCATTCAGCTAGTCTGTGTCTTTTGGTTGGAGCATTTAATCCATTTACATTCAAGGTAATTATCGATACGTATGCTCCCATTACCTTTTTCTTAATTGTTTTAGCTTTGTTGTTGAAGGTCTTTTCCTTGTCTTGTGTTTCCTGCCTAGAGAAGTTCCTTTAGCATTTGTTGTAAACCTGGTTTGGTGGTGCTGAATTCTCTTAGCTTTTGCTTGTCTGTAAAGTTTTTAATTCTCTGTTGAATCTGAATGAGATCATTGTAGGGTAGAGTAATCTTGGTTGTAGGTTTTTCCCTTTCATCACTTTAAATATGTCCTGCTACTCCCTTCTGGCTTGCAGAGTTTCTGCTGAAAGATCAGTTGTTAACCTTCTGAGGATTCCCTTGTATGTTATTTGTTGCTTTTCCCTTGCTCCTTTTCATACTTTTTCTTGTATTCAATTTTTGATAGTTTGATTAATATGTGTTTTGCCGTGTTTCTCCTTGGATTTATCCTGTATGGGACTCTCTGCATTTTCTGGACTTGATTCACTATTACCTTTACCATGTTAGGGAAGTTTTCAACTCTAATCTCTTCAAATATTTTCTCATTCCCTTTGTTTTTCTCTTCTTCTTCTGGGACCCCTGTAATTCTAATGTTGGTGCATTTAATGTTGTCCCAGAGGTCTCTGAGACTGTCCTCAATTCTTCTCATTCTTTTTTCTTTATTCTGCTCTATGGTAGTTACTTCCACTATTTTATCTTCCAGGTCAGTTATCCATTCTTCTCCCTCAGTTATTCTGCTATTGATTCCTTCTAGAGAAGTTTTTAATTTCATTTATTGTGTTGTTCATCATTGTTTGTTTGCTCTTTAGTTCTTCTAAGTCGTTGTTAAACATTTCTTATATTTTCTCCATTCTATTTCCAAGATTCTGGATCATCTTTACTATCATTACTCTGAATTCTTTTTCAGGTAGACTGCCTATTTCCTCTTCATTTGTTTAGTCTGGTGGGTTTTTACCTTGCTCCTTCATTTGCTGTGTATTTCTCTGTCTTCTCATTTTGCTTAACTTACTGTGTTTTGGGTCTCCTTTTCACAGGCTGCAAGTTCGTAGTTCCCGTTGTTTTTGGTGTCTGCCCCCAATGGCTAAGGTTGGTTCAGTGGGTTGTTTCGGATTCCTGCTGGAGAGACTTGTTCCTGTGTTTTGGTGGATGAGGCTGGATCTTGTCTTTCTGGTGGACAGGACCATGTCCAGTGGTGTGTTTTGGGGTGTCTGTGAAGTTATGATTTTAGGCAGCCTGTCTGCTAATGGGTGCAGTTAAGTTCCTGTCTTGCTAGTTGTTTGGCATAGGGTGTCCAGTACTGTAGCTTGCTGGTCGTTGAGTGGAGCTGGGTCTTAGCATTGAGATGGAGATCTCTGGGAGAGCTTTCGCTGTTTGATATTACATGAAGCTGGGCAGTCTCTGGTGGACTAATGTTCTGAACTCAGCTCTCCCACCTCAGAGGTTCAGGCCTGACACCCAGCCAGATCACCAAGATCCTGTCAGCCACACGGCTCAGAAGAAAAGGGAGAAAAAAGAAAGAGAGAAAGAAAGAAAGAAAGAAAGGAAGGAAGGAAAAAATAAAATAAAGCTATTAAAATAAAAAAATTATTAAAAATTAAAAAGAAAACTAAAACTAGAACTAGCATAGGACCCAGCAATCCCACTACTGGGCATATACCCTGAGAAAACCATAATTCAAAAAGAGTCATGTACCAAAATGTTCATTGCAGCTCTATTTACTATAGCCAGGACATGGAAGCAACCTAAGTGTCCATCAACAGATGAATGGATAAAGAAGATGTGGCACATATATACAATGGAATATTACTCAGCCATAAAAAGAAATGAAACTGAGTTATTTGTAATGAGGTGGATAGACCTGGAGTCTGTCATACAGAGTGAAGTAAGTCAGAAGGAGAAAAACAAATACCGTATGCTAACACATATATATGGAATCTAAGAAAAAAAAATGTCATGAAGAGATTAGTGGTAGGACAGGAATAAAACACAGACCTACTAGAGCATGGACTTGAGGACATGGGGAGGGGGAAGGGTAAGCTGTGACGAAGTGAGAGAGTGGCAGGGACATATATGCACTACCAAATGTAAATTAGATAGCTAGTGGGAAGCTGCCGCATAGCACAGGGAGATCACCTCTGTGCTTTGTGACCACGAGAGGGGTGGGATAGGAAGGGTGGGAGGGAGGGAGACGCAAGAGGGAAGAGATATGGGAACATATGTATATGTATAACTGATTCACTTTGTTGTAAAGGAGAAACTAACACACTATTGTAAAACAGTTATACTCCAATAAAGATGTTAAAAAAAATAAATAAATAAAATAAAACTAAAACTAAAACTAAAAAAAAAAAAAAAAAGAATGACTTCCAAATCCTTACTCCTTCCCTCTCCTCCCTTTAAAAAAAAAAATTATTAAAAATTGAAAAATTAAAATGTAATAAAAAAATAAGAGCAACCAAACCTAAAAACAAATCCACCAATGATAATAAGCATAAAAACTAGACTAAAAAAAAAATATGGACAGACAGAACCCTAGGACAATTGGTAAAAGCAAAGCTATATAGATAAAATCACACGAAGCATACACACTCACAAAAAGAGAAAAAATATATATATATAAAAAAAGGAAGAGAGCAACCAAATCAACAAACAAATCTACCAATGATAATAACTCTAAATACTAAACTAATATAAGCATAAAGCCAGAAATAGATTAGATGCAGAAAGCAAACCCCATGTCTACGGTTGCTCCCAAAGTCCATCGCCTCAATTTTGGGGTGATTTGTTGTCTATTCAGGTATTCCACAGATGCAGGGTACATCAAGTTGATTGTGGAGATTTAATCCACTGCTCCTGAGGCTTCTGGGAGAAATTTCCCTTTCTCTTCTTTGTTCTCACAGGTCCTGTGGTTCAGCTTTGGATTTGGCCCCACCTCTGCGTGTAGGTCACCTTAGGGCCTCTGTTTCCTGCCCAGACAGGATGGAGTTAAAATAGCAGCTGGTTAAAGGGCTGTGGCTCACTCATACTGTTGGGAGGGAGGGGTATGGAGTGCGAGGTGAGCCTGCTACGGCAGAGGCCATCATGACTTTGCAGCAGCCTGAGGTGTGCCGTGTGTTCTCCTGGGGAAATTGTCCCTGGATCATGGGATCCTGGCAGTGGTGGGCTGCACAGGCTCCTGGGAGGGGAGGTGTGGATATGGACCTGTGCTTGCACACAGGCTTCTTGGTGGCTGCAGAAGCAGCCTTAGCGTTTTATGACCGTCTCTGGTGTCCCTCTGATAGCCACGGCTTGCGCCCGTCTCTGGAGCTCGTTTAGGCCATGCTCTGAATCCCCTCTCCTTGCACACCCCGAAGCAGTGGTCTCTTGACTCTTAGGCATTTCCAGGCTTTTTCCTGGACTCCCTCCCAGCTAGTTGTGGCGTACTACCTCCGTTCAGGCTGTGTTCACGCAGCCAAGGGGGTGCATCTATTCTTTCAAACCATGTTTTTCTCTATATATGCCCAGGAGTGGGATTGCTGAATCATATGGTAGCTCTATTTTTAGTCCTGTAAGGAACCTCCATAGTATTCTCCATAGTGGCTGTACCAATTTACCTTCCCACCAACAGTGTAGGAGTGTTCCCTTTTCTCCACACCCTCTCCAGCATTTACTGTTTGTAGATTTTTTTGATGATGGCCATTCTGGCTGGTGTGAGATGACATCTCATCATAGTTTTGATTTGCATTTCTCTAATAATTAGTGATATTGAGCATCATTTCATGTGCCTCTTGGCTATCTGTATGTCTTCATTGGAGAAATGTCTGTTTAGGTATTCTGCCCATTTTTTTGATTGGGTTTTTTGTTTTGTTTTTTTTTGATATTTAGCCACATGAACTGTTTGTAAAGTTTGCAAACATCATTTGCAAATATTTTCTTCCATTCTGTGGGTTGTCTTTTCATTTTGTCTATGGTTTCGTTTGCTCTGCAAGAGCTTTTGAGTTTAACTAGGTCCCATTTGTTTATTTTTGTTTTTATTTCCTTTTTTCTAGGAGGTGGGTCAAAAAGGATCTTGCTGTGATTTATGTCATAGAGTGTTCTGCCTATGTTTTCCTCTAAGAGTTTGTTAGTGTGTGGTCTTACATTTGGGTCTTTAATCCATTTTGAGTTTATTTTTGTGTATGGTGTCAGGGAGTGTTCTAATTTCATTCTTTTACATGTAGCTATCCAGTTTTCCCAGAACTGCTTATTGAAGAGACTGTCTTTTCTCCATTGTATATCCTTGCCTCCTTTGTCATAGGTTAGGTGACCATAGGTGCGTGGGTTTATCTCTAGGCTTTCTATCCTGTTCCATTGATCTATAGTTCTCTTTTTGTACCAGTACCATACTGTTTTGATGACTGTAGCTTTGCAATATAGTCTGAAGGCAGGGAGCCTGATTACTCAAGCTCCATTTTTCTTTTTCAGATTGCTTTGGCTATTCAGGGTCTTTTGTATCTCCATACAGATTTTAAGATTTTGTTTTTTCTAGCACTGAAAAATGCCATTGGTATTTGATAGGAATTGCATTGAATCTGTAGATTGCCTTGGGTCGTATAGTCATTTTGACAATATTGATTCTTCCAATCAAAGAACATGGTATATCTTTTCATCTGTTTGTGTCATCTTTGATTTCTTTCATCAGTGTCTTTTAGATTTTGGAGTGCAGGTCTTTTGTTTCCTTAGGTAGTTTTATTGCTAGGTATTTTATTCTTTTTGATGTGATGGTATGTGGGATTATTTCTTTAATTTCTCTCTCTGATCTTTCACTATTAGTGTATAGACTTGCAACAGATTTCTGTGTGTTAATTTTGTATCCTGCCACTTTACTGAATTCATTGATTATCTCTAGTAGTTTTCTGGTAGCCTCTTTAGGATTGTCTATGTGTAGTGTCATGTCACCTGCAAACAGTGACAGTTTTACTTCTTCTTTTTCCAATTTGTGTTCCTTTTATTTCTTTTTCTTCTCTGATTGCCATGCCTAGGACTTCCAAAACTGTGTTGAATAATAGTGGCAATAGTGGACATCCTTGTCTTGTTCCTGATCTTAGAGGAAGCATTTTAGCTTTTCACTATTGATTATGATGTTACCTGTAGATTTGTCATATATGACCTTTATTATGTTGAGGTATGTTTCCTCTATGCCCAGTTTCTTGTGAGTGTTTATCATAAATAGGTGTTGAATTTTGCTAAAAGCTTTTTCAAGTTGTCTTTTTTATTGTGATGTGTTCTTCATATATTCTGAGAAAAAGTCCCTTATCAGATATATATGATCTGCAATTCCTCCCATTCTGTGGATTGTCTTTTCACTTTCTTGATGATGTCCATTGAAGCAAAAAGTTTTAAATTTCTTTTATTTGTATATTTTAACATAAAAGCTGTGTATATTTAAGGTGCACAACGTGATGATTTGATATATATACACATTGTGACATGATTACCACAGTTAAACTAATTAACATATCATCTCACATAGTTACCATTTAAAAGTTTTTAATATTAATGAAATCCAATTTAGCTATTTTTCCTTTTATCACTTGTGCTTTTTAGTCACCTCTAAAAACCATTGCTTAATCCAAGGTCGTGAAGATTTACGTCTATGATCCATTTTGAATTAATTTTTGTATATGGCGTATAATAAGGGTCCAACTTCATTCTCTTTAAAAAATGTGGATATACAGTTATCCCAGCACTATTCGTTGATTCTAGGATCTTCTTAAAATTTAGGTAAAAAGACTTCATAGGCTATATTAATTATAATATATTTATTAATATTAATTACAATACTGTTTTTTCCTCTTTGGGTGCTTTCCTACTAGTCTATCAAAGCTTTGTAAGCATTGTATTTAGAACAAACAGACATCCTCTGAATTAAAACCTCACGTCAGTGATGACTGACTACAAGATAGGTTTGTTCAACTGTACTCCCTTAGTTATTGTTACATATTAAAGTGCTAAGATCCTCACCATTATGTCATCCTATATTAATTCTCCCATTCACACTTATAGGATGAGGAACAGAGCAATGTTTGTCCTAGATGATGCTTCTTTGTGATTTTTATAACACCATTTTTCTCATTTGTGCTTATGGTACCCATTCAACTGATGATATAAATACAAATTTGAAATGTGGTAAGTTACTCTCATATGCTATTAAAGTAATTGGATACACAAAACAGGCCAAAATAAGATGAATGCTAGAAAATAAATGAAAAAGAAAAAAAAAGGTGAGTTCTTCTGTAGACTGACAGCAATGAGTATAATGATACATAGATATTTCCTTTCTATAGGAAGTCAGGTAAATAGAATGTAAAACACATTATCCAAATGTTACTAAGAGGGTTGCAATGGGGGTGAAAATGTAGAATTCAGAAGGTGTGGGTTCATAAGGCATCTGGAAAAGTGAAAATTGTGAAGTAAGAATTTTTTGGTATGTCCTTAAACTAAGTACTCCTGGACCATTGACAGGATTGTTTAGGCTCCTGGGCAGATATAACTCTGTCATGTCTCAACTGTAAGAGGAAGTTTCAGCAAGCTATCTCAGCTTCAAAACATTCTCTTTGCTTTGTTCCCTGGCTCCACAGTCATTAAACCCACGGTTGTCCTTAGTTCATGAGTTCTATATCTAGAGAAAAGATTAACTTTCTTAGTGTAAATATTTTGCATTATAAATTAATAAACTCTTCTGGTGACTTTATGGAACATAAGCCTCTGTTAGATCGAGTTCTGGCTCTAAGGACTAAGTGAGGAAGAAGATCCTAGAGTAACTTTGAGTCCATGCAACGTTGCTGAGTAGAGAGGCGACAATGAAATTAGAAACCAAGCCACAGAGCCTTGTGCATTTGTTTCACAATCACATTTATATTTAATAAAATTCTGGTTATTTACTCTTGTGAGTCACATGATAAAAATAAAATTTGAAGTCAAATTGTCCTTTTTAGCATATTGATTGAATAACTGCTTAGCATTCAGAGAATTCTGGAAAGGGATGTAAGTATCCCAATAATACGTTCGTGGGGGTTGATTCCTGTGTTGTGAAAATGCCCACTGAATTTGTTTAACACACATATGAGAGTTCCTGAAAAATATTATCCACAAATAGGAACTCAGTCAACACTTTTCCTTATTATTGCCTCTGTACTTCACTGTTACAAATAAGGACTGAAAGCCAAACGGTGTCATCATAGCCAAAGGGACTATGACTGGAAGAATTTTATATAATTTATTAGCTTTTACAACTTTCTCCATGCTTACTATATTCTTTTCTGTTGTCATCATTCCTGTAGTACTTAGTCTGAACTTTTAAAGCAGAAATGTTGTCCATGTATATACAGTTCACAAAAACGTAGAAGAGAGTACATGATTCACTCACAAACAGTCTTGGAGATGAGAAGAGAGAGGAGTTTCTAGGGAAAGATGAGGTAGGAACAGTATTAAAGAGAAAAGAAATGCAGGCTATAGAGTTCAGTCATAACTTTCAAGTCATGTAATACTAAAACTCAAGCCACAGAGCTTGGTGAATTTATTTTCTGTAAAATTCTTGTCAGTAGCTACCATAAGTCATAAGTCTTTATCAGCATGAGTTCCACAGGCCTACATGAGGGACAAAAAGGAGCACTTGTAAATTTCCTTGGGCCAGAGGCTGGAGGTAATTGGTTGGTTGGTTACACCTGGTGAGATTCTCTTGAATCAGGCACTGATAGCAGAAACCCTAAGAAAAACAGACACCACAGAATTGATGACCATTCCTACCCCAGCTTCCTAGTTTCTGGCATAGACCTAATCAGGTCTCCTTTCAGAACCTGTAGTTGCCCTTACTGTCTTGTGACTTCTGATTACACATGGGGTTGTTTCCACACTCACACCTGTGACTGAATTGAACAGCTGATTGCCTCACTCTTCCTAACATTACCTGATGAGATCAAGCAATGGTGTGTTAACTCCAAGGGCTCAGGGATGGCGAGCAGAGGCAAAGCAAGCACAAATATGAAAGCTAGTACCTAGGGTCTTATGAAAAGTATGCATTTTTAGGATATTAGAAAAGCAGGCTGTAATTAGCTTAATTCTGAATTCTGGGGCTGATTCCAAGGAAAGCAAAATTCCCCATGTCCTGGGCAGAGCAAGTCTGTACGTGTGGTGGCCTTGATGTCTTCTCTCTAGGCAATCACTTCTCTTACCTTAGAACAGCACAGCCAGGTTGCCAAGGACTTTTCCCTCACATCAAGGGACTGATTCATGAAACAGCAACTTGCTGGGTTACACTGTGTCCTGGATTTTAAAAACTGAGCAGGAGCCAGGGTGTGGATTGTCTATGCAATTCTGCCCCTGGCTTGTGTCAGCATGTCCTGGTATTTAAGCAAAGTGTAAGTGCGTGCTCGTTTTTGTGAAGAAAATCCAACAAAGGGGTAAAATCATTATAGGCCTCTTCATTGACAGGAAAGTCAAGTCTTCTGGTCAACTGTTGAAATGGATGAAAATTGATTATTTTTAAAAGCTCTGATATTAGAATGTTAGCCCTAAAGTAATTCTTTCTATGGACTATCTGTTTATTTCATTTCATTAAACTTTATAAGCCTCCCACATGGTAGAATTTTATCTATTTTACAAATGGAAAAATGACTTTTTAAAGATCATAATTAATCAATAATAAAGCTAAAGAAAAATAGCCCTGAATTTCTTAATCTCTATTTATGATGGCAGGATGGGAAAAGGCTAATTTATTACACTTCCAGGATAAACTTATTTCCTGTGAATTAAAAAAAAAATGCTGTTCTTTCTGTGTCCTTAGAATTTTTAAAGAAACATGAGAACAAGAGAGGGAGAATCCACATTTTAACAAATTTGTTCAAAGCAAGATCCTACTTCCATGCTTTTTTTGTTTTAGTTATATTTTAAGTAAACTTTATTTTTTAGAAGTTTTAAATTTATAGAAAAATTATGATAGTATGGAGAGTTCCATGTACCCCACAGCTAGTTTCCCCTATCGTTAACATCTTACCGTAGTATGGTATATTTGTCACAATTAATGAACTATTATCAATACATTATTGCTAATTAAAGTCCATACTTTATTCAGATTTCCTTAGTTCCTACCTAATATCCTTCTTCTGTTCCAGCATCCCATCCAGGATATCACATTACATTTAGTCATCATGTCTCCTTAGGCTTCTTTTTGACAGTGACAATTACTTAGACTTTCTAAGTTTTTGAAGACTTTGACAGTTTTGAGGAGTACTTAGGTATTTTGGTTTTAGCTATACAGTACGTCCCCTACATACAAACGGGTTCCATCATGAGAGTGTGTTGGTAAGTCTAATTTGTTCATAAGTCCAACAAAATTAGCCTAGGTACCCAACTAACACAATCGGCTATGTAGTACTGTACTGTAATAGGTTTATAATACTTTTCACACAAATAATACATAAAAAACAAACACACAAAATAAACATTTTAAATGTTACAGTACAGTACCTTGAAAAGTACAGTAGTACAGTACAGCAGCTGGCATACAGGGCTGGCATCGAGTGAAGAGGCAAGAAGAGTTACTGACTGGAGGAGAGAGGAGGTGGGAGATGGTAGAGATGAAGGGGCATTAGCAATAGGAGATGGAGGGCAAGCTGCAGTTTCACTCACGCCTTACGTGGTTGGACATGCGAACACACATTCGCATCTTTGAAAGTTCACAACTTGAAGGTTCGTATGTAGGGGACTTATTGTATCTATATCTATGTTAGTATTTTATAGAATGTCCCTCTTTTGAGATTTTTCTGATGTTTTTCTTATGATTAGACTGGGATTTATCATCTTTGGGAGCAAGACCACAGAGATCAAGTGCAGTTTTCATCCCATGACATCAAAGGTGCTATCAACATAACTTACCACTCTTGATGTTGACCTTGATCACCTGGCTCAGGTAGTGTTTGTCAGGTTACATGCTCTTTTTTTTTTTTTTTGCGGTACAAGGGCCTCTCACTGCTGTGGCCTCTCCCGCTGCGGAGCACAGGCTCCGGACGCGCAGGCTCAGCGGCCACGGCTCACAGGCCCAGCCGCTCCGCGGCATGCGGGATCCTCCTGGACCGGGGCATGAACCCGTGTCCCCTGCATTGGCAGGCGGACTCCCAACCACTGCGCCACCAGGGAAGCCCTCTAC
>NC_041218.1:61639359-61662459 GCF_002837175.3 Physeter macrocephalus
GCAGGCGGATTCCCAACCACTGCGCCACCAGGGAAGCCCTACATGCTCTTTTGAAATATTATTTAATTATACAGAATGATCTCTTCATTAAAAATTATTGAATTCAGGGACTTCCCTGGTGGCACAGTGGTTAATAATCCACCAGCCGATGCAGGGAACACGGGTTCGATCCCTGGTCTGGGAAGATCCCACATGCGATGGATCTAAGCCCATGCGCCACAACTACTGAGCCTGCACTTTAGAGCCTGTGAGCCACAACTATTAAGCCCACGTGCCACAACTACTGGAGCCCGTGAACCTAGAGCCTGTGCTCTGCAACAAGAGAAGATGCCGCAATGAAGAATAGTCCCCACTCGCCGCAACTAGAGAAAGCCCGCACACAGCAACGAAGCCCTAATGCAGCCAGAAAAAAAAAAAAAATTATTGACTTCAATTTTAAACATAATTTATCTGAGTAGCGCTAGAATTAGAACTAGCTGCACAGGCTACAATACATAAGAGAGGACATTGCATATTTAGCACAGTGACAGGAGGAGGAATTACACAACAGAGAAACTGGTTTAGTGAATCTTAAAGTTCATCATGTGCACAATTCCTGTGGAGCAGGTCGATACTCTCAGTTCTTCACTAGCATATTTTACTTTGCAAAACATGTTGCAATCATTCTTTGGTTATTTTCCCCACAACATCCCCAATAAGAAAGCAAAATAGGGCTTCCTTCATTCAGTTCACTTTCAATAAGTAAGTAAAGGAGGAGCTTTGGAGTCAGAGAGACTTGTGTTTGATTTTGAACTTAGACACTTTCTACTTTGTGATCTTTGGGAAAAGTTTTTGGAGCACCTGATCTATAAAAAGGGGCAGTGACTATATACAAGAATACAAAATGAGTATTGTGAAGTAGGTTGGGCGAGGAGGCATGGATTACTACAAGGTGGAAAATATGAATTCCATGGCTCTTATACATCCATAAATATGTTCTTAATGCCCATATGCTTTATGGCACAACAGAAAATACAAAGCAGGTATTTTGATAAGGCCTCTGGTGTGGTGGAGAAACTCAAGTCCACTAAGTAATCATCTTATCATCTCACAATTAGGTGAATGACACTTCAAGAGCTCAGGATTTAGAGTCAAAAGACCCAAGTCTATACCGAGCCTGTCACTTCCAACTGTGTGGCATTGGGCACGTTACTTAACATCTCTTAGGCTTGTTATAGTTGTCTATAAAATGAGTGTAATGTGGGGATTAAATAAAAGCATCTAGCACATCAGTGAATATTAATTACATCTGAATTTTAATCAACTTTGGAGAAGCTGGGTCAACTTGCCTCTAGAATAACTAGCAGAAAGCTACAGAGCATTCTTAGCTGCATTTTCAGTGAAGGAATTGGGCTCATACTGTCCTAGAAGGCCATTATTTTGACATTTTGTTTAAGGCTCATTCTTAATTTGACTCAAGTTATTTTAGGCAAGAATGTTTTCAAAAGACCTAAGTGATGTTATTAACAAATGGGTTACATCTTCTCCACACAGAGTTAAGCCTCTAATTATACCTTGAGCTGATTTATTAGTACTACAGGCTTAAACATTTCCTAACTATTAAGGCTGACTACAGACTCAGGATAACTGTCCACATGTAAGGGATCTGAATGGCAAAAACACCACAGAGGAAGAGGTGATACTTGGTGAATGAGTCACAAGGAAAGGCTCAGAGGAAGGTTTTAATTAGGGTAATAGGAAATTATAACAAGTGAAATATGGGTTAAGTATCAGTGAATTTCCCTTAAGGACATATTTCCTATGATAGGAGGGAAGATTCTTCTAAAGGAGGTGATTAAAACCTCCAAGCTTAAGACCTTTAAAACGAGACTGAACAGACTCCTTATGAACATACCAGAGGGAAGAATCCTGCCCTGGTTGTGGGAGGGGGGAGGTGGTGGGTGATCTAATACCCCTTTGCACTGCTGAGGACTTTGAGTTGCTGATCTACCCAGTAACTGAATACACTGCAAGCCATCAAGTACACAGTTGCCTCCCTTGAGTTGTGTAGCTGTCATTCCTATGGGCACTATTTTCTTTTGGGGCAACCTTCCAGTATCACTGATATTAACATAAAACTCTATAAATCTGCCTTTGTTTTTAAGATCCAATACATATATTTTCATTGTTTTTCCAGTAAAGGAAATTTTATTTCTCAAGATATACAGGTTAAATATTAATTTCAGTTTCCTCACAAGGAAAGTAATTTTTTAATGCAAAACTGACTTTAACTTTCTCAGACTTAATTCTTTCATTTCTTATTTAATGGAGTCTTACTAGTTTGGCAATATAAAATGAGTAGGGATGAGCTGCATCTCTCAGGAACCCCACCAGTGGGTCTGTATTGAAGGAATGAGGAATTGTTAACAACTATCACTATTCTAAGTCCAATAAGGAGAGAAATGCACAAAGGCCCGTAGTCTTACCTTCAGCAACTTTGTGCCTTGCCAGTAGTAACCACAACCAGGCTGATCTGTGTCTCAGGCAACAATGGGTGAAGCACGCCTCCTAGGCCCACTCCAGCTTGAATTTACCCCCCACCCCCACCACACCACATGAGCAGGCTAGATGGCCACCTATGTGGAGTGATCTCAGGGGTACTGGCAAGGTCCTCCTTATATGCCTGCTTGGTGATATCTGCAAGTATCATTCTTTAATTAGCATCAAGGTGTGGCACCCTCTCCCGACTGCCCTTCATCATCCACATCTTCATCCTACTTCTGCCCTGCTCTCCACTTCTCCATCTCTCCTCTTCTTCCTCTCAGGTTCCCCAAACTAGTGGCACCACTATTATTGCACCCTTATTTCATTTAATAGCCAAGTCCTGTTAAATCCACTTCCACATATCTCTGAAATCATCTACTTTTCTCCACCACCTTAGTTTGATCCACACTCATCTCTCTCCTGGATTATTACAACAGCCTCCTGACTGTTCTTCTTGCTTCTCTTCTTGTCTCCCTTTAATCCATGGTCCACAGAGCAGCCAAGGTGATTTTTTAAAAAATTAGTCTGTTTTAAAAGATTTAAAACAGGAGAGAATGTGGAGAAAAGGGAACACTTGTGTACTGTTGGTGGGAATGTAAATTGATACAGCCACTATGAGAAACAGTATGGAGGTTCCTTAAAAAATGAAAAATAGAACTACCATATGATTCAACATTCTGCTTCTGGGTATTTATCTGAAGAAAATGAAAACACTAACTCAAAAATATATCTGCACCTCCATGTTCATTGCAGCATTATTTACAATAGCCAACACAGGGAAGCAATTTAAGTATCCATCAATGGATGAATGGATAAAGGAAAAAATATATATATATATAGTTATATAATTATATATAGTATATACTTATGTAACATTATATATATACATAGTGTAATATTATTCAGCCATAAAAAAGGAAATACTACCATTTGCAACACCATGAATGAACCCTGACGGCATTATACTAAGTGAAATAAGTCAGACAGAGAAAAACAAATACCATATGATCTTTCTGATATATAGAATCTGAATTTTAAAAAAACCCCAAACTCATAGATACAGAGAATAGATTGGTGGTTGCCAGAGGGGGTACAAAATGTGTGAGGGGAGTCAAAAAGTACAAACTTCCAGTTATGACATAAACAATTTCTGGGGATGTAATATACAGCGTGGTATGAGATAAGCAATTTCTGGGGATGTAATATACAGCATGGTGACTATAGTTAATAATACCACATTGTATATTTGATAGTTAATAAGAGAGTAGGTCTTAAAAGTTCTCATCCTAAAAACAAAAAAAAAACTGTAACTATGTGTGGTGATGGATGTTAACAAGACTTGTAGTGATTATTCGACAATAAATACAAATATTGAATCATTATGTTGTATACCTGAAACTAATATAATGTTATATTTCAATTCTATCTCAATTTTTAAAACAAAACCAAACCCCAAACAATAATCTGATTATGTCATGCCCCTGCTTAAGACACTTCCTACTTCCCTGCTGCCTTCAAGATGAGTTTCAGCTCATATTATACACAGCTTTCCTCTCCAACCTTATCTCCCTCCTCTCTCTGTCTCACATTCAGTGCCTCAGCCACACTGAATTGTGGGCAGCCCTCCAGATATTCTGGCCCTTTCTTCCTCATCTTAGTTCTTTCTACCCTTAATTGCTTTCTCCCAGTCCTTTTTCACCTTAATAACTCTCATTCATCACACCGATTTAACCATGGACAACTTGTTCTCCAAATATCTTTCCATAGTCCCCCAAGACAGGATTAAATGCCTGTCCTGCCTACTCCTGCACCGCCTATGTTCACCTCTCTACAGCTCTATCACACTCTAATATTCCCTAAGAGATTGTCTTGTTGGACAGGGACTCGGTCTTTTTCCCTATGTTATCTCCAACACTTACTATAATGTTGGCATCTAGTAAATACTAAGTAAAACTTTGTTGAATCAATAAATGAACAACAAATCTTCCCCTGGGAGAAATAACACATTAATTCAATAGCAAAAAAGGGAGACAAGTTAGGGAAAATTACCTAGGGAACTTTGTGAAGGAGATGTAATTAGGACCTGGGAGAGAAGGTGGCATTTTGGGGTGAGAGGAACTGTTGTGAATAAAGGTATCTAAATGAGACTAGGAAAAGGCTGTTCATGAAATACTGAAGAGTCTGGCTTCATTAGAATGGAGGATATATGTTGAGGAAATGAAGAATGGCCAAATTATAAGGGGTTTTGAAAGACAGGAAGAAGACTTTATACATAGTGTAGTTGGAAATTGTGACCCATTCATGATTTCAGAGCAGATGAGTGACATGATAAAAGTAGTGTTTAAGGAAGATGAATATGAGAAATACATATGGGAAACGTTGGACAGGATAATTCTACATTCATCAAAGCAGCTAAAAGGTTGCTGTTCCATAACATAAAGGGATGTGGTAGGTTATATTACTATTTTAAACATTTGCTCCCTCTCTCTCCCACCCTGTATCTCCCACCCCTTGGCTCTGGACTTGACCATGTGACTTGCTTTAGCTGATAGAATGTTAGTGGACTTAAGAAGCACGTGTGTGATTGAACTTGCTTTTGCCATCACCAAGAGGAGAACATGTCTTGGCTAGCCTAGAGATAGAGAACTGGGGCACACTTGAGCCTCTGTTAACCCCAGGCAGCCTGCAAACTTTACATGATAAATACTTGTTTTAAGCCATTAAGTTTTGGGGTGTTTTGTTATGCAGCAATAGTAACTGATACAGGGGATAAGGATGTGATAGTGGTATAGAAAGCAGGGAGGGAATGATTATGACATACTTAGAAGGACAAATTAACAGGTTGAAATAGGTTCTGGCCATAATGAAATAAGTTTAGATGTCAAAAATGCAAAAGAATAGCTTTAAAAGCCATTTTCCTTTATCAAATGAATTGAGAATATCTGAAGAAGAAAATCTGAAGTAAACGAATAACATTATTGTTTCTAAGAAGCAGTTACTTAGGTATATTCTTTCCCTTTGAGGGCAGATTTTTTTTTTTTATTCAGTGAGCGTGTTCTTTGTGCATTTGCATTTGCAAAGGCCCTTATTTGGTGAAATCCTTCTTTTGGAAAGTGTACCCGTCAATTAATTATCTACTTAAAAAGGAGGGAGGATGATGTCATTAGAAAACATTTATTCTTGTGAATTTACATAAATGTATAATACAAATAAAATAACATTTTCTGAATAGTCCCTTGTACCTTTTCACTTTGGGAGAAAACAAAAATTGACTATAGGTTTCTGGTAATTTTTTTCTTTTGTAAACTATTAAGTAATTTGGAGTGACTAATCCAGCTGTCTTTACTCAACCATTCTGGCTTGCTTCTGGCAAGAAGCACATTAGCGGTAGAAATCTGAGGGGACATTAAAATTAGAAGAGCAAAGAAGAACCATATAATGCTTTGCTTATAGAATCACCTATTGTTGGGGAAATTACATTGCAACACTTTAAGTTTGGAGTCAAATCAGTCACCCTTGTCTAGACATAATCCTCTGACCAAAGTGTTTCTCTTTTCCCTTCCACCAAACTTCCTGCTACAGATCTGCTTTTACCTGAGTCCCACTGTATGGATTCACATTGCTGTGGGCAAGCAGCTTCTGATTATTTTACATGCAGAGAGAGAGGGAGAGTGGAAAGGAAGTAGAGAGAAGAAGGAAGGGAGGGAGAGAGAGGGAAAAGAAGAAGAAAAGAAGGAAAGAAAGGGGGAAATGAATGAAAAATTCTCTGCAGAGTTATTGGAAGCCAGTACATATGGCTGAGGTATATGTACTTGTCAAGGCCTATCAAACCATCTTGCCCTGGCTATATTCTTTCTAAAAGCTCAACACCTTCACACAAAACTGCCACCTCAATTCTGTGAGACACCCTCTTCTATCATTGTAGAAGTAAAACTTTCTGGATGAAAGACTCAGCCTTAACATATTTCTGAGCAGAAATGTTTTCTTAGATACATTTTATGAGTGAGGAGTGGGATACAGTCGGGAGGACGCAGAAAGTGCTTAGCTGGTTCTGTTAAGAAAGGGAGCTAGCTCTAGTCCCCTGACCCACTCCTGGGGATGCCAAGAGAGAATAAAAAGGTTGAGGAATCCTAGAACATGACATTCAAACTGTGAGAAACTCCTGGGAGGACAGAAGAAAGTTAGGCCCAGGTGTGAGGGGCATGGTAGCCCAAAGCAGAGGACCATTCTATGCTCTGGATCCGAGCCAGCTGAGGAAGAGCTTTTTATCTTTGGTGGACACTGATAAAGATCACGTGCAAGAGGCCAGCCCTTTAAGTATTCTTCCCTCCCTCTCCCCTTCTTATTTCCAGCTCTTGACAAAGAGTAGTGCCATAGGCCAAGGCATAGGAAGATTTCAAAGCAGCTTGCCTAGTTGATGGCAGAGCAAGCAGAGTGAGTGATAGGAGGGTGACATTCACCATGTTATGTCTATGGTGACATAACACCATAGACCTTCCTTGAGGAATATCTCCTCCCTGATGCAAAATGCACTCTGATGGGTATTAGACAGAGTCTAGGCTTTTTCTCATTCCGCTTGGAAACATTACCAGCTAAAGTATTAATTTTTTGAGGTACAAGCATTTTAAAAGAAGATAAGCTGAACAACCTGCGCTAGATGAAGCACAATTAATGCACCAGAGGGAAGATAAAATTTTTAAGCATAATAAAAATCCTCAAAGAAATAAGGGAGATTATTAGGAACACAAAACAGGCACAAAATCATTGTAAGAATGAATCAGTGAAAGAAATTCGGGCATCAAAACATGAGAGTTAAAGTAAAGAACTCAATATACCTGAAGATGAATTAGTGAACTGGAAGATCAGATGGAGAACTCTCCCAGGAAGCATCAGGCTTCCTGGGAAAGCAAGAGATACAGAAGATAGAAACTTGTTTAAAAAGTTGAGATCTATATAACAGGAGTCTTGGGAAGAGGGAACAAATAAATGGAGGAAGGAAATCTTGCCATTTGACAACATGGATGCTAAGTAAAATAAGTCAGTCAGAGAAAGACAAATAATGTATGACTTCACTTATACATGGAATCTAAAAAAGCTGAACCCACAGAAACAGAGAGTAGAAACAGAGAGTAGAGTGGTAGTTGCAGGGCTGGAGGAGTGAGGGAAATGGGGAGATGTTGGTCAAAGGATACAAACTTCCAGTTATAAGATGAATAAGTTCTGGCCATCTAATGTACAGCATGGTGACTATAGTTTACAATACTGCATTATATATTTGAAAGTTGTTGAGAGTAGATCATAAATATTCTCACCACAAAAAAAGAAAAAAAATGGTAATTATGTGAGGTGATGGATGTGTTAACTAACTTACTCTGGCAAATCATTTCACAATATATGAGTATATCAAATCATCACATTGTATACCTTAAGCTCACACAATGTTATATGTCAATTATAGATGAATAAGCTGGAAAAGAAGCAAAACCAAAACCAAATAAATGGAGGAAAGGAAATATTTGAGGAAATGATAAACTAGAATTTTTCAGAACTCAGGAAATATATAATACCTTAGATAAAAAAAGACCCATGGACTGATAAATAGAGTAGGTGAAAAAAGAAATCAAACCTAACAGCAATATACTAACACTTAAGACCATCAACCGAAAAAGAAAAATTCTACAAGCTTTCAAAATGAGGGTAGAGGACAGGGAATTATACCTACAAAGGAACAAGAATGAGATTGCTGTCATTGGCATTAAGTGAGTTAATATATGTAAATTTCTTAGAATATTCCCTAGCACATAGTAAGCATTCTGTGTTAGCTATTATTATTATCTAACTTCTCAACAGCAACCCTAGATGGAATAAGATAATAGAGTAATATTTGTGTTACTGGTTAACACAAAGTGTTAAAGAAAAAGATCTTTGAACTTTGGGTTTTATATTCTCAGTGAGGTAAGGCTGAGAAAATATATAACATAAGACTCTCATTAAATACACTCTTGGACAAATATTTACAGAGGAAGAGAAATAGATATTGCAGGATTCTGTAGCTGTATAGGGAGTAAAGTTTGATTTCATATTAAAATGCAAGAATCAGGAAGAGAAACAAGATATGTCTATAATAATTCCAAACAAAATTTTGTGTGATACCAAAATGGCCAGGAGAAGAGCAACCAGAGAAAAGTGAACATAAGCTAAATTACATCTGTTTCTTGGAAGGGAGAGAGTGGCAGTTATAGATGTTATTAGCTCATGAAATTGATGAGGAAAGCATCCATTTTAATAAACATCAATGAAAAATAAAACTATACAGTATATAACTTTCAAACTAGTTGAAGAAAATTCCATATTTCAAAGCAAGTTAGAAGTCTTAGCCTAGATACTCCTGAGAAAGCAGAATCTGACACAAGAGCTTACATATAGATAGTTTATTTGGGAAAGTGATTGCAGTGAGCAGGAGTAGGGGACTGGAGGAGCAAAACAGAAGGAAAGGAGGAAAAACCAACGTAAGGATGCATTATGGAGCTGTGGACAGATAAAGAGTGGTCCTCGTGGGACTCTCTAAGGAGCTATGGAAAATGTTCCTTGCAATTGTCTGCCTTCCCAAGGATTGAAAGAAGGAAGTGTATTGCCCGTGAGCTGCAAACTCACACTTTCAGTTTGTCCGTGAATAAATAGCTCATGCCATGCTACTGCATCAGATAAGCCTTGGGGCAGAAAGCCAGAAGCAAGAGATACAACTTGCAGGTGAGTCAGGGTACTATTAGGTCATACCCTTGTAAAGTTGATCACTGCAAGAAAGACTGGAGTAGAAGGTAGAGTGAGAGTATGTAAAGCAAGGCACAAGAGCTACCTGATACAGTGGGGAATAAAGAAATAAAGCACAAAAATAATAATAAAGAAAACACAAAATTGTATTATAGAAATAAGTCCTAGTAGAATAATAATTACAATAAATTTGAGTAAACTCACCAATCAAAAGACATAAATGTTCAGGTTCAAAAAGAGAACAAAACTGAGCAGCATGTTCATAAGAAGAGAGAAATTTAAAATGAAAAGATTCAAAAAAGTTGAAAATGAAAGATTAGAACAATACCTATCAGGCAAATTCCAAACTGTTGAAAGTAGAGTTAGCGAGCTAGAGTTTCAAGACACAACTCTCAGTAATTGATCCTCCAAGTGTCAAAAATAAGCAACAACAAAATATTTAAACAACCAATACATTTGAGCTAATGGATATGTACAGAAATTTATGTCCATCAAACAAAAAAATGCATATTCTTTATTTTTATTTATTATTATTTTTGTTGAATATAGTTGACAAAATACTATATTAGTTTCAGGTATACACATAGTGATTTGGTATTTTTATAGATTATTATCCATATAAAGTTATTATAAAACATTGGCTGCATTCCCTGTGCTTTACATTATATCCTTTTACTTATTTTATACCTAGTAGTTTGTATCATTTAATCCCCTTCACCTATCTTGCCCTTCCCCTCTGGTAACCAGTAGTTTGTTCTTTGTATCTGTGAGTCTGTTTCTGTTTTGTTATACAGTATTCTTTATTTGTTTCATTTGTCATATTCTACATATAAGTGGAAACATACAGTATTTGTCTTTGTCTGACTTATTTCATTTAGCATAATACCCTCCAGGTCCATCCATGTTGTTGCCAATGGAAAAATTTCATTCTTTTTTATGCTAATATTCCATTATATATACATCACATCTTCTTTATCCATCTGTCTATCAGTTGGTGCTTGTGTTGCTTCTGTATCTCGGCAATTGTAAATAATGCCGCTGTGAACATTGGGGTGCATATATCTTTTCAAATTAGTGTTTTCGTTTTCTTTGGATAAATACCCAGGAGTGGAATTATTGGGTCACATGGTAGTTCTATTTTTAATTTTTTAAGGAACCTCTGTACTGTTTTTCAGAGTGGCTGTACCAATTTACCAACAGTGTACTAGCATTCCAGTTTCTCCACACCCTCACCTACACTGGTTATTTCTTGCATTTTTGATGATAGCCATTCTGATGGATTTGAGGTAATATCTCATTGTACTTTTGATTTGAATTTCCCTGATGATTAGTGATGTTGAGCATCTTTTTATGTGCCTGTTGGCCATCAGTATGTCTTTGGAAGAATGTCTATTCAGATCCTTTGCTCATTTTATAATTAGGTTGTTTGTTTTTTGAATATTGAGTTGCATAAATTCTTCATATATTTTGCATGTTAACCCCTTATTGGACATATCATTTGCAAATATCTTCTCCCATTTGGTAGGTTGCCCTTTTGTTTTGGTGACGGTTTCCTTCACTGTGAAGAAGCTTTTAAGTTTTATTAGGTCCCATTTGTTTATTTTTTAATCTTGTTTCTCTTAACTGAGGAGACCAATCTGCAAAAATGTTGCTAGACCTATTTCAGAGTTTACTGCCTATGTTTTCTTCTAGAAGTTTTATGGTTTCAATTCTTACAGTTAGGTCTTTAATCCATTTTGAGTTTATTTTTGTATATGGTGTGAAAAAGTGTTCTAATCTCATCCTTTTACATGTAGTTGTACAGTTTTCCCAACACTACTTATTGAAGAGTCTGTCTTTTCCTCATTGTATATTCTTGCCTCCTTTGTTATAAATTAATTGACCATAGGTGCATGGGTTTAACTCTGGGCTCTCTATTTTGATCCATTGATCCGTGTTTCTGTTTTTGTGCCAGTACCATACTATTTTGATTCCTGTAGCTGTGTAGTATAGTCTGAAGTCAGGGAGTGTGATACCTAAAGCTTTGTTCTTTTTTCCCAAGATTTCTTTGCTATTTTTGGTCTTTTGAGGTTCCATACAAATTTTAGGATGATTTGTTCTAATGCTGAGAAAAATGTCATGAGTATTTTGATAGATATTGCATTAAATCTGTAGATTGCTTTGGGTAGTATGGCCATTTTAACAATATTAATTCTTCCAATCCATGACCATGGGATGTCTTTTCATTTATTTATATCATCTTCAATTTCCTTCATCAATCTCTTACAGTTTTCAGAGTATAGGTCTTTCACCTACTTGGTTAAATTTATTCCTAGGCATTTTATTCTTTTTAAGGTGATTGTAAATAGGATTATTTTCTTGATTTCTCTTTCTGATAGTTCATTATTAGTGTATAGAAGTGCAACAGATTTCTGTATATTAATCTTATATCCTGCTACTTTACTGAGTTCATTTATTCTAATAGTTTTTTTAGTGGAGTCTTTAGGGGTTTCTATGTATAGTATCATGTCATCTGCAAATTATAACAGTTTTACTTCTTCTCTTCCAATTTCAATGCCTTTTGTTACTTTTTCTTGTCTGATTGCTGTGGCTAGAACTTCCAATATTATGTTAAATAGAAATGAGAGTGGTCATCCTTGTCTTCTTCCTAATCTTAGAGGAAAATCAAAGCTTTTCACCATTCAGTATGATGTTAGCTGTGGGTTTGTCATAAATGGTCTTTATTATGTTGAGTTATGTTTGCTCTTTACCAACTCTGTTGAGAATTTTTATCATGAATGGATGTTGAATTTTGTGTCAGAAGTTTTTTATGCATTTATTGATATGATCATGTGATTTTTATCCTTTGTTTTTGCAATGTGGTGTATCACATTGATTTATTTGTGGATATTGAACCATCCTTGAATCTCTGGAATAAATCCCATTTGATCATGGTGTATGATCCTTTTTATATATTGTTGAATTCAGTTTGCTAATATTTTGTTGAAGATTTTTGCAGCTACATTCATCAGGGATACTGGCTTGTAATTTTCTTTATTTGTTGTGCCTTTGTCTGGTTTTGTTATCAGGGTAATGATGGCCTTGTAGAATGCATTTAAGAGTGTTCCCTCCTCTTCAGTTTTTTGGAATAGTTTGAGAACAATAGGTATTGAGACACTTTTATATGTTTGGTAGAATTCCCCTTTGAAGCCATTGGTCCTGGACTTTAGTTTGTTGGAATTTTTTTTTTTATTACTGATTCAGTTTCACTACTAGTGATTGATCTGTTCAGATTATCTCTGTCTTCCTGATTCAGTCTTGAAAGATTGTATGCTTCTAGGAATTTATGCATTTCTTCTAGGTTGTCCAATTTGTTGACATGCAACTCTTCCTACTATTTTCTTATGATTGTTTCTATTTTTGTGATATCAATTGTAACTTCTCTTTCATTTCTAATTTTATTGGGGTTCTCTCTTTTTTCTTAATGAGCCTATCTACAGGTTTATCAATTTTGTTTATCTTTGCAAAAAACCAGCTCTTGGTTTCATTGATTTCTTCTATTCTTTTTTGGTCTTTTAAAATTTACTTCCACTCTGACCTTTATTATTTCCTTCTTTCTGCTGATTTGGGCTTTGTTTATTTTTCTTTTTCTAATATTTTTATATGGTAGGTTAGATTGTTTATTTGAGATTTTTCTTGTTTTTTGAGGTAGGCCTGTATCACTATAAACTTCCCTCTTAGAACTGCTTTTTCTATGTCCCGTAGACTTGGAAAGTTGTGTTTTTATTGTCATTTGTCTTGAGACATTTTCCGATTTCCTCTTTGGTTTCTTCATTGACCCATGGGTATTTTAGTAGCATGTTGTTTAGTCTCCACATGTTTCTGTTTTTTCCATTTTATTTCCTGTAATTGATTTTTAGTTTCATACCACTGTGATCAGAAAAGATGCTTAATATAATTTCAACCTTCTTAAATTTATTGAGACTTGTTTTGTGATCTAGCAAGTGATCTATCATGGAGAAATTTCCATGTGCACTTGAAAAGAATGTGCATTCTGCTGTTTTGGGGTGGAATGTCCTGTAGATATCTATTAAGCCTATCTGATCTAATGTATCATTCAAGGCCATGGTTTCCTTATTGATTTTCTGCCTGGATGATCAATCCATTGATGTAAATGGGGTGTTAAAGTTTCCTACTGTTATTATATTATTATCAATTTCTTCCTTTATATCTGTTAGTATTTGCTTTATATATTTAGGTGCTCCTATACTAGATGCCTATATGTTTACAAATGTTATATCCTCTTGTTGGATTGACTCTTTTGTCATATTATAATGCCCTTTTTTGTCTTTTATTGCAGACTTTGTTTTAAAGTTTACTTCATCTGCTATGAGTATTGCTACCCCAGCTTTCTTTTCTTTTCCATTTGCATGTAATATCTGTTCCCATCCACTCACTTCAGTCTGTGTGAGTCTTTAGATCAGAAGTGAGTCTCTTGTAGGCAGCAAATCAATGGGTTTTGTTTTTTATTCAGTCAGCCACCCTGTGTCTTTTGATGGAGCATTTAGTGCATTGACATTTAAAGTGATTATTGATAGGTATGTACAGTACTTGTTGCCATTTTGTACTTGTTTTCTCATTGTTTTTGTAGTTCTTCTCCTTCTCTCTTCTTTCCTTCTTTCAGTCTCTTCCCTGTGGTTTGGTGATTTTCTTTAGTGTTATGTTTGGGTTCCTTTCTCTTTAATTTTGTGTACCTATTGTAGGCTTTTGATTTGTGGTTATCATGAAGTTCTTATATGTCAACCTATAATTATATCTACTTGTTTTAAATTGATAGTCATTTAAGTTCAAACACATTCTAAAAGATCTATGTTTTTCACTCCCTCTTCCCCCATGTTTTGTGTTTTTGATGTCATATTTTACATCTTCATGTCTACCCCTTAACTGTTTATTGTAGCTGTAGTTGCTTTTACAATTTTTGTCTTTTAACCTTTGTACTAGCTTATTTAAGTGGTTGATCCTTTGCCTTTACTATATATCTTCCTTTACCAGTGAGATTTTCCATTCCTATTTTAAAAAAATTTCTTGTTTTAGCCTTTTGCTTTTTCACTTAACATTTCTTATAAGGTCAGTTTAGTGGTGATGAAATCTTAATTTCTGCTTGTGTGGGAAACTTTTTATCTCTCGTTCAATTCTGAATGATAACCTTGCTGGGTAGAGTATCGTCTGTTGTACAGTTTTTTCTTTCTGTACTTTAAATATATCATGCCACTCCCCTCTGGCCTGTGAAGTTTCTGCTGAAAAATCAGCTGATAGCCTTATAGGGGGGTCCCTTGTATGTGACTCTTTGTTTTTCTTTTGCTGCCTTTAAAATTAAGTTTCTCCATTTTAATTATGATATGTCTTGGTGTGTATTTCTTTGGGTTCATCTTATTTGGGACTCTCTGTGCTTCCTGGAGCTGGATATCTGTTTCCTTCATTAAGTTTAGGAAGTTTTCAGCCATAATTTCATCAAATACATTTTCTACCACCTTTCTATCTCTCTTCTTCTTCTGGGACCCCTATAATGCAAATGTTAGTACACTTGATGTTGTCTCAGAGGTCCCTTAAAGTATCTTCATTTAAAATTTTTTTCCCTTTTGCTTTTTTGATTGGGTGATTTCCATTACTCTATCTTCCAGATCACTTACGTGTTCTTCTGTATCATCTAATCTGCTGTTAGTTCCATCTAGTGTGTTCTTCACTTCAGTTATTATATTCTTCAGCTCTGATTGGTTCTTTCTTATATTTTCTAGTTCCTTGTTGAAGTTCTCACTGTGTTCTTCTAGTCTTTTCCCAAATTCAGTTAACATTTTTATTACTGTTGCTTTGAACTCTTTATTGGGTAAATTATTTATCTCTGTTTCATTAGGGTTTTTTTCTAGGGTTTTATCTTGTTCTTTTATTTGAAACATATTCTTCTGTCTTCTTATTTTATTTGACTTCCTTGTTTTTCTCTATGAAATTAGGCAAAATTGTTACCTGTCCTGGTCTTGAAGGCATGTCTTTGTGAGGGAACATACCTGTTTGGTCTGCATGTGCCCAGTAGCTTTGGTGGGAGAGCTGGATCTGAAGTGAGCACAAGTCACCTCTTCTCCAGGGATGTTCTGGCAGTTGCTGCCTTGGTTGGAGGTAGGACTAGAGATGGATGGACTAAAGCCAGAGCCAGGTGTGAGCTGGGCCTTCTCTTAGGCTCAGTGGCAGTCACTGCCTTATTATGGGGCAGGACCAGGGCCCAAGGTGCTAGAGTAGGAGGCCTGAGGTTATTGGGCTTCTCCTGTGTCTAATGGCAGTCTCTGCCTTGATTGGGGGCATGGCCAGGCCCAAGGGGCTGAAGCCACACTTCTGAGCTGGCTCTGGGTCTCTGCCTTGTTCAGAGGCTGGATTGGGGCCCAAGGGATTGGAGTCGCACTTCTGAGCTGGCTCCAGGTCTTTTCCCTGGCTAGAGGCAGGGCCAGGGCCCAAGCTGGCTTAATTCCTTCCCCAGCATGTGCATTGGCAGTGGTGGTCTCTGCCTTAGTGAAGAGTACTACTGGAGCAGGAGGGGCTGGAGCAGGAGCCTGGTGCAGGCTGATATGTGCTGGGACAGTCCTGGCAGGCCAGCCAGAGCACCAGGCAGTTTTAAATCTGCTGCTCCTGCACTGGGACTGGGTACAAGGAAGTCTGTGCACATGCTCTTCGAGAGCAGAGTCTTGGTTTCTTACAGCCCTTCAGTAAGCCCCACTGGTTTTCAAACCAACTAAGGGGGCTTGTCTTCCTGGTGTCAGACCCCAGGGCTGGGGTACCTAATGTGGGGCGTAAACCCCTCAGTCCTTATGGAGAATCCCCTAGCCTGTGATATCCCCCCCTCTTCTGGGTCACCCACTAGGGTTGTGGGTCCTGACTAGTTCACTTCCCTCCTACCAGACTCCATTTGGTTTTTTCTTTATAGCTTTGACTGTAGAAGAGATGTTCTGCTCATCTCAGGTCATTCTCAGCAAGAGTTGCTCTATATGTAGTTGTAGTTTTGATGTGTTTGTGGGAGGAGGTGAGCTCAGGGTCTTCCTACTCTGCCATCTTGATCCTGCCACAAACTGCATATTCTTTTAAAGCACAAATGGAACAGACTCAAAAAGTGACTATGTCATAAAGAAAGAAAATTCCTCAAAAAAATTCCAAAAATGTAACATTACACAGACTACATTTTCTGACCATAATGAAATAAATTTGGTTGTTAAGGAAAAAGTAAAATAATACCTGTAAAAATGTTATGTGTTTGTATACATGTGTGTATATATATATATTTACCAAGTAAACTAACAAGCTAACTAAATATATATATATATATATATATATAAATAACTAAATAACTCTTAGGTTGAAGAGTCAATCATAAGAAAATTTATAAACACATAGGAAGCAGTACCTATCAAAATTTCTGGGACATAGCTTGTGGTGTGAGGCCCAAAATTAAGATTCAATATTATGTGCTGCCTTGACATCTGAAACTGAGAGGACTTCAAAAGGTCTACTCATGAGTTCCCCTACTCTCATTAAATATGATGCACTGGGAAAGGCTCCCCACCTGGCTAGTTCCCCTATCAGCTGGACTGGCTGCATCTCACCTGATCCTCAACCTGATGGGCTTCACTGCCTTGTCAGCCCATAAATTATTTAAGCAAGCCAGTCATATCCTCCTATGGGAACCAAGGGTCACCACTCCCTCTTGATACTACAAAGCCTGACTCCCCCAGCCCCTGCTTGTTCACTGTGTTCCCGAGTACAACCCCTGTAGCCTTCCATGGTATGCAGTATCCTCTTCTCCTGGGTTGTGAGTTTATGTGACTGATAGCACTGCTGTCAATCTCATATATCCAGTGTCAGGTGCCTTAGTGTTTGGCCATCTCATACTATTTAGGGTGGGAGAGTCCCTCCCTTACCAATGGGGGTAACTAGAAGGCAATCAAAACATAGCTAATGTGGACTATACAGGAAACTCAAAAGATTTAAATATATTTATCAGCAAACAAGGAAGTCAGAAACAAATGAGCTAAAAATTCAACCAAGGAAGCTAGAAAAGGGGCAACAAAGTAAACTCAAAGAAAAAAGAGAAGTGAAGATATTAGAGATAATGTTGAAAAAGCAATGAAATAGAGAATAACAACAACAAAACCTAGGTAAAATACATAAATTTTGAGAAAAAACATGAAATGTATAATTGGCCCAAGAGGAAATAGAAAAGTTTAATAGACTAACACAATTAAAATTTTATGGTAATAAAAGCATTTTTACAATTCTACAGTAGAGTTTTACTAAATTTTTGAAGAACTGTTAAATTTTATATGAGTTATTCCAGAAAATAGAAGAAGAGGGAAAGCAGCCTAAGTCATTTTACTAAGCTAGTAAAACCTTGATTTCAAACCCAGATGAGAACAGTATAAGAAACAATATTACTTATGAACATAGGTGAGAAAATTCTAAATACAATTATTTGCTAACAGAATCAAGCAGTGTATTTTAAAAAAACAATAGTATCATGATCAAGAAATTTTTCTCTTGAGAATACAAAGGTGGTTTAACATAGAATCTATGTATTAAGGGACTAGAAAAAAGTTTGTTATTCAAACAGTGGTGGGAAAAGAAATTGATAAGGACTATTTTAAAAACTGTTATTAGAAGGAAAAGTTTTCCCTAGATAAAGCCTATCTACTAGAATTTATAACCAACATTATACTTTATAGAGAAATTTGAAGGTTAGCTGCAATGGTCACCATTATTTGATATGATACCAGAAGTTCTGGCCATACAATAGTGCTAGAAAACAAAATAATAGGTATAGGATTAGAATGGCACAAACAACTGCCATTTTTAATGTCTACATTAAAAAAACTCAAAGGAGTTAGCAGACAAAGTATTGAAGTATTAGAAGTATTGAGAGAGTTCAGCAAGTTTGCCAGCCAAAATCAGCTTAAAATTTTCAACCAGCAATAATAAGCTTTGGGCTTCCCTGGTGGCACAGTGGTTAAGAATCCGCCTGCCAGTGCAGGGGACACGGATTTGAGCCCTGGTCTGGGAAAATCCCACATGCCGTGGAGCAACTAAGCCTGTGCGCCACAACTACCGAAGCCCGTGTGCCTAGAGCTCATACTCTGCAACAAGACAAGCCACGGCAATGAGAAGCCCGCGCACCACAATGAAGACCCAACGCAGCCAAAAATAAATAAATAAATTTATATTAAAAAAAAATAATAATAAGCTCAAAATATTAATAGAAAGGCAATACCGTTTATGGTAACAATCAAAACTGTACTTAGAACTAACTTAACTATATAATACACAAGACCTCATGGAAAATTTTAAAGCTCTATTAAGAATGTAAAAGAAAATCTGAGTAAACAGATAAAATGACAGCATAACATTTTTTCTCTTAATATTGACCTGAAAATGTTAGTGAAATTCCAGCAGTATGTTTTTAGATTATAAGATTTATATGGGAGAATAAAAGTCCCCAAATTACTAGGACAATTTTTAAATAGAATAGCAAAGCTGGATGACTCACCTTAGGCTTTAAGATACACTCCTGACCTTAGCAATAAAAACAATGTGGTATTGGTACAAGAACAGACAACGATACCAGTGTAATTGAACAGAGAGCTTATAAACCGACCCATAGATATATAAAACCTAGCTTATGATTGAGGAAGCATTATAAAGCAGTAGAGAAAAAAGTTTTTAACATATTATTCTGGCTGTGCTGGTTTACCACATGAAGAAGAATAAAGTAGCTCTCTACTTTATACCATACACAAAGATGAACTCCAAATGAATGAAAAACCAAAAAGTGTAAGGTTAAACTATAAAGCTAATATATAGAATGTAAAAGAATATTTTCTAACTCCATCCTAAGGAATGGCTTCTTGGGTGCCCCAAATTGATGGTTGTAACTATATGAAATTTAAGATTTTCTGTTTAGTGAAGGGCACCATAAACAAGGCTAACAGGTCACTGGAAAATATTTGCTAGCTCTAAAACTAGAATAAACCGGGAGCTTCTCTGGTAACTACAAACACAAAAATGCAGGGGGAAAAAAGAACCATGGCTATAGTAGTGATTCACAAAATGAAAAAACCAAATAGCTAGTAGATGTATGAAGAGATGCCCAACCTCACTAATAATCAGGGAAAAATAGAAAATTAAAATAACTAATATCATATTTCACTGACCTGAGAGGCAAAAATTAGAGGTAACATAATATCAAGTAAGGTCTAGGTGGAAACAGGAAAGCGGAAAACTAGAAGTAGGGATGGAAACAGGAAGAGCCATACTGGAGAGTAGTCTGTCACTACTTATGTTTAAAAAGTATATAGATATAGATATAGTCTATTCAGTTTCCTGTAAGTCCTGCTCCTGAGTTTATACCTCACAGAATATTCTCACAGATCTGTAAATAGTTACATATGAGGTGGTATGTGATAAGAGTGGGAGGCAATCCAGGTGCAACTATTAGAATATATAAATGAAATATAGCAAATGCATATTTGGAATACCATACAGCAGTTAGAATTAACCCTAGATGTACATACAGCAACATGGATAGATATAAAAAACATACTGTTAAGTGACAAAAGCAATGCACATATTAATGCAGTTTTCAAAGATATGTGCATATCAAAGGACATATTAAATTAGAACGTCTATTGGTGAATGGAGTGGGTATTGGGGTCGAAAGGAGAAACATAATATATAAAACAAGAAAGAATATATGCATAGAGCCAGGAACCCAAGAGTATAATAGTAAACACATCCATGCTTCCAGAGTCCAAAAGAAAAAAAAACCCCAAAGCCTTATTCTCTAATCCTTCATACAGCCTCTCCCATAATCTCAAAATATAGGATATAAACACACACACACACACACACACACACACACACACACACACACCCTGAAAGAACCAAGCCAGAAAAAATTATTTTTAAAGTCTTAACTGGAAGGGTTTATTTTTGTGTCTAACAACTAGTCAAATCAATAAGGGCAGTTGAGCTGGTTTGTGCTTTTATTTTCCTCTTCTTACGCAGATTTCTCTGCACAGTCAGCACCATACCCCCATATCAGTTACTCTGTAAAACTTTAGTAAATCATTAATATTAAACGCTGAAGGTAGCTTGTAAAACTAAAGATAAATTCAAATTAATTTAGTCAAGTGTACCTGTTCCAGGTATTGAATCTCTGTACAGGTCAATTGGAAAATCGGGTACAGCAATTTTGATTAGTAAATTGCCAATATGAAATTAAACCCCAAACTTCTCCTCTTGCTCAGTGGTAAAGTTCTCATCTGAAATGTCAAGGAGATGTTTCATCTGAATTATGGAAAGAGAAAGCTCAGTTTCCAAGCAGAATTTAACTCCCTAAGAAACTGAAAAAATATAATGGTTAGCTAGAGTATTTCTACTCTCTAAAACAATACCATTAAAAATATTCAAATGTTAATAGTTAACATTTAGTAAGAGCTTACTGGGTTCTGTGCAATAGCTAAGCATCCTGTATGCACCTTATAAGGCAGTTGCCGTCATTATCATCTTTTTTACAAATGAGGAAACCAAGGCTTAGAAATGGAAGGCGTTTAGCTGAAGATTACACAGCTACTAGGTGGCCAAAATGATAAAAAGCAACCAGTTTTAAGAGATGTTTCCTCTTTCTCACCGGAAATCCTTCGTATATGTCTGTAGTGGGGCAGAGCAACAGTTTCTGAATTGCAGGGTTAATACCAGGTTGAAAGAAGGTGATGTGCGGATACATGCCCTTTCCTGTTAGAGAAGAGGTTCTGTTTCCCTGATGCCAGTTTCCTTACCTGGTGATCATTTTGACGTCATGAAGATATACGCCTTTCCTGTCCTCTGGAACTCATGATATAAGACCCCAGCTCATTAGACCTGTCCAAGCCAGACCTCAATGTACAGTCAGCCCTGGAGACCTACAGTGGTCTGGTGCTAAGTTCGGTTTTCACCTAAGAAAAAAGAACATCCTTAGCAATCCTTATTTTCCAAGAACTCTATGTTAAGACATAATGTACAAGGAACCTCTTCAAAGGTAACTGTTACTCAGTCATTGTATTGTCTATCAGTCCTCTTTTATTTTTTTTCTCTCTCTCTCTTTTGCTATGATAAAATCTCAGGAAATGGCAGGCAGTTTCTATTACATACAAGAGTTAAAATTTCTTAAGAATCAAGATGCGCAATGAGTAGGATGTCATGATAGTTAAAACATAAGGTTATGTGCTAAAAAACAGGTTAAACCAGGAAACAGATCTGTTTTTGATCCTTGCAGTTTTCCTGATATTGAACAACTGACCTATCTCTTTTGGGCCTTCATTTTGTCATCTGTAAAATGACTGCTTTGGACAGATAATTTCTAGTCTCCCTATTAAATTCTAATGTGGTCCTCATTAATTCAATGCATAATTAGAAATACAGGAAAAAATGTAAGTGAGATTGATTAAGGAAATGCTCAGGATACAATACTTGCTGTACCCTTAGGTACAGCAAATGTGACCTAAGGGTCATGAACAATAACAGAACAATGAGAAAGTCAAAGGCAGGAGGCTCTGGGCATAAAAACAAGCACTTGTGGTTCTTAAGTTTCAGTATAATGAGTCAGAACCACAAGGTAATCCTTTCATGGCAGACAGGTACAGCCAGACGTTTCCTAGAAAGAGGGACTGATACACTAATTATCAAGGTATAATTTTTAACTGGTGTGTTAAATGTGATTGTTAACATTATTGGAGCAATAACTTTCTTTGGGAATCTGATAAAATCCAGGTTATCTACTCAGAAAAATGCAAATATGAACATGCATCATTTTACACTGAATTTTAGAAAATCACAGGCACCATGCATTCCACCTTCAGATTCAAAGCCCTAGGGTATATATAACTGGTCTCTATATCATTTAGAGATTTGGTTGACTATTTCCTTGTAGTTTTAATTTTTATGGCCTGACTCATTTATTCATTAAGTCTTTCAACAAATGTTTATTGATCACCTCTAGGTACTGGAAATCCAAAATTGAAACACATAATACCTGCTTTGGGGGACTCTGAGGAGATAAGGGTGGGAGAGCACAAACTAGGGGCAGGGTATGCCTAGGGCAAGATTTCTCAGCCTTGGCACTATTAAGTGTTTGAGTCGGATAATTATTTATTGGGGCAACTATTCTGTACATTGTTGAATGTTTAGCAGCAGCAGCATCCCTAGCCACTACTGACTAAATGCCAGTAGCATACCCACTCCTAGCAGAGACACCAAAAAATGTCTCTAGACATTGCCAAATGTCCGCTGGGGCAAAAAATTACCCCTGGTTGAGAACCACTGACAAGGGAAAAGAGGCTCTAAATCTCTGAGTAAAGGCTAGAGAAGGATACACATGGGAGTAAGCACTGAAGTGAGGCCTGAAGACTGTTATACAGGACTGCCTTTCTCCCACTTCTGGTGTCCATGTGGAAGGATGTTTCAAAGCACATTCCTGGCCTCTCTCTGCCTCTTTACTTACCCTGTCTTAGTGAGAAGGAAATAACTGGCCTAATTGGAAAGTTTACAAAAGATCACTGGGCTTACCAGGCTCAGTTTCTCTCTTCTTCCTGCTGGGATACACTGCCTGCAGGACACACGTGTAACAGTGCATCTGGGGAAGGCTGTCCCTTGGCCACCAGGCAAGGCTATTTTCTTTTTTTTTTTTTTTTTTTTTTTTTTTTTTTTTTTTTTTTGTGGTATGCGGGCCTTTCTCTGTTGTGGCCTCTCCCGTTGCGGAGC
>NC_041218.1:61662611-61685195 GCF_002837175.3 Physeter macrocephalus
TCTTCCCAGACCGGGGCGCGAACCCGGTTCCCCTGCATCGGCAGGCAGACGCGCAACCACTGCGCCACCAGGGAAGCCCACCAGGCAAGGCTAAGTCCTACCCAGTGCTGCTGCAGTGGGCTGGTGAGCTGCCCAACTCTGGTGTTCTTTATGAGCATCCTCACTGGGTTCATACACCTAAAAGCCGCAACCTCCAGTCTGAGCTCCAAGGGTAATCTGTGTGCTATTTTTATCTCCCAACTCCTTCATCTTTTTACTTTATTTTTCAATTTATTCAGAACTGAGATAGGGAAGAGGGATATTCTATATTGAGTCCCTTCCAAGACCCCCCTCCCCCACCCCCTAAGAGTTGTAGGCAGGCAGATAAGTTGGGAGAGGACAGTTAGGCAAAGGAAACATCATAAACAGAAATAAGCAATTGTGAGGTTGTGGTGTACTCAGGAAACTCTAGTTAGCTCAGTAAGCAGAATTGAAAGTACAAGGCCTGGGAGGATTATGTGATGAGTCAAGCTGGACAGGGAGATGGAGGCCAGATCAAGAAAAGCTTTCTGTGGCATCCTGAGACTCTAGATTTTTTCTGAGGTAATGGTGGTCATTGTGGAGGAGCACTTGAAGGGGGCGTGATGAGAAAGGAAACTATTAGGGTGGCTCCTGCAGAAGTCAGATCAGGAGAAGCTGGAGGCCTGAGCAAGGACAGTGTTGGTGTAGATGGAGCTGTTTTGTGATATTTTTCCTAAACTGATAGAAAGCAAACTCCACGCATTGTGTTAATTGTGAGACCAGTTTATGGTGGCAGATAAGAAGGGGTGTATGTGTTTTTCTCCATTTGTCTCACTGAAGTGGTCTTTGAGTTATCAAAGCTTGTGCCCAAGAGAGAATTTCTCACTAAAAAGCATACCAACCTTGAGCACAATTGACAGAAGAGCCACAAAGTTGCTGACTAAGGAGCTGGTGAATCCAAACTTGGAGGAAGAGTTAGGACAACTGGAATGATTCAATTTGGAGAAGAGATTAACTTACAAAGGTGCCAATTCTACCCATTTTCACTGAAAACAGACAAAAGGAATAGGCCAAAATAGAGGCCTAAAATTCTTAGAATAGTGTCTTAGTCCATTCCATTTGCTATAATAAAATAACACAGATTGGGTAGCTTATTAAAACATAAATTTATTTTTCACAGTTCTGGAGGCTGAAAGTGTGAGATCAAGGTCCCAGCATGGGTGGGTGAGGGCCGTCTTCCAGGTTACAGATTTCTCCTTGTTTCCTCACATGGCAGAAGGGGACAAGGGAGTTCTATGGGATCATTTTTTTTTTTAATAAGAGCACTAATCTCATTCATGAGGGCTCCACTCTCATGACCTAAGTATCTCCAAAGGCCCCACCTCCTAATACTAACACATTGGGCATCAGGATTTCAACAAATGAATGTTGAGGGGACACAGACATTTAGACCACAGCAGATGGGCTGGAATAAAAAGAAGATTCTGATGATGAGAATTAAATAGTAGAGTTACTGAGAGACTTGTGGAATCTCTTTCTATAGAGACCTTTAAAAGTAGGACTTCTAAGTATAGTATATGGTTCAAGTGAGGCCCTTTAAAAATACATATGTAAGTAAAGGTGATAGGCATACAAGCTTTATAAAGCACTGATTCTCATTTTGTTTAAAAATAAAAACAAAAAGATGACTTTGAACTTGCAGTACAGAAACAACAAAAAAGCAAAATACATTCCATTCTGGAATTTTGCTTATATTATCTTAAGATTCATTCACTCAGCAAAATTTTTGAGTGCCAACTATGTACTAAAAGCTGTTCTAGATGCTGGGGATACAAGACTGAACAAAACAGATAAAAATTCATGCTACATGGAACTTACAATCTTATTTATAAGTAAATGAGATAAATTAGTAAAAATATACAGGATTTTAGATAGATATCAGTGCTAAGAAAAAAACTGGAAGAGAAACGAGGATAGGATGTATCTTTGGGGGCAGAGGGGTTGAGGGTGTGTGCAAGTTTAGACAGAGTGACTAGAGAAGGCCTCATTGATAAGGCAAAATTTGAGTAAAACCTGAAAGTTAAGGAGAAAACCAGGTGGATCTTTGGAAGAAGAGCAGCCCAAGCAGAGGGATTAGCAAGTGCAAAGGCCCTGAGTCAGGTACATGCTCCGTGACTGAGGAGATCAGTGGGGTAGAAGAGAGTGAAGAATAGAATAGGAGATGTCAGAGAGAAAATGAGAGCAGATCATGTAGGGCCATGAAAGTCACTGGAAGGGCTTTGGTTCCAGTTTTTATTCAGAGATGGAGAGGCAGTGAATTTTCAGCAGAGGAGTAGCCCTGGAGCACTCTGGGTACTCCTGAGAGTAAGCTTTAGTTGCCGGGAACAGAAGCAAGAATATCAGTTAGGGGACTTCCCTGGCGGCACAGTGTTTAAGAATCTTCTGCCAACGCAGGGGACGTGGGTTCCATCCCTGGTCCAGGAAGATCCCACATGCTGTGGAGTAACTAAGCCTGTATGCCACAGCTACTGAACCTAGCTCTAGAGCCCGCAAGCCACAACTACTGAGCCCACGCACCACAACTACTGAAGCCCACGCACCCTAGAGCCCGCGTGCCGCAACTACTGAGCTCACGCACCACAGCTACTGAGCTCACACACTGCAACTGCTGAGCCCACGCGCCGCAACTCCTGAAGCCCACGCACAGCAACGAAGAGTAGTCCCCACTCGCCACAACTAGAGAAAGCCCACGTGCAGCAACGAAGACCCAACAGAGGCAAAATAAATAAGTAAATAAATAAAATTAAATTTTAAAAAAGAATATCAGTTAGAAGAATACTGCAGTAACCAAGAGAGAAATGATGGTGGCTTGGACTAGAGTCTTGTGGGAAATATGATAAGTGGTTAGCTTCTGGGCATTTTTTGAAGGTAGAGTTTAGTCCATAGGATTTCCTGATGGACTGGATATGAGATATAAAAGAGAAGAGTGGAGAATGACTCTAAGGATTTTTACCTGAGCAACTGAAAGAATGGGTTTGTATTTACTAAAATGGGGTATTTTTTGAGAGAGAGACTTGGGGTGTGCATATCAGGAGCACCATTTTGGATAGGTGAAGTTTGAGATGCAGTTTGGCAAAGTAGATGCTTCTACTATACTACAAAGCATTAAAAGAACAACAGATTATCTAACTCTACTCCCTTTCCCTACCACCCACTTTATACAACCTTCCCTTGATCTATTGGTATAAAACAAAACAAAAAATCTCTTTTATTCCAGGTTTTAAAATTCACACAATGATTTGCTTTGCTTTAATTTTTCTCTTTAGTTTTATTTTGTCTAATAGAATGAAATATGCATTAAAATGCCTGGCATTAAATATGCATTAAAATGGTAGGCATTGAATAAATATTTGTTGAATGAATGAATGGTAGCAGAGAAGCCACAGGGTAATTACTCTTTCCTGAAAAGACCACACAGGAATAGAAGGAAAGCATGGCAATGTTGTTAGAGTCTGAATAAGAACCACTATACGTCTTGGGCGTTTTCAGAAAACCAATGAGAGATGAGAAATCCAGAAATCTTCTACCTCTGTAGACCCCAGAGACTTGGACAAAAGCCTTCAAACAACATATTCCATTAAAGAAAGAACTTTTGAAAAGAAAAATACTATGTTTTTTTCTTCCTTTCTTAATCTCAGCCTTACAACTCAAACCAAGCATAAAGAATTGGCAGTACTTTTTTTTTTGAAAAAAAAAAAAGCCGCCTTACAATGAGAGCTTGAAAACTCAACAGTGTTCCCAGCCAATGAGAGAGTGGTTTTTTAGCATGATGGACAGAGATGTTAATTTGGGGGCTATGCAGCTGTAAACTGACTCATGGTAAAATAAAATGTTGTCTTTGGGAAGAGAGCTCAGGATCCACGTGCAAGACAAATCTGTCAGATGAGATTTGTAATCCATGCATAAGGACCCTTCAGAGCTCTCTTCTGGAAAAAGAGGCAGAATCTCACAGAGGAACCAGCCTCCAGAACTGAAGGGAGGATGTGCCATGGTTAGATACCAATGCTTAAGAAAGAGAGGAGCTCTTACTTTTGAAGGAAGGGAAAGGCCACTTCTTGAGTTTCAGAGGAATGTTAAAATTTGGTGGGCTTGATAGCAAGGGTAACTGAAACAAATATTCCAGTTTCTTCAAATGTATTCTGAAGTTGTCAATTACATCCTCGGAGAAGCAGATGCTGAGATGGTGTGGAGTTCAAGTGGCTTATGGGGCCAAGGGAGTGGAGGAGGAACACATGTGAAAGTTAAAGGAGGAGGAATCTGACTTGGGCAGGGAAAGCCTTCAGACTGAGATACCATTCTGATACCTCTTCAAGGAAAAGGGCCCGGGGAAGCCAGTCAGCAGGAAGAGCCTCAGACCATGATAGAAATCCAGCAAAGTCTTGGCCAACCCAGCAGGGAGCTCCAGAGCACAGATACCTGGTTCGAGATACAGATACTCTGTTTACTAACTGCATTCCTCACAGATGAACAGGAAGCCATTTCTTGACGGGAGATATAAGCAGGGAACCTCCATGGCTGCCACACAAAATGTCATGATCTAAATGAGGCCGCCTCACTATATAAATGATACACTTTGGCCTATACGCTCTGGTAGTAAATGTGCTGGAAACCTAGCAGACATTATAGAAAATACAATGCATAATAAATTATAGAAAATACAAGGCATAATACTCGCTGGAACTACTTTCTATAAATAAAACCAGATCTCTTCATTCATGCTTTTGGAATGGTGCTGCTATACCTATTTAAAGCTTTTCCCCTTCATATCAGTAGTTCTACAGGGCTTTCTAAGTTAAAAGCAACCAGACATAGCAGTGAACAGTTGGAAAATGAAAAATTTTTAAATACCATTTATGATAGCATCATAAGATATCAATTATCTAATAATAAATCTAACAAAGATGTATAAAACTTCTCCTCAAAAAATTACAAAACCTTGCTGAGAGAAATTAAAGAAGAACTAAATAAATGGAGAGATAAACCATGCCCATGGATTAGAAGACTCAATATTTTTGAGATATCCATTCTTCCCAAATTGATCTACAGATACTATACTATCCCTGCAGACTTTTATTTTAAACCAACTTTATTGAGGCAAAATAAACATGCAATATGATGCACTCATTTTAAGCATGCATTTCAACAATTCTGAAGAAAGTATATTCCAGTGTGTTCACCACCGCAGTCAAGATATAAAACATTTCCATCGTTCCAAAAAGTTCCCTCGGGCCTCTTTGTAATCAATTGCCGCGCTCCACCTCCAGTTCCCAGAAACCACTGATCTGCTCTCCGTTTTGTTTTTCCTAGACATTCGTATATATGGAAGCATACTCTTCAGTGTCTTGCTTTTTTCACCACAAAATATTTTTGAAATGCTTCCATATTGTTGCATATTTCAGTAGCTTGCTTCTTCATATTGCCAATTACTGTTCCACTGTATGAATACATCACAATTTGTTTATACAATCACCTGTTGATGGATATTTGGGATTTTCCAGTTAGGGGCTAGTATGAATAAAGCTATTTTGAACATTCATTTACAAGTTTTTGCATAGACCATGATTTCTCAACCTCAGCACTTTTGACTTTTAGAGTGGAAAATCCTTTCTGTGGAGGTTGTCTTGTGTACTATAAGTTTTTAAGCAGCATCTCTGGCTTCTACCTACTAGATGGTAATAGTCCCCAGTTGTAGCAATCAAAAATGTCTCCATACATTTCCAAATGTTTCTTGCTTTGGAGTGGTGAGATTCATCCTCAGTTGAGAACCTCTGCTATAAACATTTGTATTCATTGTTTTTGGGTAAATACCTGAGTGGAATTGCTGGATCATATTATGAATGTATGTTTAACTTTATATGGAAATGAAAACCAGTTTTACAAAGAGGTCATTCCGTTTTACACTTCCACCAGCAATGCAGAAGAGTCCTAGTTGCTCCACACATTTGCCTACATTTGCTACTGTTAATCATTAATCGTTTTCATTTTAACAATTCTAGTGAGGGTAAAAGAGTGTTTTGTTAGATTTCCATGATTACTGATGCTATCAAACATCTTTTCTTGTTTTTATTAAAATATATTTGCCTTTTTATTAAGTGGTTGTCTAATTCTTTTGCTCATTTAAAAATCACTATTGTTGGGCTTCCCTGGTGGCGCAGTGGTTGCGCGTCCGCCTGCCGATGCAGGGGAAACGGGTTCGCGCCCCGGTCTGGGAGGATCCCACGTGCCGCGGAGCGGCTGGGCCTGTGAACCGTGGCCGCTGAGCCTGCGCGTCCGGAGCCTGTGCTCCGCAACGGGAGAGGCCACAGCAGAGGAAGGCCCGCATACCGAGCCTGTGCTCCGCAACGGGAGAGGCCACAGGAGAGGAAGGCCCGCATACCACCACCCAAAAAAAAAAAAAAAAAAAATCACTATTGTTATTTTAATTGTTATTTTTGTAAGTCCTCTCTATATATTCTGCATATTACCCCTTGATTAGATGTATGTTGCAGACATTTTTCCCAGTCTGTGGCTTGTTTATCCACTTTATTAATTGTGTGTCTTTTGAAGACATGAAGTGTTTATCTGTATTGTCTTTTATGGTTAGTACTTTTGTGTCCTTAAAAAAAAATCTTTGTTTTTATTTTGCCAAGTTTGTGGAAATATTCTTCAGTATTTTCTTAGAGAATCTTTGGGTTTCTAGGTTTTAAATTTTGAACTATGAGCCATTGTGAGTATATTTTTGTGAGTGGATTAAGATAGTGGTTGAGGTTCATTTTCTTCCTTAAGCATGCTTTTGAGTATCTAGTTGTTATATCACTATTTTTTAACAAGACTTTCCTCTTGGTGGCATGACTAAAACTCAGTTGACCACTATGTGTGAGTCTATTCCGGACTTTCTCCTCTGTTCCATTTATCTAATTGCCTTTTTCAGTGTCTCTCAACCTCTTTTTATTATCACCCTCCTAAGGAGTCTTTCTAGACTTTTTTATTCCTAATTGCCCCTCTCCCTCATGGATTTTTAATATCTGAAATATATTTATGTACTGTATATATATACGCTTTTTACATGAAAAGAATAAGAATATTTCCCTCCAGGAGCTAATTTCCACCCTCTTAGGGGTGATATCATTTGCACTGAGAATACATAGTCTATTCTAATACCACATTGTAGCTTAATAGACCATATTGAAATGAGGTAGTGTTAAGTCCAACTTTGCTGTTTTTTAAAATTATATTGGCTATTCTAGATCCTTTGATTTTACAAAAAAAATTTGGAATCAACTTGACAATTCCTTTCTAAAAAGATGTGGTGAAATCCCACTAGTGGCCATGATGGAGTAACAGGTACTAGATTTACCTTTTCATGTAAAGCACATGGAATACTCTACAAAATACGTAAACATTTTTTTTTAGACACTGGACAACAGAAAGTACAGGACTTCGGTCCCCAGTAAAAGGGAAATAAATAAACTAAGCCATATGATCACCCCAGCTTACTGCTTGGAGGCACATTCTGAATTGTGGAACAGGAAGAAGGATGTCAAAGAGAACACAGCAGAGTTCAGGGATTCTGAGGTGGCTAGAAGTTGCAGAGAATGCCAGCAGGAAGGCAGCTAAACAGAAAAAGAGCTTCAGAAATCTACATAGAATTTCTCTTGGGTTTTTGCTGAACACTAAGACCTGCACACATAGGATAAAACTCTCTGAGCTCAGGAAAAGAGCAACAGAGCCATAAGCTAAATTGCTCAAAATTCACACAGGGCTTGAAATTGTTCCTGTCAGCCAAACTGGAGATTCCTCACTGGTTAATTGGAGCATTCAGTAGAGATCCCAAAAGGGTCACATTTTTGGTAGTAGGGGCTAAACTATCCCTACAGTAAACAGCTACTGTAGACCCACTCCAAAAATTCTTACAAACAATTCTCATAACGATCAAACTAAAATGCAAGTAACAACAGTCTATCAAAAATAATCCAGCACTCTTTAAAGAAAGGTAACAAAATCCAACACTAAACAACATAACATCCATAATAAGTGGCAAACAAACAAAAATTCTTAGACATTCCAAAATCGGGAAATAGCGTACTACATACTCTTTACTATATGTATTCTGTATCTCAATAAAAAAGTGAAAAGAAGAAAGACAAAGTTTTTGGTAAAAAAAAAAATATTGTTGGAGGAAGTATAGGATGACGCAGTGTGTATCAAACTTAAGCTTGTATTGTTAAAAGCCAGATTACTGGACCAACCCCTAGAATTCCTGATTGCTAGGTCAGTTGTGGAGCCTGAGAATGTGAATTTCTAGCAAGTTCCCAGGTGCTGCTGCTCCTCCTGCTCTAGGAAATACTCTTGAGAACCACTGGGCTATCCCAATGACTAGTTTCAAATTCTAGAGTTAGTTAGATCTACTCAGCCATATAGTATTAACTTGGAGATCTTGGTTGCATTTCTAGACCTCTTAAAGCTTTGGTTTCGTTTTTTGTAAAATACAGATAATAATAGTACCTACGTCATATGACTGATGTGAGGATTAAATGAGATAATATACCCAGTACTGGCACATGGTAAGTGTGCAATAAAAGTTAGCTATTTTCTTATTACTATTACTGTTGCATATATTGTTAGCTGTTTTTATTATTATCATCACTAAGAACAAACCAATGTTCTCTTTATTTATTCTGTGGCCCTGAAGCTGGCATTGTTGTTGTTAAATGTTAAAAGTCTTTCTAATCCCAAGCTCTTTTTTCTTTTGTTTATATAGCCATCTTCCCAAATATTCCTTTGAGGCTAAGATTTTCCATGCTTGATTTAATCCAAAAGGTGATTTTTTTTTTCCAAGGCAAATGAATAAAATCAGTTAAGACTTGTTGAGTTATGGGAAAAGGAAAAAAAAAGGATACTTTTCATTGCTTTAGGAAAAGAACCTCATAGAAGTATCTAAAAATTAATGTAAACATAAAATAAGTTCAGTCTGAGCATAATAATGATTATAAAGGAGAAAATTTAAATTAGCAACATTGCAAAAATAGATTTTTTTAGTCTAGGGTATTGTTGACTCAAATTTAAGCTTCTTAAGAGAAAGATTAATAGGATACTGTAGATGACAAGCAGAAAATCTTCTCATTCAGCAACGTAATGCTAGGGAACAATGAAGATACTAGGGGGAAAGCAGCTGTCCAAGGAGAAATCCTTCCCTGTACAAAAGTGTCTGGTAACCAGCTCAATAGTACTTCATTCACTTAACCCTGAAAGGAGATTGTGATATAGTTTCAAAATATAAATTAGCAAACCCTTTGAAGAATAGTCCTAAGATATACCTTTGGTCAGATTTTACCTCTGACACCATAACTGGGTCTACATGTGGTATGTTAGGTATATCATCCTTCAAAATATCCCTTTCCTATGCGGGTTGATGTCAAACCTGATCAGGTGACTTACTTTGGGCAATTAAACATGGGTGAAAATGATATGTGCCATATCTGAGCAAAAGCTTTTAAGAGCCAGCTGGTGGCTTTTCCTTCTTTCTTTTCACTCTGCCACAGGGAATGTCCCAGGTGAGGAACTGTTCCTTCAGTTGGGTTGGGAACCCACAATGAAGACAGTAGGGTACAGAGTCTCAGGTGGCTAGTGACAAATAAATAGTATAAGCAAGAAAAAAACTTTTTTTGTCTAGGTCACTGAGATTTTAAGGTTGCTTGTTATTGCAGCATAACTTAAGCTAAGCTGATACATACACATGTGTACATTATATGTGCCCCCACACAAACATAAATACATTATATACCCAGCCACCCACACATATACACATGTGTAGTGATGCTCTCTGCAATATGGGACTTGTGTTGGCTAGCCCTAGGGGTACATGTCTCAAATTTCTAAAAAGACTTCTCTCCTCAACAGTAACCTCAACTGGGAGGATGAGAGGCAGGGGAAGGTGAGAGAGAGGATGATGTTGATAGGTGGAAAAGACCAGAACTCTGAGTCTACTTCCAGGTTAACTTTTTGCCATTTTTGAGAATATGTGGTTCATCTAGTAACCCCTGTAAGAAATTAAATGACTGTACCTAGTTTTGTACCACCAATAGGTCTAGCCCAACACTGAAAATAGTATATACTTAATAAATTATGCTTAGACAAATGAATGACTGATAATGGTACTGACCATAGAAAACAGAGGCATTTTTTTCTCCCCGAGTTCTGATGAATCTGTGAAATTAACACCGTGCATATTTTCCTAGAGAAAATATTCTTAGAGACTCTCTGGTTAGGGGAAAGAACAGGATGGGAAAGGGAACGGTGGAGAAGGATACGGAGAACGGGATGGTATCAGCCAAGCAATTTGGATTAATTAAATGTCTTCTTTGAAAAAAAAAAAAGCTTTGAAAAAAATGGCAATAAACCATAATAGCTCCTTACAAACAGTTTCACAAATTGTCAAGATTGCCTGAGAATGTTTCCAGTGTTAATGCATGTTGCCATTCTTTAAAGAGGCTAAGGATGATCTATAGCTCACAAAAAGAAAACAGGTGTGAAGGTATTATGCCAAATGTAATTTTCCTGGGTCACAATTTCAAAGAATTTTATAGGTCTGTGAAATCCATTAAGTGAATTATTTGAACACTCTTAAAGTCAAACTGTTTATTACAAATATTTTATAAAAAGTTATAATTTGAGTATTTTTATTAAATATCTTTTTGGCTTTTTTTTTTTTTAATCATATTTTAAATAAGCATGGTTTGGGCCCATCAAGCAGCTTAAACTATTTTTGAAAAGTTTTGGGTTCAATAAAACCCACTGCTTTTTGCCAAGCACCTTTTCCTCTCATTTTGAAAACCATATGTATTTTAAGGGAAATTTAACCCATGTGTTTTTGATTCGTTTAAATTTAAACAATCAAAATGGTGTTTTTTACAAGCTAGTTGATGTCAAAGAAGCTTTTTGAGCCTTTTAAAGAAACTTTTATTCTAAAAACAAGGAGCAATGATTTGCCAACTGTAAATGCATTTCAACACCAAGAGGCTTGTATTCATTTGTAATTGCAAACCCCTGATTCTGAGTCCCTTCTATATCTGGCAGAGATAGATCATTCCTGTTCTCTAACGTATTGGAGCCTAGATTCCCCAAAGTTAGCTGGCTTTTTGATGAAATAAATGTATTAAGGCTGTAAAGATAAGAAAAAATGGTGATGATTGTTAAAATGTTTTAAGAAATCATTTGGTGGTTCTAGAGGTTGTGTAGTCAAATGGAAAGTGTTCTCCTTCATCTGTCACACATTTATTGAGTCTTTAGTATGGATATGGCACTAGGTGGTGGGCAAGCTGCTAAGATGAACATCTTTGGGCTTCCTTAACCCAAAATTAGGAAGAGTAGTCTCAGAAGTTTGCTTTCTTCATTTATTAAAATAGAGTCCTAAAAAGTCCAGTTGAGTAGGATTTTGATGGAAGGAGGACTAAGATTTGGGTTTTGGAATTTTGAGAGAAGAGGGTAATATTCTTAGGGAATTAGATTAAGAATGAAAGGAGATAAGAGTTTATCAGGCAGATGGTACTGCTTTTTCTCTTTCCCACCTTTGTCTCTCCCTGGTGAGAAATTTGAATATTCTGTCATCTTTCACATTAGCTATTGAAGAAATTGGTCTTTCATATCCAGGTTACTGTATAAATATTGAGTAATACCAGACCAAAAATTGTTGTGACATTCAGCTAGCTTCAGGTTGACATAATTTCATTCAACAATTGTTTATCACTTAGTAGGTACCAAACATAAAATTGCATTCATTAATACTCCTGGCTATATTTCCAGTTCAATTTATTATTATCCAGCCTATATTTTTTATCTTCTACCCAAGGATATCTTTTGATTCAATTTACATAAGCATTTGAAATGTGAAATTATGTGCCAGAAATTGTGCTAGCATTGGGGTCACAAAGAAGCCTGTAATCTAGTAGAGAAGAGAGATGTACAAAAAAAGATTAAAATAAAGTGTGATCAGAGGAACAATAATCATCAGAGTCTTTGGCATGTTTACTTCTAAAATAAGTGGGTTTATAGACTAACAATGTGTTTAACCCTATCAAAAAAAAAAAAAAGATAAATAATGATTGAGGCATCAGTTTTCTTAGTTAATCCAGACTGAGTTCTAGACTCCTGCATCACTTCCCAAATTCTCACACATTGTCTGTTTAGCAAACAATTAATATTTTGCCAGAAATCAACTTCACATTGTAAGTAATTTCCAAAAATGATCGTCTTCATCCTTCTTTTAAAATCAAGACCCTTTAGAGCCCTCACTTACTTTCTACAGTGTCCGCAAAAGAATTAATGTTGACTTGGAGACCACACTTGCCAGTTCTTTCAGCATCCTGGGAGCATAGAGTATCTGGGAGCAGACACATTCACTCATTAAAATAGACAGATACTATATTCTTTTATCTTACTACTTCTCTTAACTCTCTAGACCAGTGGTCCTCAAGCTTTAGCATTATCAGAATCAGCTGTAGAGCTTTTTAAAACACGGATTCCTGGGCCCTACTCCCAGTGTTTCTGATTCAGGGCATCTGAGATGGGCCCTGAAAATTTTTATTTCTAACAAGTTCCCAGGTGATGTTGATACTGCTGGTCCAGGGACCACGTTTTTGAGAATCACTGCTCTAGAGTCTATATCTACCACTTTGTTTGGAAATCATTTTTCTTGCCAAAAAAGATGAAGGGAAAATTAAGAATGAAATAATTCTGCTTTCTTCCTATAACTTAACAACATCATCACACTATCTTTACTAAGTAGTTGGGACTCTCTCTGAATTCATTCATTCATTTAACAAATGCTTATTGAATACCTACTATGTACCAAGCACTACTAAGCACTAGGGAAACAAAGATAAAACAGATTCTCAGCTCATAGAGAAACTGTATGGAGGGAGACAACAGAATCCTCCTGGGAAGTGCTGTGTTGAGGTCTGCTAGGGTCATATGAGGGACCAGACCCATGTGCATTATTCATGAGTCTTTGTAGGGGAGGGGAAGCTCCCCCAAAAGGCAAGGATTGTTCTGTGACCAAGAGGAGTGATGCTGGGCAGACCAAATCCACACTCCACTTTGGGGGTTGGGGAAGATTTTGCAAAAGAGATGATATGCTATAAATTATTTCTGTAAGTATTTCCTAAATTTTTCTGTTGCATTAACTTTTATTATAGTAGTTTTTGTTTACATAACTGTGGTTAAGAATCTGCCTAACAGTGCAGGGGATAGGGGTTCGAGCCTTGGTCCGGGAAGATTCCACATGCAGCGGAGCAACTAAGCCCGTGTGCTGTAACTACTGAGCCTACGTGCCTAGAGCCCATGCTCCACAACAGGAGAAGCCACTGCAATGAGAAGCCCATGCACCGCAACGAAGAGTAGCCCCTGCTTGCCGCAACTAGAGAAAGCCCGCTCGCAGCAATGAAGACTCAACGCAGCCAAAAATAAATAAATAAATTAATTAATTTAAAAAAAAAAGTTTTTCCTTTTACATTTGAAATCATTGTTAATCTTACAAATAATTATAAGAAAATGAAATTTTTAAATATTTTGAGTATTCTTTCCTTAGGAATTAGAGATAAAAGCCCCACATTCCTAAACCTACCCTCTGCCCCCTGCACTGAGGTGGAGCAGAGCCAAGACCCTGGAATATGTTGCACAGCGTCACACCTGCATGACCAGAGTCAGGTTATATTTATAATCTGGGAGGCAGAGACAAGGGAGGGGAAAAGGGAGTCACAGTAGATATATTGGGAGCTCTGTCTGATGTTGTTCTAGAATTCAAACTTCAGAGTGAAACTGAGAGAGTGAAACGGAGTCAGAAACCAAGAAAGGTTAGGCAATGTCAGAAATTAATGTTCTAGGTGGTACTAAAGAATTTTTCCAGGAAACTTGCATTTATCCTCTAAGTGATTTGCATTGAGCTTCTAGCTCTACTAGGTCATGGTATACTAAAGGTGTTCAGCCTTTGCCACAATCTCAGACACCATCTTCTTTCTTGGGTGTGAACAGGCACACAGCATGGTTGCCATGCAGCTTCCCACAACATGGCCTCACCTTCTCCCTGGGGTACCTTTGAGGCAGCCCGTTCCTCCCTCTCAAGAGGAGCAGGAGAACAGGCTATGGAAGAGAGAATTCTCACAATTTTGTCTTGTACACATTACTTTTACCTGTAAAGGTATGAGATTCAAAATATCTCAAGTCTTCGGCTTCTGGTAGCCCAGTTACCTCTCCCTCTTTCTTACACACACACGAGAATATAAAATAAAAACTGCAGTTACCTCTGGGTCAGGAAAAGCATTGAGACTTATCATTCAACAGCAAGTATTTACTGAGTATTATGTGCCAGGTCCTGTCTAGGTGCTTGGAATGTGCCAATGAAAAAAATAGACAAAAAAATGTCTTTGCCCTTGTAAAGCTCACATTCTAGTGTAATTCTTTTCTATCCCATGGAAATGAAAGTATCAAATTCTTCCCTCAAATGACATTTAATGGGGAGGGGCATAGATAAAGTGGGAGAACCATATGATCTGGACAAGTGGCTTCTCTGAGTGGGTAGAAAGGGGATGAGTGACAGAGATAAATTTAACTACTTTACAGTTTTGTTTGGATTAAGACCATTTATCTTTTTAACAAAATGGAAAAAGTTCTATTTTTGAAAACTAGGAAACTTAAAAGTAGGCAAATTTAATAAGTAAAATGATGTTCTTTTTCCTCCCAGCAAATCTCTTTCTGCTTTTCAGGTGTTAACATAATCCACCTACCAGTCAGTCGGTCAGTGAGCAGCATATCATGCTCATCGTTTATAGTATGGCACTTCCCAGATAAGAATCCCATTTTCGTTTTTCTTGGTTTCAAGAGCCGTCTGGCAGTCAGGCTGTTGAATTGAATTCAAGGATGCTTTCAGATTAGTGCCATGAAACAGGCAATTCACTATATTTCCATAAGGCACATTACTGTCCCTCATTGAATGATATCTGACAGAAACAGTAAAGAGCAACTTATCTAGCATCTAACAAGCAATGCTTTTCCCAGGATGGGCAGAGAAAGGGATGCTGAAGGGAAGCATCACATGTAAGTCTTAGCATCATTGAGTAATCACAGTGAGTACATGGTAAGCAAGTCAGCCCACGCCCACCATTGTGGCTGGAAAGCCTATACTATGGCACCTGTCCTTGAAGAACTTAGACGGGTAAAATTCCATTTCAAGTGAAATAGAATAAAAAGCACAATTCTCTGGAAACTCCAAAAAGAGAGGCCTCTGTAGATTGATTAATGGGGAAGAAGTGGCCCCTCAAACCATGCATGAGACCAGAGTAGATTTCTGTCAGTAGACTTTGTTGCCAAGTCTTATGGTATTACAGAGTCAGAGTTGCTACCAAGTATTTGCCATGGGGAAAAGTATTGTCATGGGCTTTCTATTCGATTACAGGTATCATCTCTGAGAAATGTCTACACAAGTGCTATAGCACAAAGACCTTGCATTAGGACAATTAGCTAGTCAGTCAACAGCACTATCGGCTGCTATTTTCTGTTGGAAACAGATTGAAGCCTCAGTATAAGTAAATAATCTCATCCTGGGGCAGAGGAAGACTTTTCTAATCCTTAAGAGTATCCTTTGGGACTTATTTTAAGTTTCTTAGAGTCATAAGGTAGGTATGATTGGGAAACAGTTCCAGATTTCCACTGGGTTCTGTATTGTGAAAATTGCTACATCAAGTGAACAATGAATTGTTTCACAGCTACTTTGGGGTTGATGGGTGGGAAATGTCATCACAATGATTGTTTCCCAATTTACAAACCAGTAGGAATTTTTTTCTTGGAAAATTGAACACATGTGTAACTATAACTAGTCTGATGTTTAGTTTTCCATTTTAAAAAAAGTATGAGTAAATGTCTACCATGTACAGTGCTTTGTGTGCTAACATCAGTGGAGAATGGGTTTGGGCAGGGTTGACACCATTTTATAAAATGATTATTAAAAGTCTAAATGGGATGAAAATTCAAACAAATACTTTTCCTGAAGTCATAGATTCAACCTAAAATTAAATCCACAGTTATTCCACTGTGGCTAGAGGTGGTAATCAAAGATTAAATGGATTTGCTTTGCCAGGGGTCCCCAGTTACCATCAAAGCACCTGTAATCTCTGGATTGAGGCCTATTCCTATAATGAAACTCATTTGGTTCTTTCACATTTTCTCCCTTCAACCCTAATAGATTCCTGTGGCTTTTGTGTTATATTTTCATCATTCTGATCAGATAATTAGTCCCATCCCATCTTGCTCATGCTTCTTTGCCTCATCTCTTTTGTTGCAGATTTAAACTTACACGTACTCCCTCTTGTCTCCTCCCTACTAATCCTGCCCAGAAATCATCCTACGGGTGAATAAAAGGTGTTGACTATTCAACGTGTTTTCTGTGTATTGTCAGCTGCTTTATTACTGCTTCTCTCCAGTTCTTTGCTGCTAAGAAGCATGGAGATGTTCATTTAAATCACTAGGCTTCTGTCATGTCACAATGGGATGGATGCCTGGGATCGGGTGGATGCTTAGAGTATTACTGAAAGCCGTGTCTAACTGGTGTCAGCAGCAAAGCGGCAAAGAATGCAGATATCATTCTCAGAGGATACAGAAAAAACATCCTCAAAGTGGAACTATTTTCTCAGAAATACCAGGCTTATTAATTTCTAGTTTTCAGGGACTTATAATCATGGTGAATGAGCTTGAAGTTTAAAATTCTGTGGTTGTCATTCAAGTAATATTGGAGATCCAAGATGTATTCTCAATCAAAGTCTTTGCAAGCACAAACTGAGCTTATTCTAGTACTCTCCTCTCTTGCTAGATGTTCATCAATGTTATTTATTTATTTCTGAGCAGTTTGGGGTTCTATGAAACATCACTGAAATAGGTAGCCATTAAAAGGAGGGCGTTGAACACTATGACAAGTAAGGATATTCCTGCTATCTTATTAAAAGTAAAAACAATGTGTACTCCATGATCTGATTTTGTTATACACACACCAGGCATACACACACATACCCTGGGTAACAAAGAATGAAATTATTTACACCCAAACATTAGCTGGGGATATCTCAAAGTGGTGGGATTACAGAGAATTCTTATATTTTTCTTTATGGTCATTTTAATTTTCACAATAAATGAAAACAGTGAATATTATATATTATAAATTAAACCACAAGCAATTTGACTTCATATACAGAGAGCCCTCAAGGGGATGGGACTTACATTGGAAACAAACAAAGAGAACAAAACAAAAACAGAACCAAAAGTCCATGTTACAGGGGTAACTTAGAGGTTTCATGATGATTTACTGGTTCTGAAGGTGAAAATAAGTTCTGATAGATTTCAAATTAGTTTAGTCTTCATTGAGGCTCTCAGTGTTCCCATTCAGTGTTCCAGTGTGGGTTTTGTTTATGTCTAACACTATTTCCAGATGGTTTGGGCGGAAAAAAACAAAGATTTTTTTAAGGTAGTGTCATCACATTTTATTCTCATATTTGGAAACAAACAATATTGTATTGTGCCCTTCTTTTATACATACATACATGCCCTTCTTTTGATATATTTAAAGAATTTCTTTTCTACTTCCTCTTATGCCTTTTTGCAATCTTTTTTTATTATTATTTAGTGTTTTTTGATCTCCCTCCAAAAGCTTTATGACAGCTGAGTTTAAGTGGTTGCTTCAGGCTACAGAAGTCAAAGATGAAATTAAATTATGCTTCCAGGCTTGGCATACAAAATCACGAAAAATTTCATTCATTATGATTAATTAATCCAGAAGCACAGTGGTAGTATTATGATTCTATTGTATCTGGAACTTGGCATATTTTCAACTGACATTTACATGGTAAAGGAGAAAAGGGAATGGTAACTCTGTGCCTGGCAAACTGCTCCATAATAGACAGGCTGGAAGAAAAAAAAAAGAAGGAAAGAAAAAAAAGAACAAACGAGATCAGGGGAAAAAAAGATGTTATATATTGCATGTGGGGGCTTGAATTTTTTGAGACTCCTCTCACAATTGATTATATCCTAGAAAATACCATAATATGGGATAACAAATGACTTACAAGTCAGAGTTACCCTCAATATCATTTTTATTATATACCTTGATTCATCTTATATGGTGTTATAGTGAAAATTAATCACAATGATAGTGATATGTACAAGTGAATAATAAAAACATTTCAAAAATGCCTGTTAGAAAAGAGGCATTGCTAATGAGAATTGCCTGCTCAAATCCTTTTATGTGGACTCCTTTCCTTTGTTGTAATAAACTTCAAAAGTAGATTACCTGGGATTTATTATTTAGCAGACAGCTGACATAACTAAGGAACCAGCACCAGCTGAGGAGGGACACTTCTCAAGGGTGAAGAAGATAAAGAAAGACAAGGAGAGAAAGAGAGAGAGGGAGAGAGAGGAGAGAGAGAATTAGGAGTGAATCTGTTAGCCACTGCTGCAATAACACAGAATAATAAACAATCACAAAATCTCAGTGAAATACAACAATAATCATATATTTACCACACATCTGTAGGTCAACTGCTGATCTCTACTAGGCTTGCTCATGCAGTTGCAAATCAGGGGGGGGATCAGTTGCCCTAGGCTGGCTGGGATCTACTGGGCTTCTCAGGTTCAAAATGCAGGTCTATAGGTCAGCCAAGAGGCTCTGTTCCCCATCTTTCTGTGAATTGCTGGCTAGCTGAGGCATGTTCTTCTCATGGCAAAGGCAGAGGCCCAAGAGAGAGCAAGCTCCACCATATAACAGCTTCAAGCTTAAGTGCCCATGACATCTATAAACACTCATTGATCAAAGGAAGTCCCATATCCTGGGCATTAGTAGAATGGGGAAATAGTAGACCCTAGAGAGAGAGAGTAAGAACTGTAACAGTAGCTCCATCATCACAGGAGGTGAAGTGGAAGGGGGAGTGAGAGTAAGAGAGACTTGGAAACAAATAAGTTCCTTTAGATTTTCCCTGACCCATAGCCAAGCAAATGAGGAATCATATTGGTAATGTTCGGCCTTACAAGGTTTTGGGAGCTTCATTAGAATTTATTTTGAAGAATTCTTGCTAATAGCATGGTGGTGACTTTGGGGAACACATTCTGTTGTGGGTCATAATTGCATTTTGGCAGCAACTTTCTTTCCCATATACTGGCATGAAGTTTTTTCTGAACAGTGTGGGAGAAACTTTCTTTTCTGGGGGCCTGTGAATTTCCATTTGTCATTAATTTTGAATCATGCTGTCATCATGACAGCTTAGGGGCCTTACGGATGCAAACATCAGATAAGTCAGGTAGGTATAAGTTAGGTTGCTCTCTGAAATGTACTGTGCATAAGTGCTATATATGGATGAGGATCCAAAATATACTTCCTATATAAGAAAGCCAGCTAAAGACAGAGCTCTTTAATTATTAAGGCATGTATAGGAACACTGACAAAAGACTGACTTCCATAACTGTTTCTGTATCCATTTACGTGACATTATGCAAAGGAAACCCTTCATATTCCTTGAAGTACCTTATTTTCTATACCTGTAAAATGAGATATTTAAAACATGAAGCAAAGCTTACCTATATAACCGAAAGATCTATACTAAAATATTCAAATCTATCATTCTGACAAACTAAATGTGTTCCACTTTCAAGGTTTTACAAAAACTTTGAGACCTCAGTATAGGATTTAGACTGAAGTGAGGCAGAGGCCATTTTTCTGTCCCTTTTTGACTCTCTCCTGATAAACATGGTTGTGAAAATCAGATTTCTCTGCAACAATGTCCTGCTGTCCATCTGCAGCTTCCTTGGTGAGAAGAACTGGTGGTGATGGCAGCAACAGCAGCAGTGGCTGCTTGCTCTGACCTAATCCCTGCATTGTAGCTTCTTGGGTACCCAGAAGCCAGAGCAGCAGTGGCAGCAGAGTGGTAGCAGGTTCTTGACTCAGGCATGGCTCCAATAGTGCCTCAGTGGTAGTAGCTTGTGAATCAGTTTTGTATTATTCTGCAATCCCTTCTAAAGATCCAGAGCACTGCCTGATCCTTCCACACTTCTGATGATTTCATAAGAACTCATTTTCTATATAAATTCTTCCTGCTTATAAATACCTAAAGTGGTCTCTCTTTCCTGCATTGAACCTTGACTAACATAGAACCCTAACTTATACAAATATATAAATGATCTAGAAGAGGATCACATGAGCCAATTAGGTAGGAATATGCAAATCTAATATAGAACAAGGATGATCAAATTAATTTTGTACTTGTATTTCCTCTCTATACTCATCAACAAATATGTACTTGTGTCATCAAGAATACAGGAGCTATAAAATTTTGTAGATGAGATAAGTGCTGCATTATAAGAATTCAAGTTTTACAAAGTAAGGAGACTTCCTCATGATAATTTTTGTCTGATATTAATATGGTTACAGCAGATAGTTTTTTAATTGAAAACTTGATTTTAAAATTCATTTGGAAGAACAAAGAACTAAGAATAGCCAAGATACTCCTGAAGAAGTAGAAGAACAAGGTGAGGGGACTTGCCTTACCAGATATACATGTATTTGAAAGCAATCACAAATAAAGTAAAGTGATATTATTACTTTGGGGAAACTGACAGAACAGAATGGAATGGCTAGGAAGAGACTCACGCAGTATGGAAACTTCATATATGACAGGGCTGGCAATGAGGCTCAATTGGGAAAGCGTGAACTAGTCACTCCAATATGCTGAGAAAACTAGTTACAGGAATTTTTTAAAAGCCCTACTTCACTCTATTCACACACACACACACACACACACACACACACACACACATTTCAGAATGGTTTGGTGATTTATCCATGAATGGCAAAACTTCAAAATTTTAAAACTTTGAGAAGAAAGTACAGTAGAATAGCTTTAAGACTTCTGAGCAGGGTTGAGTAGGGAAGACATTCTTAAACAAGATACCAAAATCAAAAACCATAAAAAAAAAAAAGACTGGCTTTGTCTTTGACTGCAGTTATTTTCTGAAAAGCATAGATGTCTAGTCAGATAAAAATCAGATACCTCAGAGATTGTTTCTCCGTAAGTGGCAGCAGGTCACATCCAAATGACTGGGACATAACAGGAACACAGAGTTAAGGACTAAGAAAAGGTTTTGTGTAGACCCAGTTTGTAAATGTGAGCAGCCGTTGTGTGTCACCTGCTACCATTCCAGAAAATGGCAGGACATGTGGGAGGGTTAAAATTCAACAAAGAATCTCATCATCTCAGGTCTCGTAATGTCTTATTATTTTCATTTCCTATTAAATGATCCATAGTGATAAGGTTTTATGGCTTTATTTATTATAAATTCTGTTCAGTGAAAACCCTTGAAGAACATATGGCATCTCTAGTTCCCATAAATGTGAAGCATTTAAAACATTAACATAGTTATTGATTTTTTAAAATAACTGGGTATCTAATTGTATTTTAATATCAAGTATGGTGTCTTAAACTGTAATAGACTTAACAGAGGTCTATTGACATATTAATGGCCTAGGGAGGAAACTGGTGAAAAAATCCTTCCATTGGAATGATAGTACTGTTCTAGGTGGAATAAAGAGGGAAATAATAGGGTGAGACACAGATGTGGAGAAATAAAAATGAGCATGCTCTCAGCTAGAATTCACACACCAGAATAGTAAAAACCAATTTTTGAAATGGAAAAAAATTCCTCACTTTTTATATTACAGCAAAAATTCTTCTAAAAGGAAAGAGAACATTTTAATAAAATGGAGGTCTATCATAATAACAGTTTAGAAACAGGATGACTGATACAACAAGCTCATGGTTTTTTAAAAAATGTGCTTCTTAAAACTATATAAACTAAACCTCCTATGGACTAATATCCTTGAACAAGGGTAGGTATTTTGCTTTTTATTTTTAACATTTTTTAAAGTTTGGGGACAACTTACTTTCCCAAAGATTTCTTGACATATTAGATACAGTGCAAGTAAAAGTGAATAATATCTTAAAAGGAAACATCTAATAGGCTTAACCCAACAATATATAAAAGCATATATGTCTCAAAATTCATAGACCTAAGTTCCAGTCATCAGTGTTGAGACCTTAGGCAAACCTTCCAACTTTCTTATGTTTCGATTTTCTTGTCTGTAAAATGAGGGTATCGTACAAAATAATACTGAAAACAAAACTAAAAATCTAGACAAGTAGAAGGGCAGTCATTAAGCACCAGGGAAGTTGCAGAACCTGTGTATAACAGGAGGCCAGAGAGGAAAAAGTAACGAGTGCGACAGAGCTTCAGTCTTCAAGAGAGACTGGATATCTATCAAGCTAAAAAGACAGATGGCATTCAACATAGGAAAACATTTTTTTTTTTTTTTTTTTTTTTTTTTTTTTTTGTGGTACGCGGACCTCTCACTGTTGTGGCCTCTCCCCTTGCGGAGCACAGGCTCTAGACGCGCAGGCTCAGCAGCCATGGCTCACGGGCCCAGCCGCTCCGCGGCATGTGGGATCCTCCCAGGCCGGGGCG
>NC_041218.1:61685476-61707118 GCF_002837175.3 Physeter macrocephalus
ATTTTACATTTGGTAGTGTATATATGTCCATGCCACTCTCTCACTTCGTCCCAGTTTACCCTTCCCCCTCCCTGTGTCCTCAAGTCCATTCTCTACGTCTGCGTCTTTATTCCTGTCCTGCCCCAACATAGGAAAACCTTAAAGTTAGTGGAGACTGAATCTGAAACAAGATAAAACTCCAGGTTGCAGAACTGGGGCCTGAGAACTAGGCCGCTTTTGCTGAGAGGATATGCGTGCTGCTGAGCGTGGGACCAGTGCACCTTAAAGCAGTCCTCTCTCAGGTCTGACGTTATTAGTGTTTGGGATTAGGAGAGCCTGGTCTAAGAGATGGGGGCAAGGCACTCCAGGAAGGTGAGAGCACAAGCTGTGGAACCAGGAACCCAAGTAGCACTGTGATTTTCAAGACGTTATTAGGTCCCCCACTGAAAGTAACCAGCAGAAGAATGAAGCTTTCATTAGCACTTTGGTAGAACCAGAAAACATAGTCCTAGACAGGCTGTATGGCTGTCAGCCCAGAAACTTCACTGTGAATCATTTGGAAAACCGTGTTTGTCAACAGAAAATTAAAATGCCTTTAATGGTAGTTGCTTAAATGTCGTCTAGCATTTTCACCACAGCCTCCTTTTCTGGGGAGAAAATTTCAAATTTGTCATTATTATCCTCTCTTAGAAGTGGCTCAGGGAAGTTGTTGTATGAAACATAAACCAAAGCACAACAAACAACTTCCGAATGGGATGCCAGTGTCGTATATGGAAGCAGCATGCAAACCACAAAGGGAGGAGAGTAGGCAGCAGATTTGCCAGGTTGCCAGTAAAAGACAATGTCTAAATTTCTGTAACCAGATCCGCCTTTAGAATATTTTATGTTTTCCAAATCAGACCTGAGGTTTTCTGGCATGATGAACAGTAACACTCTAAGCAGCAAAGTCTTAATCAGTACTACTTTGAAATGTATAGCTGAAAGTTAATCAGGTCACCCTGTTGAGGTTAAGAACGTGATTATGTGCTGATGTTGCTCATTTCACACACGGAAAAATCCCAAGGCAGTCAGGGGCCCTCTTGAGCCATTTGCATTTTTTAATTGTTTATTTAGATTTGATTTTTCTGGACTTGGTTTAAATGCTGTTGCTTTCTATGCATGTTAATCTCTATGTCTGTCTGCCAGGTTTTCAATACAATATAGTGTAGTGGAAAGAATGTTGGATTATGTCTCATCTTTACTTGCAGAGAACCACCAGGTTAGGCATTTAAACTTTCTGAGACTCTCTCCAATCTGAAGTAAGGAAAATCATACCCACTGCAAAGTTGTGTCATGAGGTATCACCTGAGGGAAACTGTGCAAGGCCTGGCTCTTCACAAATAGCTTCCGTTCTTGGTCTACAACTGGCCCCACCCTACCTACTTAAATACATTTCCTCCTCACTTAAACCTACAACTTTCACTCTAGAAAGGCAAGTCTCCTTAATATTCCTGCCATTCTAATTCTCACTTTCCACCTTGGGTTACACTACTATGGCCCCATCCTCTTTACCTAATTTTTACTCATCTTTCAGGTCTAAAAGGCAAACGTGTCCACACAAAAACATCAACAAAATGGAAAAGGATCATGTTATTTTATCTTACTCCTACTTCTGACATCTTTTCTTGGCTACATATTTGTGTAGACAACCATTCCTTAATTTGTGGATAGCGTGTGGAATGCATAAAATAGACTTACTGAAGTTCATCTTTGTTAATATTCATTTTCAATTCTACAAATATTTATTGCTTGCCTACTATGTAGGGGGTATATATTTGAGCAAAAAAAAAAATCAGTCTATTCCCTCGTGGGCTCATTATCCCCTTAGGAAGAAATTAGAATGATGTTACATGTTGTATTTTTCTCTCAGCTAAGGCAGTTATTTTGAAGTATCTTGTGTCTTTACATTTGGCAAAATTCAGGCCATCAGTAGCCTTTTGCTTATATTTTCTGGAGTGTAAAATGAGATTATGTAGTCAGCACTTTAAATAATATGATATATGATGATTTTAAAACAAGGTGCTGTAATTTTCCATCAAAGCTATTTAAAAATCATATTGAGGCAAAAATGGACAAATTTTTTTGCCAACAGATTATGACTTGGTTTGTTAGGAGTTAAACAAAGGGCTTAGTGGTAATGTGATATAACCAGAACACATTCTCCAGAGGTGAGTTACATTTATCAGTCAAATGAAAAATGTGTTTAACTGCTAGAATACATGTCAATCCATGTGATTCCTCGGCTTCAGTCAATGGAAGGTAAATCTGGTTAACTATGTTTGAGTATATTTTGTCAGCTTTGTTCATATGGTTTATAGGTTTATATATGAACTCAAAGTTGCAACCTTAATTTATTGGTTCCAAGCTGGAGGCTTATGTTCTCCTTTAGAACATTCTCTTTCTGCACTATTAATGTCCCTGTCTCATAAACTAAACCTTATTTTCTATGTTCACTGAGAAGACCTTATTCTTTAGAAAATAAAAAGAAAGCAATGATATACTTCCTGGCACTATTTAGCCTCTGCTTTTATGGTAGGGCATTTTTACTGATTCTTCTGGGCAGAAGGACATGCTCTCCTTGTGTTAAAGAAGGTTACTTAGGAGGGATAGTCTTCAGCCCTTTGAGGTGCCGTCTATTTGAGAACCTGCTGAGCATGATTACAAATCACGAGTTGGGCTTGGGTCTTCCCAAGCTGGCTGCAGAGACAGCTTGTCTAGGCTCTCAGTGAATAGCCACAGCCCACAGAGAATGTGTGTTTACCCAGACCTTCTCCATGGTTTACTTCTGAAAATTGGTTCAACCACATGGGAATCTAGTTAGACTCTTGGAATTATAATCTTTGACTGGCACATAGCCCAAACATTTAAAAATAGGATTTGGAAATCAGATTGGAGCTTAGGAAATGAGCAAAGAATGGTAAGAGTCCATATCTAAACCTCCTTCAGGTCCATCTGAAATCCACCTTTTAAAACATGGGTTTACATTACCAAATCATCCATTTTTACTAGTTTTATGTAGGAAGCAGAATTTTAGTGAGACACAGTGAAAGGTAATGTTTCAGTCCTGAGGCAGCTCACTAGGAAGGTAAAGGTGTATGAAAACTTACATGTGTAAGATCCCCTATTAAACTAAACAAATTCCACCCAGCTGTTTAGGAGGATGATTTTTGTAGCATAAGGTCAATTTTATATTATACACCTGTGGTATTTCATCCATGGACCAAGGTCCGTGATGTGGTTGATAAACTGCAGTGTAAAGTTGATAGATAAACTCTATCTTTAGGAACCTTCAAGTTATTATGTCTGCATTTCTGAGTACAGGAAGGGAAAAATTAAGACTGATGCTTTATTTGAAAATGCAATGTTTTTCTTGTTAATGATAAACCCTAGTTACTAATGGAAAGAAAAAGCTTACCCATAGTAGAAAGCTAGCAAAGCAAACAAACAAACAACAAGAAAGAAAAAACTTGCTATGCAATGAAGAACTTGCCTTTTCTAGTTCTAACATTCAGTAGCTGAAAGCAGATCATTGCCATAAAGAGTATTTACCAATTTTAAAAGGTCTTGGCCCATCATAGCTAGTGTTAGATTTGGAATATAGCTTTTGTTGCCAAGGTGACAAACACTTATAAATATAACACATCTTCTAATGTGCTTTTAACTTGGTATTTTTATGGCTTTTAAATCAGATACCATTAGCAAATATATTAGGTAATTTAGCTGAAAGACCATTTTCCTCTAACACTTTTTGTTACATTTCCCCAGGTATTTCAGTAAATGTCTGTTGTGACATTCTACTCCTGCTAGGCTTCCAACGTAAGGGGATACATAAAGTACATCTGGTAAAGATGAACATATATTACCTTGCCTTTTTTGTATTGATCACTGAAAAATGTATAAAAGAGAGTTAAATTTGTAGTCTCCTTGAAGAGCAATTATTGTTCCTATTGTTATTTTGGGGTTTATACCCCCTCCCCCAAGTAACAATCTGGCTTTAAGATTGAATACACAGAGGAAAGGGTTTTGGGGACAGCATAATAACTGTATATTAACACTCCTCAAAACCTCCATATCTAAATGCTTTCTCTTAGATATCAAAAAAAGAGGGCTATGGGGAAAATAATTACAATAGACCATCTGGAGCCCTACTATATTCGCAAGTCTCAGTTTATTGTTCCAAACAGTAAATTCAACAGCCCAGGCAGGGAAGGACTCAGCTCTAAATGTATTCACTGGATTTTTAAAAGACTTGTGAGGTGGACATATTTGTCACAGCAAAGGTAAAATCAGATGAGACGTATTTAGTTTAAGCCCAAATTTGCACTTATTGTTACCTTGTCAGAAATTCTTCTTAGAAGATTGTCCATTAATTCATTCATTGTTTTTTCTTTCATTCATTCAACCAACAGACATTTAAGAAGCATCAGCTATTTTTCAAGCATTGGAGATGAGCAAGTGCTGGCCCTCAAGAAGAATATAATATCAGGAAAGAGGTAGGCAAATAAATGAAGTATTACAACTCTGATAAGTGCTAAGGTAGAGATTGCACACAAAGAAGGGGTCAGAGATGAGTCCCCAAAAAGGAAAGATGCTGCAAATTGTCTTTAGAGAATCAAGATGGAAAAGAGAAATATATATTTTACTTAAACAGCAAAACTCTAGACAGGTAAAATGTTTTATATAGTAAATCCACAATTGCTGTTTCCTTACTGTGTGATCCTGAATGTTTCTCTGTGCCTCAGTTATTCCTCCTATCTAATGTAGATAATTATCCTTGCCACCCGCATAGTTCTTAGAAGACTGTTGATAGGAATAATGGGATATGAGTGGTGTAGCTATTTGAATTCTTTGGAAAAGAAAGATGCTATGTAAACACACAGCATTCTTATTATTCCAAGCGGTAGCATTTTGGATAATTACTGTATAATGCTGCACCTTTGTTTGTGTGTGGTTTGTTTCTTTATAGAAAAGTAAGTGCTAATGTTAAGTTTCTCTAATAACTTTGGAAGCAATTTTAATCCAGCAGACAAAACATAATAACCTTTAGAGTAAGTTAAATCCCTTTGTATTTGAGTAGATTTTGTTATTTACCAAGGTCTTAGGCAATTTTACCACAGTTATGGAAAAAAGTGCCCAGCAAGCCCAGTTCTCTCGGTGAGTAGCTGAAAGACACTATTGCGGACAGGCCAGAAACTTCTTTACAACAGACACGGCTCTGAGAGTGTGCGTGTGAGTGTGTGCGTGCGTGCGCGGGCGTGGGTGTGTGCGCGCACCAGTATGTTGTGTGTGTGCCTGAGCCTGGGGCTTGCCAGAAAGAGCTGGGAACGAGCTGAGACTGGCTAGCATACCTGAGGCAGCTGTTATACCATGGCGCCTGGATTCTTCTCGCAGACTCCAGGCTGGCTCCCCTCCTCCTTCTCCTCCACGCCCTCTTCCTTTTCATAGTCTAACTCTCACTGTCTTTCTTCCTCTTCCTTGTGATTCAGTGGGAGATTCTCATGGCCTGAGACTATGTCCTAGTCCTGCTGCCAGACATTCCAGGACTGTCTGGCTAATGGATGAACCCATACTGGTCAGAAAAATGACCCACAGCACTCTTAACCTGTTTCATCTTTTCTTTCACTCATTGATTCTCCCTCTGTTTCTCTCTCTCTCTCTCTCTCTCTCCCTCCCTCCCTCCCTCCCTCCCTCCCACCCTCTCTAGTTCTCACCTTGAGTTCGGTGCTGAAGATTAGCCATGAATTACTTGGCAACCATGGAAAGTGACAGTTTAAGGCAGATCTGCTCTTGGGTACTGTAACTTGCTTCAGGATATCTCAACAAGACCTGTCTATGAACTCAACCTGGGGTTTGCCAAGGTACTTCAGCCATCCATTGACAGGAGAGGCAGCCTCTACTGAGGAACCTGCATTAATCCCTCCTCTCCCCCTAGAAGTGCTTCTGCTCAGAAAGCTTCCTCCAGGAGCAGTGAGGTGACACAATAAATAGCTAAATAGCCGCAAGGATTAAAAACCTATACAAGTGGGCTTCCCTGGTGGCGCAGTGGTTGAGAGTCTGCCTGCCGATGCAGGGGACGCGGGTTCGTGCCCCGGTCCAGGAAGATCCCACATGCCACAGAGCGGCTGGGCCCGTGAGCCATGGCCCCTGAGCCTGCGCGTCCGGAGCCTGTGCTCCGCAACGGGAGAGGCCACAGCAGTGAGAGGCCCACGTTCTGCAAAAAAAAAAAAAAAAAAAAAAGAAGAGGAGGGATGTGTATATATATGGTTTATATATTCCTAAATATTTCCAAGATATATAAACAAATGAAAAAAAAATGGTTGACTCTGGGAAGGGCCTATACAAGAAACTGTACTTTTCAGTTTAATCTGGCCTCTCATGGTTTGAGGTAGTTTACCATTGGCCACCACTGGAATTGGGCAGAAGTAGTATAGCCAACCAGGGTGAATTTTCCTAGGGAAAAATGCTAATACTAAACTAGCATGGGAAAGGCAAAGAACCCTAGGGCCCTTGACAAGGGTAAAAAGTATGTATCACCACTGGAAAGGCCAATGATATTAATCCTAAAAGATGGTCTCTGGTTACATTTCATGGACTTGGGACCCACTGACAGAAAAGAGCAATTACTTATAGTCATATTTTTAAAAACTTTGACAAAGATCCCAATCATGGTGGATTAGGTATATTTAATATCTCAATTAATCAGCCTTCTACAATAGTAATATGTCAACTTTGGTTCAAGAAATCCACTCCAGTTGATAGTCATCCAGGAAGCATCTTTCATGCCCACATATTAAATTTAATCTGCCACCCCTGTTTTATAAGACTCTGTATTCATCTGCTGAAGAAAAGATGCTTATTTTTATCATTCCAGCTTAACAGCTTGCTTAGCAAAGCTGATAGGTAGGAGTTTAGAAGATATTCATTGAATGCCTATTTTGTATATTTACAAAAGAGGTAGATTTAAGGGAGTTACCCAAAAGCAATATGTTTTTTGTCCCACCATTATCCTATTGGTCTTCCTTTCATTCAGCAGATTTATCTGTCATGAAGAATTTAAGTTTCATATTTTCCTCTGTCAGTTGTGAAAAGGCCTGTCAGCTGGGGCTTACACTATAGTTTGTAAAAGGCCTATAGCACACAATGACAATACAATCTTATATTTGTGCTCCCAGTCTCCAGATAATCCCCCACTTTCCTCCTCTGCAGCCCAGTTATGATCAGGCTTAAGTTGCATATTCTGTTTTTAGCCAGATTTTGCTGATAAATGCTATCAGCAAGACTGAAATGAGATACAGAAGGTTTAGCTCTTATTACCAGTGTAGAACATGCCTTGGGAGTTGGGAGTGTGATACTGAGACAGTAGTTGTATAAAACCATTTAATTCACAGAAACTAAATAAAGGAATGTTAATGGCATTGGCTTTTATCTGTTGAATGTTTCAAGGTCTTTATTCATGCACCTGAAAATACAGACTTTTGATTAACATTCCAGGAGATGTCCCAGAGATAGCGGGCCATTTCCCTTATGGTTTCCGGTAGGGATATAGTTCTGAGAGAAACTATGCAAAGTCTTAACATTATTGGTTAATACCTTCAAACACAAGATACTTTGTTTTTGCCATTTTTATTCTGAGTTCACCAATACCCCCAGTCTCAGAAAGATTTACATTTCCCACATCTATGCAGAATCTAATAGTCTCATTAAATGGAAACCATGTAAATAGTTGGAGGCCTACAAATCATTCTTTTTATAACCTGCTGGATCTGCAGTAGAATGTGAAGGACTGGTATATTAGAAAAATGCATCATTGCCTTAACCAAGGAGAGGGAAGTGTTAACCATCATTCCTAGAACTCTGGAGTGGAACAAAAGCTTGCAGCCTGACACCAAAATAACATCGCAATGAGAAGTGAAATTGCTTCTAAAGCTAAATTGCTTCATTTGAAAATTGTAGTGATACCGAGAACAATTATGTCACTTAAACTTTCACAATTTTGTATTTATAAATCAGTTGTAAAACTATCATGTGGTTTAAATGCGATTATTTAATAAGGGCATTTGTAATTGTCCAACATAATCAATTATGCTTCAATCAGGTTCTTCTCTGCAACTGTGTTTGTGTTCGCGGCTGAGTCATTCTTATGGTAATATATACTTTTTGAAAAAGCCAAATAAAATCATTGTTTTCCAGAAAAGTTCTTTCCCCCTCTGATTGCAAAGCATTTCACCAACTGCAAACTGAGTCTCGGAATTCATTTTCTTTCCCCCTTGTCTTAGAAAGTAAACATCTATTCAAAGCATGAGAAGGAAAAACATACTGCTAGATAATAGGTGAAGTGAAAGTTGGTTCTTTAAGAGTCATGATAGTGTTGTCAAGTATGTTTTCTGAGCTGAGACCGGGGCCAGAGCCCGGGGAGCATGGAGTGGCGTGTGAGAATTACCCAGCAGGAGCCATTATGATGTTGGTACCACAAGTCACATATCATGACTCTTATTTTCTAAGAAGAAGGAGAGATTAATCATGGGCTGAGTCTAGGCACATTCAGGCCTCCCAGAGGCTAGAGGATTTTAGTTGCTGTGTTGTGCAATTTGTGGGCTATTTGGTCCACTTTGGACTGCCTAGAGAGCTATGTTTTCCTTCCACATTTCAACTGAAGTCTCTGCTAATGCCTTACCCCTGGGTTTTGCCTGGTTCATTCTGATTTCTGTACCCACTGGCTTGACCAAGAGGTTTCTTAGGAAGCCAGGCTTTCAGCCTCTCTTTCCTCTCCCCCTCCTTTTCTCCTCGTTAGACAGATTCTCCCCTACCTTGACTCCTCTTTTACATTTCCTGATTCTCTAAAGATTCTCACCACTTCATGAAAATATCAACCCATTTCCTCGCTCTGCTGTGCATCCTGCCCTAAGAGCAGATCCTCCTACTTAAGAGCATTTCCTCATTTCAGTCACTCTTGAGGAGAATGACTGAGTCCTGCCAGTGATATAAGATGTTTAGCTTCAATCACATGGATCCAGCAGAAACTGAAGCAGGAATCCAAACAAAGCCTCCACCATACTGGAGCCAGCGAATTTGTTGTTTCAAAATCCAAATTCAGTAGTATCACTTCCTAGCTTAAAACCAGTCCATGGTATTCCTTTATCTTAGCTAAGAGCCAAAAGGTTCTGTGTGCTCTGGCCCAAATAGTTCTCGAGTTTTTCTCACACCTTCTTTCTCTTCACTCTTTGTCCCAGTCACATAGACCTTCTCTCTAAAATGGCCAGTTTCTCTTCCAGCCCAAGGCCTGTACATCTGCTGTTCCCTCTGCTTGTGATTCTGCTTACCCCCACCTGGCCCAAACTGCATATTCCTTACCAGGCTAGTTCTCTCTCATTTCTCTTTCGCTTTTAGGCCAAGCATCACTACTTCAGGAAAACCAACACAGATGCCCTGAACCAAGAACACATTCTCCTGTTGTATGGTTACAGGATGACAGACTTTTCCTTCAAGTTATTTATTACACTTGTAATGTTCTGTTTATTTGCACTATTACTTGATAATTATCCCATTCCAATAGTCCCTCCTCAAGAACAGGAACTTAGTTTCTGCTTCACCTGGTGTCTCTGCACTCAGCAGGAACTCAGTTTATTTCTGTTGAATGAATATACTCTTTGGGGTTCATAGAAATTTTATATCAGAAAATAAGGAAAGCAAATTTCTTAAACCTGGCTCAAGCAGGAGGGTTTTGAAAGCATCCTCACATGTATTCATGGAGAAATGTACAATGACAAATTGAAAATAGCCTAAAAAAGAAAGAAAATAGCCTAAGCATCAATGGAAGAGCAGATAAGTAAACTGTGCTGTGATCATAAAACATAATACTATGCAGCAGTTAAAATTAGTGAATTAGTATCATATGTGTCCACATGGCTAAATGCTCAAAACACATACATAAAGAAAATGGGCATAAAAAATGTACATCGGTTTATTTGCCTAGAGTCCATGGAAGAATATTCAGAGACAACAACAGTGAAAACATAAGTAAGTACTAAGGCTAGGGATGAAATTTAGAAAGCATGGGAAGATGAGGCCTTCAGAGTTCTGTCCTTCCTTTTCATGTCATTCTCCAGCCACAGTACAGTAAGAGGAATGTAATCAATCCCTGCTCCTTTTTTTGGCCACACTGCTACTGTCTACTTTCTGGGGTAGTCCTTAATTGCACTTAGGAACAAACGTGTCTCTAAAGGGTAAAGATGAGAGGATCATAATCATTTACAAATGGAAAAAGTAAAAGGAAATAAACTAGAGAATAATAACAATATAGAAGAAAATTGATAATATACAAAATATTGAACTTTAATTCCTCTTTTGAAATATTATATGGGACTAAGTTTTAATAAATAACAAGATATAGAAGGTCTCAGAGATCTAGTTGAAAATAAAATGAAATAGGTAAAAATTCTCCAAGACTCATGCTCAGCTCTAGACTGGGAGACACCATACACAGACATATCTAATGCGTTATGGCCTTTCTCATAGTATAAGCTGCCTCTCTCCCCGCCCTCTCTTTTTTCTTTTCTTTTTTTGTGTAATTGGAAAGTTTTAGAAGCCATTCTTTTCCAAAATATGTCCCTTACTCACCTTACTACAAAGCCTTCAAATCCACTTTCTTTGTTGACTTTGAATCAATGCATTGAAGAACACTCTTAAACCCACAAGATTTTAGAATGACAGAAAGAGCTTACTTTTTTAGATTAGATGAGGAAAATGATGCTTGGAGAGTTAAAGTAACTTTCCAAGGCCACCCAGCTATCATGTAGCAAGTGGGTACCAGAACCCAAAACCAATACTCCTCATTCCTGGTGCATTGTTCTTTCCAGTGTTGCATCTAGGACCCCTGTATTAAACCTGTATCAGTTGTTAATGCTGTGGTTTGCATTTGTTTGCTAGGGACAGAGACAAAGGTAAAATCAGCTAAAGAGTGCTATTTACATACAATAGAATATTATTCAGCCTCTAAAAGGAATGAAATTCTGATGCATGATGCGACATGAATGAACCTTGAAGATATTATGCCAAGTGGAATTAACCAGATACAAAAGGACAATATTGTATGATTCCACACATATGAGGTACCTAGGGTAGTCAAATTCATAGAGACAGAAAGTAGAATGGTTGTTGCCAGGGGCTGCGGGAATGGCGAAATAGGCAGTTATTGTTTAACGATCACCGAGTTTCAGTTTGAAAGATGAAAAAGTTCTGGAGATGGACGGTGTTAATGGTTGCATAACAATGTAAATGTTCTTAGTGCCACTAAGTTGTACACTGGAAAATAGTTAAAATGGTAGATTTTATGTTATATGTATTTTATCACAGTTTGAAAAAAATCAGATGAGAAATCATGAATTATGAATTCCAGCCCAAGAAGGCAAGTGCAGTGGGAATTCCGGGAATACAGAAAGGACTAAGAAAGTACTAGATGCTTGAGGAGGGTTGGAAGTGGAAGAGGGGGAAAGAGAGGAAAAGAGAAAGATCTGTTTTCTAGACCAGCACTGTCCAATAGAACTTTCTGTCATGGAGAAGGATTCTTTATCTGTGTTGTCTGTTGTAGTAGTCAGTAGTCACTAGCCACATTTGAGCCCTCAAAATGTGTAACTGAGGAACTGAATCTTTTATTTAATTTGATTTTTGATTAATTTACATTTAAACAGCACAGGTCTAGACCTTCTATTGGTGATTTCACTTAAAGTACTTGTATTTCTGCTTCTTCTAGCTCACGTTCTATACATTCAAGCATCATTCACTTATTTATTCAGTCACTGTCAGCAGATATAGTACATCTCCTGTGTGCTAGGCTCTTGCTAAGCAATAGGAATAAAAGGGAGTTAGAAGAAACTCTACATTGCTGGGAGGAGCATAAATACATGTAACCACTGTGACAAATAATGTGACCGTGTGTCCTGAGGTTAGAAATGTTCATAACCTGCAACCCAGTGCTTCTACATCCTAGAGAAACTCTCATATGTGCTCAAGGAGACATGGACTTTAAAAATCGTAAAAGACCTAAAGATGAATGAAAAACAGATAAATAAGACTGTGTTTATAAAACAATACTATGCTGTGTAGTTAAAACTAATGAAGGAGTAGCTAAACCACCAAAACACAATAGTAGAAAAAAACTCAATTGTAGGAGGATACACACAGGATGATATTTTTAAAAACCTTTTTTAAAAAACTTGCAAAGTTATTGTTTATGGATGCATACATGCATACACATGAAGTAAATGTAAAAATATGTATGGGCATGAGAGAGAGCACATTCAGGGTGGGTGGGTACTTCTGGCAAGAGAGGGAATGGGATGGAAGAAGGTACACAGAGGTCTTCAATCTATATGTAATATTCTATTTATTAAAAAAGATCTGAAACAAATATGACAAAGCCAGAAGATGAGTTCATGGTGTTCATTATATTATTAGCCATACTTTTTGCTAATACTTAAAATATTTCATAATAAAACAGATGCTAAGAAGTGGCCCTTGTGTTAAGAAGCTCTCAGATTAAAGGGGCATCATAAGTACAAACAAAAAATTTTCATAGTGCATTAAAAGTAGTAGTAGAGGCATGTATGAGGTAGGAAGATGAACACAGAAGAGGGTAGAAAAAACAGTCTCAAGGAGTCAAGGAATATCTCGCTAGGTGATTGCATTTGGGTTTATTCTCTGAGGGCATATACACGTTTATTTGGGAGAAATATAAAAACCGATATTTATTAGAGGCTGAGAAGACAGTTTGTACAAAGGTCAAGGTGCAAAAGAGTTTGGTGCCTTCAAAGAATAGCAAGAAAATTTGGCCTCACTGGAGCCTAGAACTGTCAGGGTAGAGGTGGACTGGTAAGTCGGCTAAAACTGATTGGGACTGGCTCGGGTCTGGCTCTATGATCCAAGCCAGGGCAGCACTGTGTGTAGGGTGGTGGAATTGGGGAGTGTTAGAATGGAACAAGGAGAGACTTGAACCAGGGAGACCCATAAGGAAGCTCTTGTAAGTGTCCAAGTGAAAGGTGGTGAGAGCCTGAACTCTGGTAATAGCAATGAAGACATGGAAGAGGATGGTTGGGGGGATGTCATGGGTGAATCTATAGGACTTGGTGACTGGTTGAATGAGTGAAGGCATGAAATAGAGCAAAGAACCAAAAAATGAAATTCCCATGTTGGACAACCTTGGCTGATGGTGACCTTGACATTGAAGAAGAAGGAAAAGGAGAAGAAGTAAGGTTTCCCTAACCTTGGGAGTGAGAAGGAGCGGTAAGAGGATAACGAGAATACCTGGAATGGATGACACAGGCAAGAGACATCCTGTAAAGTGAGGAAAGAAGATTGTACCATAAAGCTAAGAAGTTGGGTCATCACACTTTAGGTGTAGGCTAGGCTCTTCCTCCCAGAGAATGGTCATGTATTGGCAGGAGGACCTGAAGACCTCTAATTCAACAACAACAAAGAGGACTAAACAGTGGGATCATGCTCCAGGCTTTGGCATCTAGCCTTAGGAAACTAGTGTAGTAATGAAGGCACCAACTTTTATAGTTAAACAGACCTACAGTCAATGCATCCAGTTCATTTAAATTTTCATTCCCTACTTACTTGGTGAAAATTTGAGCAAGTCCTCAAAATATCTCTGAGCCTCCATTCCTCATCTGGAAATGGGAATGATAATACCTGCCCCAGAGGATTGTGGTGAGGATAAAGTATAATAATGTTGTTTGGTAAAGATAAATACATAGACAAATACAGAATACTATATTATTGTAATGGGATGGGTAAATCATTTTTAATTCTAGTATTAAAGTTAAAAGACAAAAGTATTAAAAATAGCTATAAATAAAAATATGTTAAAAGATCCATGGTATAAATAGATGTAAATTGTGAAATAACAAAAACTGTGTGTTGGAGGAGAAGTTAAAGTGTAGAGTTTTTATATGCAATCTAACTTACTATCACCTTAAAATAGACTATTATAACTGTAAGATATTTTATGGAAGCACCAAGGTAACCCCCCCACACACAAAAGCCTATAGAAGTTATAAAAAAGGAAATGAGAAAGGAATCAAAGGAAATCAATACCAAAAAATCAACAAAACACAAAGGAACACAGCAAGAGTGGGAAAGATAGACAAAAGAACTATAAGACTAAAAAATAACTAACAAAATGGCAATAGTAAATCCTTCCCTATCAATAATTACTTTAAATATAAATGGATTAAACTCCCCAAGGAAAGACATAGAGTGGCTGGCTGGATTTTTAAAAACACCCAAGTATATGCTGTCTACAAGAAACTCACTTTATTTTTTTCTTCTAGTTTTATTGAGATAGACTTGACATACAGTAATGTATAAGTGCAAGATGTACAGCATAATGATTTGACTTATATACATCATGAAATGATTATCACAATAAGTTTAGTAAACATCTATCATCTTATATAGATACAAAGTTAAAGAAGTAGAAAAAAATTTTTTCCTTGTGATTAGAACTCTTAGGATTTACTCTCTTAACAACTTTCATATAAAGTACAGCAGTGTTAATTATATTTATCATGTTATACATCACATCCCTAGTATTTATTTATCTTATGACTGGAAGTTTGTACCTTTTGACCACCTTCATCCAATTGCCATTCCTCAACTTCACCCTGCCCCCACCCCCGCCTTGGATAACCATAAATCTAGTCTCTTTTTGTATAAATCTGTTTGTTTTTGAAGTATAATTGACCTACAACATTATGTTAGTTCCTGGTGTACAGCATAGTGATTTGATATTTCTGTATATTTCAATGTGATCACCACAAGAAACTCACTTTAGGTTTAAGAACACATATACACTGAAAGTGAAGGGATGGAAAATGGTAACCAAAAGAGAGCAGGGGTGGCTATAGTTATGTCAGACACAATAGACTTTAAGTTGGAAACTGTCATAGGAGACAAAGAAGGACACTATACAATTAGAAAAGGGTCAGTCTGCCAGGAAGATATTAAAATTGTACATATATGTAAATATATATATTGGGTATCCCTGCCTTTGTTCCTAATCTTACATGAAAAGCTTTCAGTTTTTCACCATTGAGTATACTTGATGTTAGCTGTGGGCTTTATATATAATAGCCTTTAGTATGTTAAGATACTTTCCTTCTTTTCCTAGTTTGTTGAGAGTTTTTAATTATGAAAGGATGTTCAATTGTCAAACACTTTTCCTGCACCTATTGACATGATCATGTGATTTTTATCTTTTTTTTTTTTTTTTTTTTTTATTGTGGTGCAGCACATTAATTGGTTTTTGTGGAACCATCTTTACATCCCAGAAATAAATCCCACTTGGTTGTGGTGTATGATCCTTTTAATATGCTATCGGGTCCTATTTGCTAGTATTTCTTGAGGATATTGGCATCTCTATTCATCAGGGATATTGGCCTGCAGTTTTCTTTTCTTGTGGTGTCTTTGGCTTTGATATCACATAATGCTGGTCTCATAAAATGGGGTTAGAAGTATTCCCTCCTTTTCAGTTTTTTGAAAGAATTTGAGAATTGGCAGTAACTTTTCTTTAAATGTTTGGTAGATTTCACCAGTGAAACCATTTGGTCCTGGGCTTTTCTTTTGGGGGGAAGTTTTTGATTACTGACTCTCTCCATATTAGTTACAGGTCTGTTCACACTTTCTATTTCTTCCTGATTTACTCTTGGTAAGTTGTATGTTTCTACGGATTTATCCATTTCTTCTAGGTTACCCAGTGTCTTGGTGTATAATTGTTCATAGCAGTCTTTTATAATCCTTTTTATTTCTGTGGCATCAACTGTAATGTCTGCTCTTCAATTTTTTATTTTATTTGAGTCTTCTCTCTCTTTTCCTTAGTCTAGCTAAGGGTTTATCAATTCTTAGTTTCATTTTTGTTGTTTTTTTCTTATTTTCTGTTTTGTTTGTTTCTGTTCTATTTTTGTTATTTCCTTCCTTCTGTTAACTTTGGGCTTAGTTTCACCACTTCTCTTTGACATAGTTCTGGAAATCCTAGCCAGAGAAATTAGGCAAGAAAAGGAAATAAAAGTCATCCAAAATGAAAAGGAAGAAGTAAAAGTGTACCTTTTTGAAGATGACATGATCTTATACATAGACAATGCTAAAGATTCCATTTTAAAAAACTTCTAGGACTACTAAATGAATTGCATAAAGTTGCAGGATACAAAATCAACATACAAAAATCCATTGCATTACTATACACTAACAACAAACTATCTGAAAAGGAAATTAGGAAAACAGTGCTATTTAAAATAGTACCAAAACAAAAATAGGTGTAATGTAACTAAGGAGGCGAAAGAATTATATCCTGAAAACTACAACAGATTGATGAAAGAAATTAAAGAAGAAACAAACAAGTGGAAGGAGAGCTTTTTTATCAATTGGAAGACAATATTGTTAAAATGTCCATACAACCGAAGCAATCTGCAGATTCAATACAGTCCCTATCAAAATCCCAATGGCAGTTTTTACAGATAGAAAAGACAATTCTAAAATTCATAGGGAACTACAAAAGACCCCAAATAGCCAAAACAATCTTAAGAAGGAAGAAAAAAGCTGAAGGCATCACTCTGCATGATTTCAAAATATATTACAAATCTACAGTAATCAAAACAGTATGGTTTGGCATAAAAACATACATATAGACCAATGGAACAGAATAGAGAGTTCAGAAATAAATCAACACATATATGGTCAACTGATCTCTGACAAGGGAGCCAAGAATACACGATGGAAGGGTAGTCTTTTTAATAAATGATATTGGGAAAACTGGATAAGCACACACAAAAGAATGAAATTGGACCCTTATCTTAAACCATACATAAAAATTAGCTCAAAATGGGTTAAAGACTTAAATGTAAGACCTAAAAGTGTTATATTCCTTAAAGAAAACAGGGGAAAATCTTTATGACCTTGGTCTTGGTAATAATTTGATGGACATGATACCCAAATCACAGGCAACAAAAACAAAAATAAACAAGTGGGACTACATTAAACTAAAAAGCTCTGCACAGCAAAACGACAACAACAAAACAATCAACAGTGCAAAAAGCAGACCTATAGACTGGAAGAAATTATGTGAAAACCATATATCTGATAAAAGATTAATTTTCAAAATATGTAAGGAATTCATATAACTCAACTCTAAAAATCTAATAACCCAATTTAAAAATGGGCTGAGGACTTGAACAGGCATTCCTCCAAAGAAGACATGCAAATGGCCAACAGGTATATGAAAAAATGCTCAACATCACTAATCATCAGGGAGAGGACTGGGGTTGGCTCTGTGAACACAGCCTGAAGGGGGCTTGTGTGCCACAGCTAGCCGGGAGGGAGTCTAGGAAAAAGGTGGACCTGCCTAAGAGGCAAGAGACCATTGTTTCGGAGTGCACGAGGAGAGGGGATTCAGAGCACCGCCTAAATGAGCTCCAGAGACCAGCACAAGCTGCAGCTACCAGCACAGACCCCAGAGATGGACATGAGACGCTAAGTCTGCTGCTGCAGTCACCAAGAAGCCTGTGTGCAATCACAGGTCACTATCCATACCTCCCCTCCTGGGAACCTGTGCAGCCTGCCACTGCCAGGGTCCCATGATCCAGGGACAACTTCCCCAGGAGAACACACATCATGCCTTGGGCTGTTGCAACATCATGCTGGCCTCTGCCGCCACAATCTCGCCCCACATTCTGTACCCCTCCCTCCCACTGGCCTGAGTGAGCCAGAGCCCCCTAATTATCGGCTACTTTAACCCCGTCCTGTCTGGGCGGGGAGCAGATGCCCTCAGGCAACCTACAAGCAGAGGCGGGGCCAAATCCAAAGGTGAACCCCAGGAGCTGTGCAAACAAGGAATAGAAAGGGAAGTCTCTCCATGCAGCCTCAGGAGCAGCGGATTAAGTCTTCACAATCAAATTGATGTACCCTGCATCTGTGGAATACCTGAAGAGACAACGAATAATCTCAAAATTCAGGCGGTGGACTTTGGGAGCAACTGTAGACTTGAGGTTTGCTTTCTGCATCCAATTTGCTTCTGCTTTTACGTTTATCTTAGTTTAGTATTTAGAGCTTACTATCATTGGTAGATTTGTTTATTGGTTTGGTTACTCTCTTCCTTTATTTTATATATATATATATTTTTTTTTTTTCTTTTTCTCCTTCTGTGAGTGTGTATGTGTATGCTTCTTTGTATGATTTGTCTGTGCAGCTTTGCATTTACCTTTTGCCCTAGGCTTCTGTCTGTCCATTTTTTTTTTTTTTAGCATAGTTTTTAGCACTTGTTATCATTGGTGGATTTGCTTTTTTCGTTTGGTTGCTCTCTTTTTTCATTACTTATTAATTTTTTATTTAATAATAATATTTTTTATTTAATATCTTCTTTATTTTATTTATTTATTTGTTTTTTATTTTTCTCCCTTTTCTTCTGAGACATGTGGCTGACAGAGTCTTCGTGCTGCAGCTGGGTGTCAGGCCAGAGTCTCTGAGGTAGCAGAGCCGAGTTCAGGACATTTGTCCACCAGAGACCTTCTGGCCCCACATATTATCTAACGGCAAAAGCTCTCTCAGAGATCTCCATCTCAGTGCTAAGACCCAGCTCCACTCAAAGACCAGCAAACTACAGTGCTGCATACCCTATGCCAAACAACTAGCAAGGCAGGAACACAACCCCACCCATTAGCAGAGAGGCTGCCTAAAATAATAATAAGTTCACAGACACCACAAAACACACCACCTGACATCCTACCCACAAGAAAGACAAGATCTAGCCACATCCACTAGAACACAGTCACCAGTCACTCCACCAGCAAGCCTGCACAACCCACTGAAACAAACTTACCCACTGGGGGCAGACACCAAAAACAATGGGAACTACATACCTGTAGCCTGCAGAAAGAAGACCCCAAACACAGTAAGTTAAGCAAAATGAGAAGACAGTGAAATACACAGCACGTGAAGGAGCAAGGTAAAAACCCACAGACCTAACAAATGAGGAGGAAATAGTCAGTCTACCTGAAAAAGAATTCAGAGTAATGATAGTAAAGATGATCCAAAATCTTGGAAATAGAATGGAGAAAATACAAGAAACGTTTAACAAGGACTTAGAGGAACTAAACAGCAAAGAAACAATGATGAACAACACAATAAATCAGTCAAATCAAGGAAGCACAGAGAGCCCTATACAGGATAAATTCAAGGAAAAACACCCCAAGACACATGTTAATCAAACTATCAAGTATTAAATACAATGAAAAAATATTAAAAAGAGCAAGGGAAAAGCAACAAACAACATACAAGGGAATCCCGACAATGTTAACAGGTGATCTTTCAGCAGAAACTCTGCAAGCCAGAAGGGAGTGGCAGGACATGTTTAAAGTGATGAAAGAGAAAAACCTACAACCAAGATTACTCTACCCTACAAAGATCTCATTCAGATTCGACGGAGAAATTAAAACCTTTACAGACAGACAAAAAAACGACCCATATATATGCTGTCTACAAGAGACCCACTTCAGACCTAGAGACATATACAGACTGAAAGTGAAGGGATGTAAAAAGATATTCCATGGAAATGGAAATCAGAAGAAAGCTGTAATAGCAATTCTCATATCAGACAAAATACACTTTTAAATAAAGACTATTACAAGAGACAAAGAAGGACACTAAATAATGATCAAGGGATCCATCCAAGAACAAGATATAACAATTGTAAATACTTATGCACCCAACATAGGATCACCTCAATACATAAGGCAAATGCTAACAGCCATAAAAGGGGAAATCGACAGTAATACAATCATAGAAGGGTACTTTAACACCCCACTTTCACCAATGGACTGATCATCCAAAATGAAAATAAATAAGGAAACAAAAGCTTTAAATGATACATTAATCAAGATGGACTTAATATTTATAGGATAGTCCATCCAAAAACAACAGAATACACTTTCTTCTCGAGTGCTCATGGAACATTCTCCAGGATAGATCATATCTTGGGTCACAGATCAAGCCTTGTTAAATTTAAGAAAACTGAAATCGTATCAAGTATCTTTTCCAACCACGCTATGAGACTAGATATCAATTACAGGAAAAAATCTGTAAAAAATAAAGCACATGGAGGCTAAACAATACACTACTAAATAACCAAGAGATCACTGAAGAAATCAAAGAGGAAATCAAAAAAAACCTAGAAATAAATGACAATGAAAACACAACAACTCAAAACCTATGGGATGCAGCAAAAGCAGTTCTAAGAGGGAAGTTTATAGCAATACAATCCTACCTCAAGAAACAGAAACATCTCACATAAATAACCTAACCTTACAGCCAAAGCAATTAAAGAAAGAAGAACAAAAAAAACCCAAAGTTAGCAGAACGAAAAAAATCAGATCAAAAAATCAGATCAGAAATGAAGGAAACAGTAGCTAAGATCAACAAAACTAAAAGCTGGTTCTTTGAGAAGATAAACAAAATTGATAAACCACTAGCCAGACTCATCAAGGAAAAAAAGGAGAAGACTCAAATCAATAGAATTAGAAATGAAAAAGGAGAAGTAACAACTGACAGTGCAGAAATACAAAGAATCATGAGAGATTACTAGAAGCAACTATCTGCCAATAAAATGGACAACCTGGAAGAAATGGACAAATTCTTAGAAATGCACAAGCTGCCGAGACTGAACCAGGAAGAAATAGAAAATATGAACAGACCAATCACAAGCACTGAAATTGAAACTGTGATTAAAAATCTTCCAACAAACAAAAGCCCAGGACCAGATGGCTTCACAGGCGAATTCTATCAAACATTTAGAGAAGAGCTAACACCTATCCTTCTCAAACTCTTCCAAAAGATAGCAGAGGGAGGAACACTCCCAAACTCATTCTATGAGGCCACCATCACCCTGATACCAAAACCAGACAAAGACGTCACAAAGAAAGAAAACTACAGGCCAATATCACTGATGAACATAGATGCAAGGATTCTTCATATATGCAAATCAGTGAATGTGATAAACCATATTAACAAATTGAAGGAGAAAAACCATATGATCATCTCAATAGATGCAGAGAAAGCTTTTGACAAAATTCAATACCGGTTTATGATAAAAACTCTCCAGAAAGTAGGCATAGAGGGAACTTACCTCAACACAATAACGGTATATGACAAACCCACGTATATGACAAACCCACAGGCAGCATCATTCTCAATGGTGAAAAACGGAAACCATTTCCTCTAAGATCAGGAACAAGACAAGGTTGCCCACGCTCACCACTATTATTCAACATAGTTTTGGAAGTTTTAGCCACAGCAATCAGAGAAGAAAAAGAAATAAAAGGAATCCAAATCAGAAAAGAAGAAGTAAAGCTGTCACTCTTTGCAGATGACATGATACTATACATAGAGCGTCCCAAATATGCTACCAGAAAACTACTACAGATAATCAATGAATTTGATAAAGTAGCAGGATACAAAATTAATGCACAGAAATCTCTTGCATTCCTATACACTAATGATGAACAATCTGAAAGAGAAATTAAGGAAACACTCCCATTTACCATTGCAACAAAAAGAATAAAATACCTAGGAATAAACCTA
>NC_041218.1:61707731-61714862 GCF_002837175.3 Physeter macrocephalus
GAAGATCTAAACAGACATTTCTCCAAAGAAGATATGCAGATTGCCAACAAACACATGAAAGGATGCTCAACATCACTAATCATTAGAGAAATGCAAATCAAAGCTACAATGAGGTATCACGTCACACCAGTCAGAATGGCCATCCTCAAAAAATCTACAAACCATGAATGCTGGAGAGGTGTGGAGAAAAGGGAACCCTCTTGCACTGTTGGTAGGAATGTAAATTGATACAGCCACTATGGAGAACAGTATGGAGGTTCCTTAAAAAACTAAAAATAGAACTCCCATATGACCCAGAAATCCCACTACTGGCCATATACCCTGAGAAAACCATAATTCAAAAAGAGACATGTACCACAATGTTCATTGCAGCTCTGTTTACAGTAGCCAGGACATGGAAGCAATGTAAGTGTCCATCGACAGATGAATGGATAAAGAAGATGTGGCACATATATTCAATGGAATATTACTCAGCCATAAAAAGAAATGAAATTGAGTTATTTGTAGGGAGGTGTATGGACCTAGAGTCTGTCATACAGGGTATGACAGAAGTAAGTCAGAAAGAGAAAAGCAAATACCAAGAAAAGCTACCACATATATGTGGAATCTAAAAAAAAAAAAAGTGGTTCTGAAGAACCTACGGACAGGACAGGAATATAGACACAGACTTAGAGAATGGACTTGAGGACACAGGGAAGGGGAAGGGGAAGCTGGTACAAAGTGACAGAGTGGCATGGACATATATACAGTACCAAATGTAAAATAGATAGCTAGTGGGAAGCAGTCACAATACAGGGTATGACAGAAGTAAGTCAGAAAGAGAAAAGCAAATACCAAGAAAAGCTACCACATATATGTGGAATCTAAAAAAAAAAAAGTGGTTCTGAAGAACCTACGGACAGGACAGGAATATAGACACAGACTTAGAGAATGGACTTGAGGACACAGGGAAGGGGAAGGGGAAGCTGGTACAAAGTGACAGAGTGGCATGGACATATATACAGTACCAAATGTAAAATAGATAGCTAGTGGGAAGCAGTCACATAGCACAGGGAGATCAGCTTGGTGCTTTGTGACCACCTAGAGGGGTGGGATGGCGTGGGTGGGAGGGAGATGCAAGAGGGAGGAGATATGGGGATATATGTTTATGTATAGCTGATTCACTTTGTTATAAAACGGAAACTTACACACCATTGTAAAGCAATTATACTCCAGTAAAGAGCAGTACGGCCAACTTAAAAATTGCTTCTAAATTTAAAAGGGTATATCTCATCTTAAGTGTTCTTACTGTAATAAAATTTAAAATATTATAGTATAATGTTGGTATTTAGTATACATTAAGTGCTCAGTAAATATTAGTTCCTTGTCCTTTTCTTTGCTCTTATTCTTGGTAATTCATGCGTAGATTTGCCTCAGAACATTTAATTTATTTAAGTACATTGCTTTTGACTCAAAATAAGCAAAGTACTCCTAACCACAGAAGCTCTAGGTTCCTTGAAAGTGGGGATCATATCTTATACTTTGATCAATCAGGCCTATATTGGGCATTTACTGTTTGCCTAACAAGCATGTAGTACAATGCTGGTACATAGTAGGTGCCCAATTAATAAATAACTGCGTCCTGAATTGATGTGTACTGCAGCATAACCAATAAAATAAGCATAAAATGTTTTATAATTTAGGTTGATATATAATCACTTGGTAACAACCTTGTTAAGTCTAACAACATCCACAGGCAATAAGCATATCATTTTATAAGGAAAGAGAAATAGTTATAACAACTATTTGTTCAAGTTCACAGAAAGGAAAAGTCATTTCAGAGCCAGAAATAGACAGCAGTTAATCTAACTGTCAGTAAGTACAGGGAAAGCTCCCAGTGGTATTTCAGTTATGGGCCCAGCGAGGCGTGAACAGACCATCTCTTAGGATTTCTAATGCAGAAGAACAAACATAAAAATAGAAGACTGCCTTTCATGTAGTAAGTCCCAAGTTCTCTAATCATATTCTAAGCAGCAACCAGGATAGAGAGCCTTGGGTCAACAAGGAAGTAGGTTTGGCTCAGAGGAAGTCTGTCTGAGTTCAAGGGAATGGATTATACAGATTATGGAAAAGGTCCATATGTTTGGGGTCCTTTTTTATGACTGTGCTGAAAAATAAACTGATAGCATAAAGGGTCACCATACAGGATGGGGATCTGGTTTAATTTTATCTTTGGGACTTTCTTAGTTTGTGAAAAAGGAGGGTTTAAACCAGAGTCTAAGGTGGGCTAAGATTTAGGGATTAATAAAGTTTTCCAGTAAGTACTCAGAAATGAGGTTGGTGGATTAGTTAAAAAAAAAAAAAAAAAAAAAGCACGGTGTCAAACTGGCTAATTGGGATATTAGGGAGGTGTGGGAAGATAACCAAGTAAAAAAGAAGTGGTGGCCAAATGTGGCAGATTTTGAAACAGAGATATCTGTGGTATGCTCAGGTCGGAAGTTAATTCAAGAATAAAGTTAGAGACTCCTTTCTGGAGTAGATAGACAGGGAAGGGTAGGTTCTGTTCTTCTCTGGGCTATTGTGTCCTCATTTGTAAAATGCATTGTTATTAATGCATATATACAGAGGACATTCTCTGTAAAAATTATTCCTACTTTAGAAAAATCTGTTTCTCTGAGATATGGAGGCGACAGTTGGGGTTGAGGGATGGCAGAAAAGGCAATTATATAGTCAGTAAGCAGAGGTCAAAACCTGAAAAGTCAAGAGGTTAGTTAAAGGCAGCAGGAGGGATTTCTCCAAGGAAGCTGATTACACAGGTAATCCTTGTGTTGTGAGGTGAGGTGTGTCCCCCAAAATGACATGTCTAAGTCCTAACCCCCAGTACCTGTAAATGTGATCTTATTTGGAAATAGGGTCTTTGCAGATATAGACGAGTTAAGATGAAGTCATAATGGATTAGTGTGGGCGTTAATCCAATGACTGATGTCTTTAGAAGAAGGGGGAAACTTGGACACTCAGTTATACACAAGGGGAGAAGGCTACATGAAGATCAAGTCAGAGATTGAAATTATGCAGCTACGAGCCAAGGAACACCAAGGAATGCCAGCAACCACCAGAAGCTAGGAAGAGGCGAAGATTCTTCCCTAGAACCTTCAGAGGAAGCATGGCACTTCCAACAGCTTGATTTTGGACTTCTATAACCGTCACTCCGTAACTGTGAGGGAATAAATTTCTCTTGTTATAAGCCACCCAGTTTGTGATACTCTATTACAGCAGCCATAGGAAACTAATGCAGCTTGCTCTCTGAAGATGATTTTCAACTGTGTGTTTCCCAGTTTTATGAGTCAACTGAGAAAGCTGGTGCTGGTCTTCACACTACATGTCCTTACTTGAGACCCTGCCATTAAACTCCCCTCAAATCCTACCCCTTTACCCTGCCAGGCCAGGAATCCCCTAATGGAACAAGGCTTGGTGAGAGTACTGGTCATGGAAGACCTCTAGTATGACTGGAGAGTTCAGGCTTGGCCTTCTGGACCACATCTTAGTTCTGAGGGCTAAGGTTTTTCTCCTTCAGAACCAAGAGCACACAAATACCTGTACCTCAAATTATTTCTTATATTACTAGTATACGAGGCAGGTATAGTGTTTGGCCAAGCAGAACAATAAGCAATGAAATAAGTAGTAAACCTTTTGAGTTTTGGGAAACCACTGGATCAGTGACTGCACTTTAGAGTCACCAAGATTTTAATAAACATCAATGTCTAGGTCCTGCCTGCAGAGATTAGAGTGGGATAAAGCCCAGGTATTGGTATTTTTAAAAAGCACTCCAACATTCAGCACTGAAAACTTGTACAAGGTGAGACATGGGTGATAAGAAATCTATAAGGGGTCTATGATGGATGCACCCAACTTCTTACCAGGTCATGTAGAAAGTTATTAATTTATTAGATGGATAATTATACCTGGTTCCTGAGTGTCAGAGTTCTCTCAAAACTACTTTTTGTGTTTTAGATCTAACACCAAGCTTTGTGTCAAACTCCTCCTCCTCCATCCCCCGTCCCCAATCAGTCACCTCAGTAGTTTCTTTAGGTCTTCAGATGCAGCTGGCTTTAGACTGCCAAGAAAAGGCGTAATTCTTCTTATGCTGAGCAAGGTAGTCATGGTGAAGATGTGGGACAGGAACTGTTTGCATTAGCTGGTAAAATCCAGAACTTGCTGGAGCACCTTAGACCTTAAGTTGGAGGAGGGTAAGGATCTTGTGGGATCTAACTGGATGCCCAGGAGATTGATGTTGTGTCTCAGAAACTGGACTTCTGCCTGGCCAAATAAACACTTCCCTAGCCTACCTTGTAACTTGTACTGCTGGAGGCTGGCCCAGACCATGTAGATATGCACAATATGCTGGGCCAGGTCCTATGAGTAAATCAATATAATATCAAAGAGATTCTTTATAAACTGTTGGAGACCAGTCTATTGCATCATTCCTAATGGCATTATACTCATAATGACTGTACCGAGTCAGAGGGTAACTTTGCTTTCACTCTCTCTGGATTCAGACTAGTTTGTGTGCCCCCCAGAGGTTATTTTGTGTAAACAATTAATGTACATTGTCAGTCTTACAAATTGGGGAGTATTAGATGGTGATGGTGTTGAGAATCAGTTGTCTTATATAACCTCATTTGCTCACTTTTATATTACACCAGAAGACTCTAAACCTAAGAACAGGAGAGAGGAGGGGAAATGAGCCTTCACTGCAAATCTGCTTCAATGAACTTCTGGAGTTGCCTTGTATCTGGCTTTTTTTTCTGCTGGCTAACTGTTGTTGGATGTTTACCCTGTTTTAAGGCACTCTTCTAATCTCCTTCTATACATTACCTCATTTAATATTTACAACACATCTCTGAGGAATGCATTGCTAGTGGCTCCATCACAGAAACTTTGGAATTTGCTAGTCAGTTGTAGATTCAGTTCCATAAAAGGATATTTAAGATCTGCTAGGATCCGTATCAATCTCAGTGCCATGGTTGTGGTGGAACACATGACCTACAATTTGTGGTACATCTAGAATTAAGTCCAAATCAGGTTTCACCTGTTTAGGTGGGTCAGTAGTAGCCCGGGGGAACATGGGTAATATTAGTAAAAGCATGCAGACATGAAAGTCAGTTCTCAGGAATGCCATGCCCTAGGATTCAAATGACCAAGTTAGGATTCAAATCCAAGGAAATGTGGGAAGAAAAGGAATAAGTGATACAGTTCCCTCTTGTTGGTTCCTTATAATCATTGTTGGATTCTGCTCTTAAAAGGCTAACCAGATGAGGGGAATGATTTCTAAAAATTTTTATTTTTTATACAATTTTCAAAGGTTGCTTTCCATTTATAGGTATTATGAATTATTGGCTATATTCCCCGTGTTGTACAATACATCCTGAGCCTATCCTACACCCAATAATTTGTGCCTCCCACCTCCCGTACTCCTGCATTGCCCCTTCCCCCTCCCCACTGGTAACCACTATTTTGTTCTCTATATCTGTGAGTCTGCTTCTTTTTTGTTATATTCACTAGTTTGTTGTATATTTTAGATTCTACATATAAGTGATATCATACAGTATTTGCATTTCTCTGTCTGACTTACTTCACTTAGCATGATGCCCTCCAAGTCCATCCATGTTGCTGCACATCTTCTTTATCCATTCATATATTTATTCATTCATCTATTAATGGACACTTAGGTTGCTTACATATCTTGGCAATTGTAAATAATGCTTCTATAAATATTGGGGTGCATGTATCTTTTCAAATTAGTGGTTTTGATTTTTTTTGGATATATACCCGGGAGTAGAATTGTTGGGTCATATGGTGGTTCTATTTTTAGCTTTTTGAGAAACTTCCATACTGTTTTCCACCATGGCTGCACCAGTTTACAATCCCATCAACAGTGTACAACGGTTGCCTTTCAGATGAGGAGAATGATTTCTATAAGAAATCAGAAATCTAGGAATTAAGTCGTAGTGAGATCAATGTAGTCAAAGTACAGTCTTTGGACCCTGCATCAAAATTTCCCACCTCAGATCTCCCAAGTCAAAATCTCTGAGAATATCTTGTGGGAATGTGGATAGGATAAAAGACAAGATGTTTTCATTCCTATTAACATGCAAAATCCTTAAAAAATCCAATCAGGGGGCTTCCCTGGTGGCGCAGTGGTTGAGAGTCCGCCTGCCGATGCAGGGGACACGGGTTCGTGCCCCGGTCCGGGAAGATCCCACATGCCGCGGAGCAACTAAGCCCGTGAGCCATGGCCGCTGAGCCTGCGCGTCCGGAGCCTGTGCTCCGCAATGGGAGAGACCACAACAGTGAGAGGCCCGCATACCGCAAAAAAAAAAAAAAATAAATAAAATAAATAAATAAATAAATAAAATAAAAATCCAATCAAATACATCCCAATTTAGGAAAATAAACAGGCCAAGGGCAAATTTTTGAAGCTATTTTGTGGTTATGGGTGTTGTGAATGAATGTGCTTGTGCTTTTGGGATACCCATCATTTGTCTACTTTGTAAAGCCGGTAGTCCTGAAGTGATTGACTGCCATTGCATTTCTCCTCCTTTACTCAAAGTTTGAACTGAATAATTGATGAATGAGGCTGACATAGGAAGCTTGTGTGAGTTGGCTGAAAGAGGAGAACTGGATCAGTGGAATTGTTCGTATGAACAATTGAATCTCAAATTTTTCTGAAATTTCTGAATTTCTGAATCTCAAAGATTTCTGCAGGTTACAAATCACTTTGAATGTGAGTTTTAGAAGATAACAAATTCAGACAGTAAGAAGCATGCATTTGGAATATTCTAGTGTTTACCTTAAGACTGAAGTTCTATTTCTTTTATGCTCAAATTGTACCAGGAACAACTTCAGGATTTTTTTTTTAACATCTTTATTGGGGTATAATTGCTTTACAATGTTGTGCTACTTTCTGCTTTATAACAAAGTGAATCAGCTATACATATACATATATCCCCATATCTCCTCCCTCTTGCGTCTCCCTCCCACCCTCCCTATCCCACTCCTCTAGGTGGTCACAAAGCACTGAGCTGATCTCCCTGTGCTATGTGGCTGCTTCCCACTAGCTATCTATTTTACATTTGGTAGTGTATATATGTC
>NC_041218.1:61715910-61748977 GCF_002837175.3 Physeter macrocephalus
ATTACTTTAGCTTTGTAGTATAGTCTGAAGTCAGGGAGCCTGATTCCTCCAGCTCCGTTTTCTTTCTCAAGATTGCTTTGGCTATTTGGGGTCTTTTGTGTTTCCATACAAATTGTGAAATTTTCTGTTCTAGTTCTGTGAAAAATGCCATTGGTGGTTTGATAGGGATTGCACTGAATCTGTAGACTGCTTTGGGTAGTATAGTCATTTTCACAATGTTGATTCTTCGAATCCAGAAACATGGTATATCTCTCCATCTGTTTGTATCATCTTTACTTTCTTTCCTCAGTGTCTTATAGTTTTCTGCATACAGGTCATTTGTCTCCTTAGTTAGGTTTATTCCTAGGTATTTTATTCTTTTTGTTGCAATGGTAAATGGGAGTGTTTCCTTAATTTCTCTTTCAGATTGTTCATCATTAGTGTATAGGAATGCAAGAGATTTCTGTGCATTAATTTTGTATCCTGCTACTTTATCAAATTCATTGATTATCTGTAGTAGTTTTCTGGTAGCATCTTTGGGATTCTCTATGTATAGTATCATTTCACCTGCAAACAGTGACAGCTTTACTTCTTCTTTCCCAATTTGGATTCCTTTTATTTCTTTTTCTTCTCTGATTGCTGTGGCTAAAACTTCCAAAACTATGTTGAATAATAGTTGTGAGAGTGGACAACCTTGTCTTGTTCCTGATAACTTCAGGGGTTTTAAGCAGACTATAATTTGCATCAGTGGTTCTGTCTTTATTCAGTATTTCTTTAAAATTGTTAGATCCCTGGCTGGAAGTAGTCATTCTGCTTCACAGGCATTATTTTTTAAAAATCAGAAAAATCAGATAAAAACATGAGTGTGTCTATGCAGCATGAAAACCTGTTTGTGTATGTTCGAATGGACTGATGTAGAAGCAGGAAGTAAATTTCAGAACCATATAAACAAGAATAGAATAATTTCGGTCTGAAATTTATCAGTAATTCATTATAAGCTTCTTTTAGACATCACATCTTTTTGAAGGGTAACTTGCTAAAAATGTAAAAGTGCTCTTTCAGTGGTGGTATTATATATAACAAATCGTTTCTTCTTTTTGTGATTGCCAATCTAGAGCACTAATTCTCAAACTATTTTCCCTTGGAACTTGCTGAACTTAGTTTTTTCTAGTAAGATTTTTCACTCTGAATGGAAAAATTACTTAAATTTTTACATATTATTTATTTACTAATGTGTTTATCTGCTCTTGAATGTTAATAGTCAAGAAATAAATGAACACATCAACAAATGAATGGATAAAGTGTGGTATATACATATATATATTTATAAAATATGCATGTATACAACATAATATTATTCAGCCTTAGAAAAAAAGAAATCCTACCATTTGTGACAACATTGATGGACCTTGAGGGCATTATGCTAAGTGAAATAAGTCAGACAGAGAAAAACAAATACTGTATGATATCACTTATATGTGGAATCTAAAACAAAACAAAACAAAACAAACAAACTCATAGGAAAAGAGAGGTAGAATAGTGGTTGCCAGAGGCTGGATGATGGGAGAGACGTTGGTCAAAGAGTACAAACTTCCAGTTATAAGATGAATAAGTTCTGGGGATGTAATGTACAGCATGGTGACTATAGTTAATAATACTGTACTGTATATTTGAAAGTTGCTAAGAAAGTAGATCTTAAATGTCCTCAGTACACACACACACATAAAGGCAGTTATGTGAGATGATGGCAGTGTTAACTAACCTTATTGTGGTAATCGTTTCACAGTATATATATGTATCAAATCATCATGTTGAACACCTGAAATTTACACAATGTTGTATGTCAATTATATCTTAATAAAGGTGGAAAAAAAGAGAAATGAATAAGTTGCAAAACATTAGAAACAAGATCCTCAGAAAGAGTTGATCCTTGTGTGCCAGCTTAGCTTTTTTGACATGTGAGATTGTGGTGTGTTATCCTGTCACCTACATAAAATGTTGTCATATCATGTGATAGGAAAATGTCATATGTGATAGGAAAAGTGTTCATATGATGGAATTATCTTCAGCAGTATGGGATTGGGTTCCCCAAAGAGCACCGGCACCTACGGGAACACTCTCACACCAAAAGTTTGAGAATTATGGATTTTGTTACACGTGTGTCCTCTGACCCTGTTTCTCCATTTCCAAGTATTGATCATATCCACTGCACAAAAATATTTAAACATGTGCATATAGTGCTTATAGCATTGTTTATAATATTAAAAAAATCAGATACGAGTCAATATTGGAGAAGGTTTTGATAAATTTTAGAACATCCATGCAGTAGTTTTACAAAACAAAATATAAATATTTATATTGTTATGAATGATCTTTAAGATATAAAGACAGACAAAAGCAAGCTAAAAAATAATCCATATATGTGACTCATACATGGAGTGGGGAGGGAGAAACAAGGTCTTAGAGCAAGGTCAGGAATGATATACACCAGACTCTTAATAGAGGTAGCCTCCAAGTGGGAGAGTGAGATTGAAAAGGTGAAGGAAAACTTAAACTTTTAAATCTGTATACTTCTGTAGTTTTAAAATGTACTCATGAATCATTTGTGCATGTAAAAATAATTTTCAAAAGAGAACTTATGTGCTGAAAGAAATGCACATGCAAAGAAATTTCTTTCCTTTAGAATTTGGTGCCAGAGAAACTTTGCCTTCAAAAAGGAATTTGTTTATATGCGTCTTCATTTCTAATGATAATAATTCATGATGCTTCCCTTTGAATTCTGACTTTCAGGAAACTCAGAATCAAAATTGATGCTCACACAGAACAGCTGTACTAGCCTGTGAAGTTAGCATTCTTTGTATTGCCTCTTTTCACAGATCCCATTTCCAATTCCTGGGTTTATTTTATCAGACTTATTTTATATGTGATCTTGGTTATAAGCTACTTCATATGTTTTAAGAAAGAAATGAGGAATACATAAATAAATAACCTAATAATTATTTTCATTGAATTTGAAAGTCATTTCATGTTTCAGAATTTGTTAGTGATGGTTTACTTGTACTCAAATGTAACTCAGATTTAGACATTCTTATTCTGCAGCATGTAACTCACACCTTAAAAAAATAATCAGAGAGTTCCAGAACTTGCAGAAGATATATATACAGTATTTTGCTTTTTTCCCTTGTACTGTCTGAGGTAGTTGTTTAGATCTAGTGAGCCATCCAAGTTAATTATACCCCAAGGAAGTCCGTAGACCTCAGGTATTTGATGGCAATGTATCTATTTATTGAAGTTCTCTTTGGGTGAAGTAAAATAGTCCTTAAAGAATAATTGATGGAAAGACCCTAGTACAGATTTATACAAGAAAACAAAAATGCAGTCTACTTCAAATAATAAGGCTTTAAAACTCTACATTCTTTAGAATACTGATAATCATGAATACAAGCCCACCTTCCCCCATCTGCATTGCCACACAGCAACACACACTCTCTCATACAGCATCCTGTTTTGCAAGTCCCAAAGATGGCTCTATTCCTGGTTAAAAAAAAAAAAAAGTAGATCATTTTTGGTACTTTTTAGTGTGCTCTTTATTTTGAGTGCCTTTTGAAACACATCCTGCTGTGTTCCAGAAATAAACTGGCAGCTCCCTCTCTCGCCCTGTTGAAACTGCTCACCCTACAGTTCCCCATGCAAACAAAGCTATGAGAAAAGCCTTTTCCCAACTAACAGCTTGAATGTGCTCTGGGAACACCAGCATGATTTTTTAATTAACGTTAATTCTGCTTAGCTTCAACTATGAAAAAAATGGGGTTTCTTCAAACACCAATTAACAAAGCAAACCCCAATAAAGGGAAAATACTGTATCCCCACCTCCAGCCCCCAACAGGAAATTCCCCCCTGTTGAGTTTTCCCCAAGGTCTCTATAAAGTTTTTCTGATGAACTTGCTAGAGCCTTAATGAGAATGAATCAGCACAGATTTTCCATCATATAAACAGAAATATTTAATTTCACGAAAGGGGACAGCATGCTTGACTCTGCCCAGCCTACTACAAAATATCTTCAGTTTTTCCTCCTTCCTGGTAATTTATCTCTCATGGTATTTTCACTACAGTAATTCCTCAGGGTTTCCGAAACCTGAGGACTATACCTAAACATCATAGGTGAAAAAAAATGACTTAAGCCTTTACTTCATTGCTGACTCCATTTTGTTACTTGAAGCAGAGGGAAAATATTTGCCCACTTTGTGTTTGCTTGGAATAAATTTTCCTGCATGGGCCTCTCCCAGGACCCAGAGGGACAATCATACTTCCAGACATGCCCAGGGGGCAGAGCAACATATCCAAAGATTCCACTAGGACAACATTTCTCACACCATGTTCAGAAAAAAACACAAGATGTTATTCTGTGTACTATCCAGAAAGTGTTCTGTGGTCAAATAAATTTGGGAAATGCTGCAAACCATGTTCTTTTAGAAATTCACAAAACATTTTAGCATGTTAAAAGCTCTGAAGAGTTTTAATTAAAAAGAAACCGTAGGTAACTTTGCTTAACTGTTTATATTTTTCCAACTAATTTGACCACAACACCTTGCTTCATGTAACACTAGCATTCTACAAATCACTGGAAAAGGTGGAAAGGAATTGAATACTTACTAAGCACCAGCTGTGTGCATTGAATGTTTGAATTAATCCTCTTAACCCTGTGAGATAAGTATTATACCCATTGTACAGGTTAAAAATACTTAGAGGTTCTCACATCCAGTTTTACATATATAATTTACAATAAATAAATGTGTAATGTATAATAAACTATAAGCTAGCATTCAAATCCAGGTCTGTCTCGACTTTAAGACCTGTGTTCCGGGCTTCCCTAGTGGCGCAGTGGTTAAGAATCTGCCTGCCAATGCAGGGGACACTGGTTTGCCAATGCAGGGGACACGGGTTTGAGCCCTGGTCTGGGAAGATCCCACATGCCGCGGAGCAACTGAGCCCGTGTGCCACAACTACTGAGCCTGCATTCTAGAGCCTGCAAGACACAACTACTGCAGCCCACATGCTGGAACTACTGAAGCCCACGTGCCTAGAGCCCATGCTCCACAACAAGAGAAGCCACCACGATGAGAAGCCCGAGCACTGCAACGAAGAGTAGCTCCTGCTCACCACAACTAGAGAAAGCCCGCACGCAGCAATGAAGACCCAACACGGCCGAAAATAATAAATAAGAAGCCCGAGCACTGCAACGAAGAGTAGCTCCTGCTCACCACAACTAGAGAAAGCCCGCACGCAGCAATGAAGACCCAACACAGCGGCCGAAAATAATAAATAAATAAATAAAATTAATTAATTAAAAAAAAAAAAAGACCTGTGTTCTTTCTACTCCTTTACATTTACTATTTAATCCCCAAACTAAGTTTTTGGTGTGGCAAAAATTTGACTTACCTCTTGCCCTGTATTGACAGATTGATTATATCTAGGTAGCAGGCTTCATGAGGGCAGAAGCTGTGTGTATTGTGTTTATCTGTGTCTCTCCAGTACTCGGTACAGTGCCAGGCACACAGGAGACCCTCAACAGCTATTGGACAAAAGAATGAATGTGAAAGTACTACACTTGTCCAGACTATGCCTTTTCAATGTGAACTAGAGAACTTTCCAGGGACAGTAACTTGGATGGGTGAGGAGATTTGACTCTACATCATGTGAGGAAAAATTGACAATTTTAACTACTAATCTGAGTTGGAGAAGTCTCTTCGGATATTTGAAAGATGGGACTGTCGAGTGAAAATTGGATTACTCAAACATTAGGTGGGATGAATTTATGACCTTCAAGACTCCATTCAGGCCTGGAATTCTATGAGCTTTGGGGCTGTTAAAGATGCACAAAAGAGTGGTGTAGTTCACAGCCTCTGGTGCTCAATTATCTTTCTGGACACTCAACTCTAGAATCATATAGCTTGGAATTTCTGTCAGGGTTTTCCAGAGAATAAGAACTCAGAGGATATATAAAAATATATTAAAGGATATTTATTACGAGAATTTGCTCACGTGATTATGGAGGCTAAGATATGCCACAATATGCCATCTACAAGCTGGAGACTCAGAAAAGTCAGTGGTATAATTCAGACTGAGTCCAAAGGCCTGAGAACCAGGGGAGCTGATAGTGAAACTCCCATTCCAAGACCAAAGGACTGAGAAGAGGGGGAATGAAGCTCTGATGTCCAAAGGCAAGGAAAGATGGACATCTCAACTCAGGAAGAGAGAGAATTTACTCTTCCTCTGCCTTTTTGTTCTGTTTGGGTCTGCAGTGGATTGGATGCTGCCCACCCACATTGGTGAGGGTGGGTCTTCTTTACTCAGTCTAATTCAAATACTAATCTCTTCCAGAAGCACTCTCACAGGGACACCGAGAAATAATGTTTTACCGGCTCCCCAAGTATTCCTTGGCCCAGTCAAGCTGACCTGTAAAATTAACCATTGCAATTCCATAAGGTATTCATACAACTTATAAATGTAGCTAAGGATAAGTAGTTTCAAGGCCATCAACACAACAATGTTTCAGTCATACAAAAAGAACCCCAGTGGTTTGATGTTGGAAAAAACAAAGCTTTACTGTAACCATAATTTGTCATAGAATGAAACTTGACATTACACCAGTAACATCTTTATTGGAACCTATCCAGTGACCTTTATTTATAAGAAGTGCTAGAAAGGACCTTATTATAGTGTGTGTCCCCCAAAACAACATCATTCATGGTTCTAGTATACAAAAAGTGGTATTACAATGAATGTATCAATATTAAGGCATTGAGGTTGTGAGTAAAATTTCAGACTAGTAACATCTGGGAAACCTTTTTGTATGTTAAGCAATTAGTTGTAATATTTATAGAAAACCAAAAAGTACAGGGAACTATTTTGGATTTGGGTCAGGAGGAGTGCTTAGAAAGTTATATATGTAGAGATGGAGATGTTCTGACACGGAAGAGAGTAGGAAAACATGAAGGAATGAAGGAACTGTATTAAATAAAAACACATTACACTTTTATAATGTGTGTGTATAATGGCCATAATATTTTAGTGGATAATTTGGAAATAAACACCACAAACCATAAAGAACAACTCTACACACTGTGCAAACCTGTTTACGATTTCTCTAAAGACCAGTGTGGAAATGTAAAAAAAGTATTGACAAAATCGGCTCCATAGTTAGGTTCCCCTATAATCCTATGTAAACTGTTGTCTACTCTGGTGTCAAAGCTAATAATGCCTAATTATTTACTGGGATTTTCCTCCTTGTTCCTAATCCAATTAATTGGGGTTAGAAATGGTGCTTTAATACCTCTTCTAGGGAAAGCACTGGAAATTGTTCATATATAAAACTATATGTGTTATTTTTTTTTAAAAAAAAAAGCAAAATAGAATATATGCTTTAGATCACTTGGAAGTCATTTATTCAACAAAAGTGTGCTGAGAGCCAACTACATGCACAGCACATGGGGGACTCAGTAAAGAGTGAAATATGGTCTGTCTAGAAGTGCTCACATTCCAGAGAGGAAGAGAGAATATTTGACAATACAAGAATACAACGTGGAAAGTGGCTATCATGTGCAAGAGAAGAAGAGATGAAGTGCAGTGGAATTCAGAAGATGGTATTTATTTACTAACCATGTGTCAGGTCTAGACTCAACAGACTGTCATGCTTTTGCCTTCCATGATATTCTGCTCCACACAAAAGATATGACCAAATGCGCAGGATATACATATAGTCTAGAAACACTGATATAATTTTTTTACAGACTGAAGATATTTTGATGACATTTTGATTATTTACCTATGTTTTCACATTATACAGATACTGTAGACACAAAAACAAAACAATTTTATGGGCAATCTATTCAAAATTATATGGAATAAGTGAGTGTCTTGGAATCCTGGATAATCTCTATTGTTTGAAATGTGAATTTTCACTTAATTTGTTTGCTAATAACTAATAGGAATAAACTATAGAATGACTATGGAAGAAAACATATGTCTTCAAGCCTTAATAGCATATAATAGGCAGGCATAAGTAAGTGAATAGACCCTATTTTTATTTCTCCTGCTAGATTTTATGTAGTTTTCTAAATATGTTCATAAAAGAAACTAGAGATAAATTCCCTTAAAATGGATAGTGTGTATGCTGTTTAATTGCCAGGAACTAATAAGCATTTTGAATCAAGTAAGACTGAAGGTTCTTAACTCTGTAGCTTAACCTTGTTATATACTTTAAGAAACATAAAACTTTTCTTCAAAGAATAATTTTATGCTCAGAATTACTAAAGGCATGTAGCATAGAATGACTCTATCTTTTCCTATTGTAATCTTTGCATTCTTCTTTTTTTCTAAGACATAAGGTGACGTAGCCAAGTGCTTGTCCTTCATCATATGTTTCTATGAGCAGCAGAGCAGAAAGGTCTAATATCTATTCATTTGTAATGTGTCATTCTGAATGTAGTAAGGACAGTTGACTTCACATGTCATAGGTAATTAGAAAAGTCATCAGTTCTAGATATTTAAAGTACAGCACCATATACTTTTAATAAGTACATGTATTGATGTCTTTCAATGTGTCTGAATTTTCTTCCATCTCTCACTTTTATAGTGGGTAAATTATCTCCATGCCACTTAATTTAAAAGATTAACCAAAATATACTTCCTCTTATTTTAATCCCTTAGCTGGGATTGTGCAATAGAATTTTACTGTGTTTTTTCTTGCAAGCAAAAAAATTTATTTCTGTACTGAGATTCAGTAACCCAGAATGTTCTGTCCCTAGAAGTAATTTTTAGAGGCTCACCTGAGAAAACAAGAGAGTTGAATAAGGTGTAGGTGAAAAATGGAAAGTTGATATGTCATGTTCAGACAGCAGGGAATAGTAGGCTTGTGAATGTTGTGCTTTTTAGGAAGGGCCCAGCTAGTTCAGGTGTAAATGGCCAGCTAGGCTCTCTAGACTTATTAACAACAGTTCAAAGGACCTGTCTGCTGATGAATTCTAGTGAGCTGAGCTGGAATCACCCAGATGTCCAGGCCTAAGGACATGTGTGAATCAACACTTCAGGATTGAACTGTGCGTTTACTGCTGTTCAAGGGCATGGATGGTCACCTTTCAGACTTTTTACAGATTTGACACATTCATTACCAGAAGATGGACATTTAGGGCAGCATTCACTTTCTAAATAAGGTATCTTCAATACAGGAAAACTTTCTAATATACTAAGCCATTTAATATAAGGGACTTGAAGCATCCACTGATTTTAGCATCTACGGTGTGTCCTAGAACCAATCCCCCTTGAATACTGAGGGACAGTTGTGCTTTTCTGGTGGGATCCTGCCTCCAGAGGCATCTTGGCACCAGTCAATCATCGAAGCATCTGCTAGGTTTCAGGCCTCCTCAGACTAGACCTTTCTTCCAGTATGAAATATGACTGATCATGGCTGGTTTCGTGAAGCCCTCTTTTCCCTCAGTTTCCTTGATGCTGGGTTTTCTGCAAACTGTCTTAGTTTTCCTTCCATTTCTCTGGCCTTTCTTCTGAGAATCCTTTGCATGTGCATCTTACCCTAAGCAGTCTTTAAAAAGACACCATGGATGTATGGTCAACTACAAATGATAGACTGGGAAGAAAATAGACAATACGCCTGCATTACTGTTGGCTAACCTGCAAAACAAATACTGCATCCCCAAAATGTATTGTAGCTCAAATATAGCAGAGGTTTATACCTGCTCACCTAACAGTCCAGACTGGGGGTTCATGGCTGGCAGGCAGCTACTTAACATGGTAATTCAGGGACCCAGGCTCCTTTTATCTTGGGGCTCCACCCTACCCATTGTCATCTGCATGCACCCAGTAGAAGAGGATAAAAACACAAATTGGAGGCATGACAGACATTTCAGCTCATAATCCCCTGTCTGGAACATAAATAGTTACTCACACACACACACGTTACAGCAAAGGAGACTAGGGAATGTACTCTAGCCGTGTGCAGAGGAAAAGAAGTGGAGAATTAGATTTTAAGAGGCAGCCAAAAGACTACCACAACACATTACAATGGATGTCATTTATATGCAAGAGCTTCTATAAATTGAGTAGAAACACAACAGAAAAATGAGTAAAGGCCATACACTTACAGACACAAAAATATTATCAAAGCAGAAATGCAAATCACCAATAAATAGACTTTCAATCTCAGTAATTGTCAGGGAAATGCAACTTAAAATAACAATAATGCATCATTGTCAAATATTTTGAAAAGCAATACCAAGTGCTAGTGAGTGTTCAGGGAAATAGACATTCTCATACGTTGTTGATGGAAGTGCAAATTACAATAACTTTTAAGGACAATAATCTGCAAACATGTATTAAAATATAGTTACACTCTCTAATTAGCAATCTGACTTTTGGGAAACTGTTTGCAGTGGATGCTGTGATTACCCCCCTGGATTTCCCTCCAGGGAAGAGAGGGATGCTGACTGAAGCATTCCTTCACCCAGCTGCCAGCAGTGTTGCCTGCTGATGGCTCACAGCTGTGTCCCTTTTCAGGAATTTTTCCTGCACAGAAGAAAGCTGTCTTACCCTAGGCTGTGTCTCCTCCCTAGGGGCAGCCCACCTGTACTGACTGGTGAACTCAGAGGGTATAAAGGCTAGCCTTCTAATGTCAATTGGGGACTGGCTCCATGAATAAAAATACATGACTTCTCCCAAGAGTATCTGCAAGAGTCATTACATATCAGAATGGCAATAGGTTGTTTTATTAGTGAGTCAATAAGTCATAGAAAAAGAGCTCCAGGTTTTACCTATTTGGAGACTAGTATTAAATGAGGAACTGCATTTGTTTATGTATTTGTTTGTTGATCTCAAGGCACAAAGTTGTATTCCTTGAAACTGCATTATGTATGTTCAAGGTTTCATCTAATTACAGTAGAGCAAATTGCCAGTTTCACTTCTTCAACAATTTTCATCTACTACTCAGGTACGATTGGGCATAGACAACTAGTTTATACTTCAGCCTGGATGGTTGCCATGGTTAATTTTATATCAACTTGACTGCACCGTGGGATGCCCAAATTAAACATTATTTCCAGGTATGTCCAGGTGTTTCCAGATGAGATTAGCATTTGAACAGGTGGACTCAGGAAAATAGATTGCCTTCCCCAATGTGGGTGGGCATCATCCAATCCCTTGAGGCCCTTAATAGAACAAAAGGCAGAGGAAGGATGAATTTGTCTTTTTGTTTCCTGCCTGCCTGCTTGAGCTGGGACATTGGTCTTCTCCTGCCTTTGGACTAGGATTTATACCATTAGCTCCCCTAGTTCTCAGGCCTTTGGAATAGGGCTAAAATTACAATACTGGCTTTTGTGGTTCTTCAGCTCACAGATGGCAGATCATGGGACTTCTCAGCCTCCATAGTCACATGAGCCAATTCCTCAAAATAAATCTTTTTATCTGTCTCTCTATATCTATCTATAGGTAGATAGATAGATAGATAGATAGGGACATAGATATATAGATATCCTGTTGGTTCTGTTTCTCTGGAGAACTCTAACACCATGGTCTGCACTTGACCTTCATGACAACTTTTTTTTTTTTGTGGTATGCGGGCCTCCCTCTGCTGCGGCCTCTCCCGTTGCGGAGCACAGGCTCCGGACGCGCAGGCTCAGCGGCCATGGCTCACGGGCCCAGCCGCTCCGCGGCATGTGGGATCCTCCCAGACCGGGGCGCGAACCCGGTTCCCCCGCATCGGCAGGCGGACGCGCAACCACTGCGCCACCAGGGAAGCCCCATTCATGACAACTTTGGGAAGTACCTATAAGGTTATTGATGTGCCCATTTTACATACAATGAAACAGTCTAAGGAAAAGGATGCCACAAGAAAAGAAATTTATAGGCCAATATCCCAGATGAACATAGATACAAAAATCCTTAACAAAGTATTAGCAAGCCAAATTCAACAATATAATAAGAGACTCATACACATAATCAAGTGGGATTTATTCCAGGGATGCAAGCCTGGTTCAACATATGCAAATCAGTCAAGTGATACACCACATTACAAAATGAAGGATAAAAATCATATGATCATCTCAATAGATACAGAAATGTTTGACAGAATTCAACATCCATTTATGATAAAAACTCTCAACAAAGCAGGTGTAGAGCAAACGTATCTCAGCATAAAAAAGGGTCATATATGATAAGCCCACAGCTAACATACGCTCAGTAGTGAAAAGCTGAAAACTTTTCTTCTAAGATCAGGAACAAGAACAAGGATGCCCACTTTCACCACTTTTATTAAATATAGTATTGGAAGTCCCAGCCAGAGCAATTAGGCAAGAAAAGGAAATAAAAGTAATCCAAATTGGAAAGGAAGAAGTGAAACTGTAACTGCTTGCAGATGACATAATATTATATATAGAAAACCTTGAAAACTCCATCAAAAAAACTGTTAGAACTAATAAATGAATTCAGTAATGTTATAGAATACAAAATCAATATTCAAAAATCTGTTCTGTTTCTATACACTACAAACAGATTACCAGAAAGAGAAATTAAGAATACAATCCCATTTACAAATGCATCAAAAAGAATAAAATACCTAGGAATAAATTTAACCAAGGAGGCAGAAAACCTGTATACTGAAAACTACAGGACATTAAAGAAATTGAAGACATAAATAAATGGAAAGATATTCTGTGCTCATGCATTGGAAGAATTAATATTGTTAAAATACCCATATTACCCAAAACAATTTACATATTCAGTGCAATCCCTATCAAAATTCTAGTGGTATTCTTCACAATAAAACAATCCTAAAATTTGTATGGAGCCACAAAAGACCCTAAATAGCCAAAGCAATCTTGAGAAAGAAGAACAAAGCTTGAGAAAGAAGAGGCATCACATTCCCTGATTTCAAACTATATTACAAAGCTATAGTAATTAAAACAGTGTGGTATTGGCATAAAAACAGACACAAGAGATCAATGGAACACAATAGAGAGCCCAGAAATAAACCCACCCATATATTGTCAGTTAACTTGTGACAGAGGAGCCAAGAATATACAAAGGGGAAAGGACAGTCTCTTCAGTAAATGGTCTTGGGAAAACTGGACAGCCATATGCAAAAGAATGAAACAGGAAAACTGCATTGCACCATACACAAAAATTAACTCAAAAAGGATTAAATACTTGAATGTAAAACCTGAAACCATAAAACTCTTAGAAGAAAACAGAAGTTGTAAGCTTTGACATAAGTCTTGGCAATGATTTTTTAATCTGACACCAAAAGTAAGAGCAGCAAAGGCAAAGATAAATAAGTGGGACTACATCAAATTAAAAAGCTTTTGCACAGCAAAGGAACCATCAACAAAATAAAAAGGCAACCAACTGAATGAGAGAACGTATTTGCAAATCATATATCTGATAAGGGCTAATATCCAAGATAAACAAAGAACTCATACAACTCAATAGCAAAAAAACAATTCAATTAAAAAATAAGCAGAGGATCTGAAGACATTTTTCCAAAGAAGACATATAGATGGCCAACAGGTACATGAAAAGATGCTGAATGTCTTTAATCATCAGAGAAATGCAAATCAAAACCATATCATCTCACACCTGTTAGAATGGCTACTATCAAAAAGACAAATGTTGGTGCTCACACCTGTTAGAATGGCTACTATCAAAAAGACAAATGTTGGTGAGGTTGAGGGGAAAAGGGAACCCTTGTGCACTGTTGATGGGAATATAAATTAGTGGCTACTATGGAAAACAGTATGGTGGTTCCTCAAAAAATTAAAAATAGAACTACCATATGATCCAGGAATTCCACTTTTGGTATTTATCTGAAGAAAGCAGAAACACTAACTTGAAAAGATATATGCACTCGCATGTTCATTGCAGCATTATTTACAATAGCCAAGATATAGATAAAACCTAAGTGTTCATCAATAGGTGAATGGATAAAGAAATTGTGGCATATATATATATATATATATATATACACACAATGGAATATTATTCAGTCATAAAAAGAATGAACTCTTGCCATTTATGACAACACGGATGGACCTCGAGGGCATTATGCTAAGTGAAATAAGTCAGACTGAGAAAGACAAATACTGTGTAATCTCTCCAGTAAGTGGAATCCTTAAAAAAAAAAAAAAAAAGACACAAACAATAAAAACAACCAAAATCATATGTACAAAGAATAGATTGGTGGTCGCCAGAGGCAGGGGCTGTGGAGGTGGGGGAGGGGAAAGGGTGCAGGGGGTAAAAAAGGTTAAAAAAAAATTTAATTTAAAAAAATCATTCACAGCCAGTTCATTGTAGAACTGGAACTTAAACTGAAGTTTCATTGTCTAGAGTAGGTGTGTCCTCTTCGGGCACATTTTTTTATAATGACCCACAAAAAAAGCCTGGAGTTGCTTCCTTTTTGTAATATTTCTTCCATTTCCTCAAAACCAGTAGTTATTCCAAGCAGGAACTTGCATGCAAGTCATAGCATCTTAAGGACCCTTGTATACACTTATCTCCATCGGAGAATAAAAGAACAAATGCTTCTTGAGCAGAAGCTACATCTTCTTGCAAGATTTGTAATTTTGTCCATGTCTACATGATAAAAACAAAATGTTTTCTCCACTAAAAGCAATTGGAAGTGTGTGTGTGTGTGTGTGTGTGTGTGTGTGTGTGAGAGACAGCAAACTCCTCTTGACTTCCCTTTCTATTTCTGAGACTGAAAAGCTGTTGCTCACAGCTCTAAGGGTCTGCCGGCTGCAGGGCATGCAGCAGCGCTGTGATGCATTCCCAAAGGATTGTCAGGTCTGTGTGAGATATGCTGCCTCAGGGCACCAGCCCCTGTCGAATCCAGGCCTATTACAATGTGGGTATCTTTCCTCCTCCTGAACATGCATCTGACAATGATCTTTCATTGTAATAATTGCTGAGGAAGTAACCAAGGTGTGGCTTTAGAACAATCAGTTCTTTTCAGAGTTGTAAAACTACACTAAGGAAGCCTTAATTTTGTCCCTAGAATTAAATTTTTTTAAAAAAACCCTGTGGTTTCAAAAAGGCCTTTGTTCTGAACACACTCTGTACCTCTCCTCTCCTCTCCTCTCCTGCCAGCAACTGTGTCTAGACCCGTGAGGTAGGCGTCCCTGTGCAGTTGGTGATACCTCGCTTTTCAGCCCTCACCATAGAATCGCACCCCTACCACGTAGTGTTGCTTTGTATTTTGTTTGGGATAGATATTGGTGTATCTTAGCAAAGGTTTAACTTTTAATTGTTAAATTCCAGCCAACAGAGGCAAGTGAAAAACAGATAATTTCAAATCTTTTGTATTTGTTTTCTTTTGTTTTAATTTTTATTGGAGTATAGTTGATTTACAATGTTGTGTTAGTTTCAGGTGTACAGTAAAGTGATGCAGTTATACATATACATATATTCACTCTTTTTAAGAGTCTTTTCCCATATTGGTCATTACAGAGTACTGAGTAGAGTCCCCTGTGCTATACAGTCGGTCCTTATTAGTTATCTATTTTATATGTTGTAGTGTGTATATGTCAATCTCAATCTCACAGTTTATGCTACCCCCCCTTTTCCCCCTGGTAACCATAAGTTTGTTTTCTACATCTGTGACTCTATTTCTGTTTTGTAAATAAGTTCATTTGTATCATCTTTAATAGATTCTGCATATAAGCAATATCATATGATATTTATCTTTATTTATTTGTCTGACTTACTTCATTTACTATGATAATCTCTAGGTCCGTCCATGTTCCTGCAAATGGCATTATTTAATTGTTTTTTTAATGGCTGAGTAATATTCCATTGTATATAAGTACCACATCTTCTTTATCCATTCATCTGTCAATGGACATTTAGGTTGCTTCCATGTCTTGGCTCTTGTAAATAGTGCTGCTGTGAACTTTGAGGTGCATATATCTTTTTGAATTAGAGTTTTCTCTGGATATATGCCCAGGAGTGGGATTTCTGGATCATAGGGTAGTTCTATATTTAGTTTGGAATGGGTGAAGGGTGAAGGGTGTAAGGAGGACTTCTGTCACATTCTTCTTCCTCTCCTTCTTCCTCTCCTCCTCCTCCTCCTCCTAGAGGCAGGTAGAAGACTAACTTCCTGACATTTCCTCATCTAACCTTAAATTTTCAACCCCCAACTGAAGAAATGGAGCAGGGAATCAGGCTGACAACGGACAATATAAACTGAGATTAAAACCTGATGCCAGAGAAACAGCAAAGCAGGTCATCTGCATTCTAAAAAACGAGGAATTGACTGAACTTTATAGTTTGTTCCGCAGTCTCCCAACACTGAGTTTATTGTTTTTACAAAAGGCAATAGAGAAAAAGGAGAGATCATCAAACAGGTTGAAATTTTACATAAATAGCAAGCAGATGAATATGAGTAAGAGAATTCTCTGGAGTCCTGCTCCAAATGCTCCCCAAACTTCCCCTTCTGCCTGATGCCAGTAAAGAGCTCTGCTGACCCTACTTCATCCCAGTCAAAACACAGCTGCCTTCAATGAGCCATACATTTGACAGGAAGAGTTCATCTCTTGCCATACCCTGAGGTAAGTCTGTACTGTATGTCTCTTCAAACAGGGTTGCAAAGAGGGACAGTCCCAAAGCATCAACATGGAAGAATTGATTGGATACCCAGGAGCCTGTCTCCACAACTGCAGCAAGTTAAAATTAACAACCCATTTTAATAATTTTAACAGAGTTAGATGACAAGATCCTGAATAACATTTGACTCAAGTAGTACAATTGGCCCTAGTGATTTTAGATATTTTAGGAAATTAGTTTCTATCTTTCTCAAATCAGCATAAACAAGTTGCCCATTAAAAACTGATATGCCAAAACTGAAAAAAAAGAACATGCCTTAGAAAAACTATCTCATTAAAATAAAGCAAATAAAAAAATATATCAAAAGAGAAACAGACTCAGAGATACAGAAAACAAACCAGTGGTTGCCAGAGTGGGAGAAGGGTGGGGGAGGGGCAAGATAGATGAAGGGGATTAAAAGGTACAAATTACTAACTATAAAATGAGTTACAAGGATGTAATATATAGCACAGGGAATATAGTCAATATTTTATAATAACTTTACATGAAATATAATCTATAAAAATATCAAATCATTGTGTTGTACACCTAAAACTAATATGATATTGTAAGTCAACTATACTTCAATGAAAAATAAATAATTTTTTTTATTAAAGTTTTAAAGAATCATAAATAAATAAAATAAAACAAAAATCTCATTCTGGGGACAGAATATCTATGACTTCTGAATGAAGAAATAACTATTCTCATTCTAGACTAAATGCATTTTACTTAGAGAAAGGAACATTCTTCACATTTCCCAGAGATCACAAAAGAAAGTTTAAAACATTACAAGAGTTGTGTGGCTGCCTTATGAATTAGTCCTTTAATGTTTTAAAAGCAAGTACAGCAGATAAGCTTCATAGCAGTGCATTTTTTCCTCCAAGGGACCAATGAAGATCTCTGTGGTTAGTGATATTTTTAATTCAGCTCTGGACTTTCTCCAGGAAATCACTCATAATTACTAATTGTATTTTTGTAAGTTAATGAAAGGATGCAGAATTTTTTCAATGCCTCCTTTCACTTGTGTAATTAATGATGTTGCTTTTTTACATGATTGAGTAAAGCTAAAATACAGAGACATGAATTAACTGAGAAAGCTTCTTTGTGCAGTCTGATAGAAATTAAGTATAAATCCTAGTCATGCAATTGTCTTAAACTATTCCTTCATCATCATTTTTCTTCATTTTTTGCTCCTTAGATTTATAATAAAAACTAGCAGAAAAGAGAATCATTTAGTGAGGTTGTTTTAAATGTAGTTTTCCATTGATTTGTGGACAATCATATTTGCAAAAATATATTAATGGGATTTCCTTAGAGAGCTTTTTCACAGTGTTGAATTTAACTGAATGTCAGTAAGAGTAAAGCACCCAGAGTGTATTTTCTGATGCCTCCAAGATTTCCAAACTGAAATTTAGATAGCTCCTTAAATTTGTGAAGTCAGGTCTTTTCAATAAAATCTCCAAACACTGAACACACTATCAACCAAATATTCAATTAACATTTAAAGAATAACAAACAACTGCAAAGTGCACTTGTTTTTTCAAACAGATATGGATTTTCAGCAAAAGAAACCATATTTTGGGCAAAAAGCAAGCAAACAAAACTCGAAACCAATAAATTTAAAGGATTAAAATCATACACAGTTTTCTCTGACCACAGAGAAAATTAAATTAGAAAATAATAAAAAGAAGACACCTAGAAAATTCCCAAGTATTTGAGAATTAAATAAGACACTTTTGAATGACTCATGAATCAAAGAACGTATCACAAGGGAAATTAGGAAATATTTTGGGGTGAAGGAAAATGAAAATAAAACTTTTCAAAATTAGAAAAAAAAATCTCTAGTTCTTTTATTAGATTGAATGGAAGTTTATGATTTGGGGGAAAACATTCTAGGAATAATAAGGAGGAAAAACTAACGTTTTGCATGAGAGGTGTTTGTTTCCCTTTCAAACTCTTCTGATAACTAGAAGGGCATCATCATGGAAGTACACAGGTAGTCACAAATGGTATGTGTTTCTGAGCCTGTTAAAGACTGTTACAGAAACTTGACCATGCATTAGACTCTTCTTTCCCCTTGCAAGCTCCCTGCTATGTTGCTCTCTAACATATCCTTCCTTCCTTCTTTTGTTCCTCCCTCCCTCCCTTTCTGCTTCCCTCCCTTCCCCTTTCCTTCTTCCTTCCTTCCTTCCTTCCTCTTTCCCTCCCTCCCTCCCTTTCTCACTCTCACTTTCTTGTTTAAAATTGCTTCTTTCCTTCCTTCCTTGCTATTATTGTTGTTGTTGTTGTTTGCTTTATTTTTCACAAAAGAGAAATATTTCAGCCCTTGAAGATAGTTTGAAGCCAGGCGTTTATTCCCAGTTTGGGCATGGAGAAGGGATTCACTACTAGATATTTAAAGCTCAGCTAAACATTCAGTCTGTGATTGGAATGATTAGGTTGTAGGCTGATAGCAGCGGCATTGAGTGCAAAGTAACCCAAAACTACTAAGGAGGTACCAAGAGTTATATGTCAATGAATATCAGGTTACCTAGGACCATAGTCAGATATCAGGAGAGAGGAATGATCAAATACGAAGCATTATACTACTACTACTACTAGCAAATACTTAAGGAGTGCATACTATGTGCCAGGTACTTAGTATATATACTCATATTTTTGACAACAGTCCTATGAACCAGGTACAATTATTATGCCCATTTTATAGATTAGGAAGTGGAGGCACAGAGGAGATAAATAACTTGTCCAAGATCACACATTAGTATAAGGATTTAAACCCAGGCATTCTGGCTTCAAAATCATCCTCTTAGATGTGGATGTACGTAGAGACTGTCATACAGAGTGAAGTAAGTCAGAAAGAGAAAAACAAATATCATACATGAACACATTTATGTGGAGTCTAGAAAAATGGTACAGATGAACCTATTTGCAGGGCAGGAATAGACAGGCAGACATAGAGAACGGACATGTGGACATGAGGGGGAAGGGGAAGGTGGGGCGAACTGGGAGATTAGGATTGACATATATACACTACCAAGTGTAAAATAGATAGCTAGTGGGAACCTGCTGTGTAGCACAGGGAGCTCAGCTCGGTGCTCTATGAAGACCTAGATGGGTGGGATGGGGGAAGGCAGGAGGTCCAAGAGGGAGGGGATATATGTGTACATATAGCTGATTCACTTCACTGTTTAGCAGAAACTAACATAGCATTGTAAAGCAATTATACTCCAATAAAAAAATAATAATAAAAATAAATAAAATTAAAAAATAAAAAAAAACAGGGAAAGATTTCTGCAGAGAGGGTTATGTAGCCTGACAAGAGTACAAGGAATGAAGGAGTGTATTGTGGTTAAGAACATTGGCTCTGGAATCCAGACAGATCTGAGCTTAAATTCTGCTTCTGCCACTCCATAGCTGTGAGACCATAGGCAAGGTACTTTTCTGAGCCTGTCTTCTCAGCTCTCAAATCTGAATAATTTTACATACCTTTCAACATTGTTGTGAGAATTAAATGAAGCAATGTCTGTTAAGTTCTTTGTAGCCCAACACCAGGCACAAGGTGCTTAATAAACAAGACATTCATACATATAGGTACATACAGGTATGGATAATCTGAAGGGTGGAAAGGAGCCTGGGAATTTCTAAGTGGGAAGAAATGTTCTTTATTTCTGTGATGAAGAATACTCATTGGTCTTTGCCTATAGAGGTGTTGAGTTTTAAAATAATTTTTTAAATTGGCAACTCTTATTTAGTTTTCAAGAATTCACCTGTACTTTTGAGGCTCCTTCTGAAAAGGAGCAGTGTTCATCACTATGCAAAAGACACACACACATAATATTGGAACAAACCTTTTGTGGCTTGGACCTCTTGCCAAGAAATATAAACAGAATGGATGAAAAACACTGGAGGTGAAGGCTGTGCGTGACTCTCCCAACCCTCAGCCAGTGCTGATGCACTTACGTTTGATACACACTTTAGTTAAGGCAGTAAACAAACTTCACAGCCCAAGAATAATTTTGGATTACTTATTTTGATGAACACATTCCCACTGGGTTCCTACTGATTATGAATTAATTCCACTCAGGTATTTCTCACAGGGAATGTTTTATAAAATTATCATATGCAAATAGCTTGTGGCATATTTACCCTTTTTTATTTATTTATTTTTTATCCACACCAGTTATTTTGTGGAGTGCTTCTCCAGCAGCACATCAAAACTTGCTTTTCAGTCATTAGGCACAAAATAAAGACTTCTACACTTGGTATTGTTTCACAAATCTTGGAACTAGATGACTTAATTTTCTTATTTCGGAATCTGAGAATCCCAAAGCATGACGGCCTGTTCTTTGCATATTCATTTATGCCTGGTGACTCAGACAGATACGGGGGAGAAAAAAATCATCACATGGAATAAACTGTAGTATTGTTTGTTAGTCTCAACATGCAAAGTTATTCTATGATACCTAATTTCAATCTACTATGCCTAATTAAAGTGGTGATAAAATGAGAAATAGAGAATCTGAATTTTAAATAAATTTTAAAATATATGAGCATTTTTAAAGAACTTAGTGGTAGAACACTTCCAAGTAAAATAACCCATCATGCTTAAAATAATCTTCAGAGTCTTTCCTTTTGGTGTGATTGGCAGACCACCCTTTGGAAAGCTTAGGCGGACAGTCTCACAGTAGACCAAGAAGTTGGTTCTTTTTGAAGATAGTAAATAGAATTCATGCTCCATGTTGCCTGAGGAGGTTTAAGTGATGCACTTCATACTCTATCTTGGGCTTAGTCAATTCCAAATTCAAATGTAATACCAAGATACTCAGAAGCTTTGTGGCAGAGACTTTTGTTTCTATCAGATTTAAACGTGTAACTGGCCAGACTGTGTCAACTCATGATGGCACCTACTGAGAAAGATAGTTCTTAGGTAAATCAGGGCACAAGCTAGTGACAATATTTTTTGCCAAAACATTTCCATATGTAAAAATTTAAATACAAAGTGTTATTCATCAAGATGCTAACAGTTAGTTTATTAGTAAGGAAATACATCTATGTAAAATAATGAGTCTGGTTTCTGGACAGCCTAGGAAAACCCAGAATCACATGTTTAATTATTTGGTAAGTAGCAACATAGGTCACCCCAGGGAATCTCTGTCTATTCGTGGTAGTGCCTTGACCTAAACCAGCTTCACAACTACTAGACATTGTCCTCAAGTTACATGGCAGCTTAGTTTGCCTGTATATGCTCATGAGCTAAAAGACATGATAGAAAAGGATGTCTGGTAAAGGAAAAGGGCACCAACCCACCATACCTCCAATGTCTTGGGAATCCTAGAGGTGAGCTAATCCCATGCAGTGCTGAGGTCTTATATTTGCCACAGTAGCTAGTCTGTGAGTTCTGACCTGAGTGGAAGCCCTTTCTTCTGCTGCGGTCTATGTAAGAGATTCGGTTTTCTCTAAATGGAATAGATGTGGCTCAGAATCAGGAACCCAAGACTACTGCCAGTTTTCTTTCTGTTCCGCCTTTCCCTGCTATGGAAGCCACAAGACACAGTGGAGGTGAGGAAATGCATTTTTCAGAAAAGCAGAAAGATTCTCCTAGAAAGGGAGGCACTGGCACTTTGGATCCTCAGAAGTGGGAGAACCTAAGACCAGATGAAGTCCTAGTTGGAATAATTAAGGTAAACAGCTAATTAGAGGCTTTTGAAGCCTGAGTGGATGGAGGAAACGAGAAATAAAGGTGAAGTAAGCCAAAATGGCAAGCTTTCTTGAAAAATTGCTGCCTGAAGCCAAGAGGCATGAAGTTCTGCCAAAGAGAACAGAGACTGGAAGGTTTCAGACACAGAAGGGATTCAGAATTATTGCTTTGTAGACTTAAGAAGGAAGGGCCAAAATCTAGTGATAGAATATATTTAACCTATCTTTAAATGCTTAAAATTTTTAAATATTGTTCTTTAATATATATGCCTCTTCATCCATTAGGCTATTAGAATAAGTCATTCCAGGTATTTATTTTTTTTGCCAAAAGACTATATTTACCAATTCACAGTGACGCTAACTTGGCTCTTCTTGGGAAAGTCCCACTAGTTGCTTCATACAGCCATAAAGTAAGGCGCCATTGTTCATTGGGCAGGGGCTTCCTGAACTGGAACATTGAAATTGGGAAGAACTGCCCAGACCAGCCTTTATCAGGGTATTCCTACACCTTCCCAGTAATAAAGACCATACATGCATGTCCATCCCAGAGAAAATCCCTAGTGTCATCCTAAATTGGCATGGTCCTCTTGGGTACATGGAGGATGCTGAGTCATGCCCCAGCTCAAAGCTTTATTGTCTTTCCACCTCAAACCAAAGAGAATTTATGTATTAAGCTCAACAGCTTAAACTTTCCTCTGTGGCCTAGTGCATACTCCTGGCCCTTGGTGCAGTGTGCAGTGTGGCTTTAACAGTTAAACTATTTTCTTTATGCTCTACCAAGGAAACAGGAAATCATACATAATTCTGGTTGTATTGGCATTAAAGAAAACGCATCGCAGCCTATTTTCACATACCTAATTCAGATAGGAAAAGACAGTCTTAGCCATAAATTCCAAAAAGGAATCCAGAAGTAAAAGTGGAATCAGGGGAGTGACTGAGAAATACGGCGATTAGAAATCTAAATATCACAAATATATATTTACAAAAATGTTCATTGCACTATTTTTTGTGATCATAAGAAATTGGGGGGGCTTCCCTGGTGGCGCAGTGGTTGCGCGTCCGCCTGCCGATGCAGGGGAACCGGGTTCGCGCCCCGGTCCGGGAGGATCCCACATGCCGCGGAGCGGCTGGGCCCGTGAGCCATGGCCGCTGAGCCTGCGCAAAAAAAAAAAAAAAAAAAAGAAATTGGAAACAGCTTGAGTATCTATCAGTAAGATGATGGTTAGGTTAGTTATACAACCACCATACCATGGTGTGTGGTAGACAGGGAGATTATATAAGATAAAGGAGTGTGGTAGATAGAGAAAAATCCCTAATACATATTGTTAAATGGAGAAACGAATTGCATAGCAATACATATTGTATAATCACATTTATTTCATAATCAACATTACGCATATACAGTAATATTATACATATATTCTTAAATGCATTTTTTAAATGGTCTGAGAGAATATTCCTATCAGTGGTTACTTCCGAAGTGGAAAGTGAGTTGGGGAGTGAAGGAGAAAAGAAAGATCTAGATTTTTTACTGCACTGATTTAGGCTTTTAAAAAATGTTTTTACAATGAACATATATTATTCACATATCATTTATTTATATAAAAAGTAAATAAAGGTGAGCAACACCTAATGGTTCCTTACCTTAGTATCTTAATTTTTTTCTTTTCACCTTATCCCATTTTCTCTCTCTCATTCTCCTAGGGGTTTTTATAGATATCTCTTCATTTTTATAACACTTGATAGAATCATGTTCCTATGCTTTTTTAGGCCAGCAAATATTGATGGATTAATATATCAGGGTCTCAGTGGTTATATTAATTTGCTAGGGCTACCATAAAAAAATACTACCGATTAGGTGATTTAAACAACGTAAATTTATTTTCTCACAGTTCTGGAGGCTAGAGGTCCGAAATCAAGGTTTGATTTCTTATGAGGCCTCTCTCCTTGTTTTTTGTTTCTTGTGAGGCCTCTTCTTGTTTCTTGTTTCTTGTGAGGCCTCTCTCCTTGGCTTACAGATAACCATCTTCTTGCTTTGTCCTTACATGGTATTTCTCATGTGCATACTCAGCAATTTGTGTTTCAATTTCCTCTTCTTATAAAGACATGAGTAAAATTGGATTAGGGACCACACTAACAGCCTCAGTTTAACTTAACCATGTATTTGACGGCCCTGTTTCCAAATACGGTAGCATTCTGAGGAATTGGGGAATTAGGGCTTCAACATATACATTTTAGAGGGACAAAATTCAGTCATAAGAATGAGCCTGGAGCTCAAAATTTTCTTTAAATGTTCACACTTGTCCACCAGAAGAAACCATAAAGACCTTGAGTCCTTTAAGTGCAGATCTGTGTTCTTAAATGAGGGCTCCTTGTCACCTCCAGGCCACTCCAAGGGAATGGACATGCACTGAAAGTCAGCACTTTGAGACCCCTCTCATTCACCTCAAGGGAGATGGTATGGCACACCATGGTGAAGAGAGGATGGGCTTTAGAGTGAGACCACCTTCTCTGCCACTTACCAGCTCTTCTTAGACTCTAGTTTTCCATCTGAAGTAGGAAGACAGTAATCCCTGCCTCAGGGTCAGGGCCAACTGCATACATTTTTGGCCTCAGAGCAAAATGAAAATGTGGGGCTTTGGTTGGGGTGGGGATGTCAGTCTTCCCAACCCACTGGCAAATGGATAATGCCCAAGGGATTGTTACCTCTGTGCTAGAACATAGGTAGTACCTGGATCAAGGCTGGGCGAAAGGCCTCCAGCCAGTCATTCCAGTTGCCAGCTACCTCTTGGCTGCACTGAGATGCCCCAGGGGACACACGCCTGACCATGATCCTCCCCCATGGTCATGTCCAGGTCTCCCGCAGGAACAGACGACAATGATGGATCACAGCCTCTCCTTGTCGATGCAACCTGGTTGCCACCCCAGAGGAAGGGTGGCTTATTTCCCATGTGTGGGGATGGGGGAAGGGGGAGGTCAAGTGCTGCATGCAGCTCCAGGTAGTGAGGAGCTGGGGGCTGAGAACCTGTCCAGAGAGGTATGGAGGTGGTGAGACATGGGACAGCATGTGAGTTCAGGCTTCAAGTCCCTAGCACATACTTCAATGTTCTATCAGATTTCACCTACAAACCACAAATTCAAAGCTAAAATTATTAAGAATTTCAAAACACTAACTGCAGAGCATTAAGCCCCAAGTACAGGGCCATTCTGAGCACAGTGTCCTGTGCGAACGCGCTGATCTCATGCTCATGAAGCCACTCTGCTCACGGCTAAATAGCCTAAGAAAGGCTTACTTAACACAGAGCCTGATACACAGTAGGAGTTCAGAACAAGAGTGTGTCTCTCCATTCCCATTCATTAAAGGAAGCTTAAAATTACTCTTGCATAATTCACTGCCTTCATAGGACTTCTGTCACTTATCAAAATTAGTTTATCAAAGGATCCAAACAAAAATAAACCATGCCCTCTCATCCTTCAAGACCCAGCTTAATTTCCATCTACTTCAATAAGCCCTTGCTTTTGAATTAACCTCTCTATTTCCTCGGGTAGAAATTCTCCAAGAACTTTGCTTGTTCCTGTATTTAAACTCTGCCTTAGTCCAACCCAGGCATGTTGGACTATAGACATTAGAAGGCCCTGCGAGACAAGCTAGTCTCATCTGATTGTGTCCTTATAATACCTAGCACATGAAAATAAGTTTGGGGTTGAATTAAATTCAATGGAATTGAAATGGATTCTATCTATTCTAAGGAAGCAGTTTTCTAATTTCTGAGTTTCTCATTCCCAAATTTGGTTATACATTTTTAAAGTAACACTAAGTGACCTAAAACAAATACAGGAAAAAGTTAAAGCTCTAAAATGAGTTTAAACGAATTCTGGGTTTTATTTGAGATTTCAGGAAAAAAGTTCTAGTCCAACACAAACAAAATGTTCTTACCAAATGATAATTAGCCAGATTGATAAGTACATACATGAAACTCCATAAATTCAAGACATTGAATGATATTTAAATGGTCAAATGACAAGGCTTCCATTAAGTTATTATTTAGGAAAAAAGTGTCTATCCTAGCACACTTGTAATATTCTTTAAAAAATGCATGATATGGACTTGAAGAGAATGTAGAGATATGAAAAGATATTAATTAGTCAGGAGGATGGGGTTATAGAGAAATTATTTCTTTATTTACTCTTGTGTTTAATACATTTAGGAAATAAGCTAAAACGAAATGTTTCTATTCATACTGCTACTTACTATAGTCCTCGAGTATACTATTCCTCACGAATACTAGTCCCAAGGGAAGGGTAAGGTTTGACTAATCAAAATTAGTCACATTTGAAAAGAAAACACAAGAACAACAGAATTCCCCTACCATTTGATTTCCTAATATTCTTAACTAATCAATTTCTAAGATTAGTGGACTTTCCTGTTAGTTTCTTAAGAGGTCTAAGATTCCTGTGAACATTTATACCTTTTTAAAAGCATACCTTTGGCATTTTATTCGAACTCCATTCATTACCGGTATGTGCCAGGCAATGGATTCTCATGGATTATTTTTCCTAGAATTTGCCTCCCACCAAAAGAGCATAAACTATCAGTTGTGTTCCCTAAATATGTGATGTTTATCAGGAACACTTCTTGTAGACTTGTTTTGGAAGATTTTATTTAGGCAAGGGCCAGCTATTTGTAATATCCTCTAACTAATTTATCACAGACAAACTTGTTCTATTTCAAATACCAACCTTAAAGAAGTAGGACTTCTAATAAGCCAAAAACCGTTCCTTGTACTTTGAGAGTCCTTTGGCTTATAATAGCTTGTGGTCTCTGCTCCCATGAAGTTTTGGCAACCCTCACTTAAAAAAAAATCTCAAAAGAAATTCACATCTGGATTCAATTGATTGGACTTTAACCAGCCTCCATTGCAGTATGCAAATAATCGTCCTCCCTGGTATGTACTTCATGGCTGATAAAACTGAGGTGTCTTATTCTCAGAGCCCCAAACTTCTTTCTCATTTCCTTCCTTCCTCTGATACCAAACCTTTCAAACAGACAGATGTCTTCATCCAGAATGCATCTCAAATGCTGGACAATATTGCCTAAAAACGTCAGTGCTGTACAGCAAAACATAAAACAAGCAGATGTGAAATTTCATTAACAGAGTTGCCTCACTGTGAGGCAAACGGACTCCTTCCAACCATCTCCATAAGAGCAGACTTAGAATATGGACAAAACTCTCTCCACATCTCTGTTTTCCTCACTTAATTCCTCTCACTTTTATACTGACCCATGCTCTCTCCACCTCCCACTCACCCACCTGTCCACAACATCCAAAAGTCCCCTTGTTTTTGCAAATCTAAAGGTCATTCATCTCTTCCCTTCTTTCAGCTCTTCAGTGCTGTCTATATTTTGTTTCAATGACTTGCTTATTTTTCATGATCTCTCTTAAGATGTCTAAAACATGGAGATTGTTTTAATACTTGGAAAGTGACCTAGGATACCCAAAGAAAGTAAAGTAAAAATTTTGGCATGCCCAAATTTCCAGAATACCCAGTAATCTGAATTTCCTAAAATCTGGAGACAGATGCTTCTAATACTAAACTTGAGAACTTGAGGACAACTAATCAACATGATTATATATTATATATCCTTAATTTCAATTCTAGATGTGAAGCAATATGCCTACACAAATGTTCCCATCGATGGTCTCTGCATTGGATGCTAGTCCATTTGAGAATTCAAACTTAGATATATCATCCTATTAGTTTCTCTGACATTTATCCCCACCCCCACACCCCCAATTTCAATTCCATGTGACTTTAACACAGGTGCAGACTCAGGCTTAACATAAGGGAGCAATTTTCTGATTCATTCGTGTAAGACCCCGAGGGAAAGGGAGAACAAGATGTACCAAGGTAATATTGTATTGTTAAAAAATTAACTTAGCTTGTTTTTCTACTGAGGCAAAACTACCCACATCCAAATGCTTAGATATGTAAATTAGGTCTCACACACAGTTCTTAGTCATAGTGTGGTAGCATTTTGAAAACTCATTCTCAAGAAAATAATTTTAAGGGAATATAGATAGATGATTATTTTAATGGGATTTTAGGGGGAGAAGTCCATATACACTGTTGTTTCAGTTCTGCTGGGGGCAGGGATGCAACAGCAAAAAATAAAGTGGTTCCTTCCCCTAGGCACACTGCTCTGCAAAAGCCACTCTTGTTCTGAAAGGAAATGGCATGTTGAAACATTTTTTATTATTATTTACAAAAATTCTTAGGTTTTATTAGTCCAGGGCTCAGTGAGTCTTCTAGCTGAACTGTACAGTTATTCAGTGCCTAGGAGCAGAATGGAGGGAGAAACTAATTAGCATAGTTCTTACATCACCACCAGAAATTCTTTATTTGCCTTCAGGATCCACATTGCCGTGTGCTGATCAATATGACAAGGTCAGTAACACTGTTTTTGTAACAATGAATGCTAACAAACTCAGGCCTCACACACATTGTCATTGTTTAACAGGGTCAGCTGAGTTAACTGAGAGCATTATGCATGTACAGTGCCAAGAAGACCCCATCAACAGTCAAATATACAGTGTTATCATTTTAGCATAAGTAGTGGAGCAACAGATTGCCCAGCTGTGAGCAAGTCAGATTTATCCAAAGATTCTGCACCAACGGTTGAGCCATAAGAAGGATTTATACCATGGCACAGGGGCACTGGGCAGGGAAATGGGAGACAAGGGTGCTAGTCTTGCCTCTGCCACTTCTTCTCTGAAGGCTCAGTTTACACAGCAATAGGATGAGAAGTCAGACCAGATGACTCTGAAAGCCTCTTTATGCCCCCAAGGCTATGATTCTAAGGCAGTGTACAGGATAAATGCATTGCCATTATGAATTTCAATGGAAACATAGTTTTAATACAGTATGTTTTGTACTGAGTTTCTATTTTTATTACTTTGGCATTTGGCAGAGAGATAAACTGAATTCCAGCAAGTCTGGTTACCTCAGGTGGCACATGTGCAGGAACTCAGAAGTCTGTACAAGATGAATCACGTGATGACTGATATGTGCTCCTTAGGCCTTGCAACATCATCAGCCCTATAATACAATATACTTTTCACTTTTCTTCTGAGAAATTCTGTTTAGATGTCCAGTGGGAGTGTGTGACTCCCTTTAGAATGCTGGGGAAATAAACATTGTTTAATCCATTTTTCCATATTGAGAAATGGAGTTGATTCCAGTTAAGTCAATATTAGGATAATTTTAAGGCTTAACCAACAATTTTTTCGTTTTTGTTATTAAAATTTGCTTTTTAAATGTCATCACACACACACAAACAATTCATAAATATCAAATAAATATTAAGACAGAGTGGAACTGTAACAATTGCCTAGAAAGAAGAAAACCCAATATTCTATAAACAAATAACAAGGTGCTTTTGGTGGAAGAAGGGAAAACAAGGATAAAAGAAAAACTGTCTAATGGAAAAGTACCATAACATACTGTAGATTGACATATATATAAGACAAAAAATATGAAGGAAGGTGTGTTGCTTTTAAATCCATTTTAGTATAAATAGACATCTTAGAAAACAATTTATTTTTAATGCAAATTGTTCTACTGTTATAGTACAAACTTCCTTTGCATATCGTATTGGTTAAACTATGTCTTTTCAACCTTAATTTTTTATATTAAATTGTAAATGTTTGGGCCTTTTAAATGCTTGATGCAGTGTTATTATTGTGCAGCAAAACATTTTTCAGATGTGCAACATTATTTTACAATAAATCCCTCAAGATGAATATAGTTGCTGGAGTCCCTTGAAATTTATAGCATTTAAGACTGTGTTTCTTCAGTGCGGGGGCTCTTCAAGGGAATTTTTGACTGCTGATGCAAACGTTAGTAAGCAATGCACTTGTTTGGTTAAGACTTTTAGCCTTGACCTCCAGCTTTAAACCCTTGTCCTTTATTAATCACGTGTTTCCTGAAGGAAAGAATATTTTTGGAGGGGGAAAATTGTTCTGGGACTGAAGGAGTGTTATATACCAAACAGACATGCCCAGATGACAAATAACCCCTGCATGATAGCCAGGGTTCATCCAGCTGGTCGGCCCCATATTTTGTGATTGATGGTGTTGATGTTCTAAATAGGCCTAAGATGTGCCAAGTATAAGAGCCATAACAAAGTCCTTCAGATTTATACTGTAGATAGAAGGAGGAAGCGAGAAGGCATGTTCCCAGCACATGGCAATTCTAAGAATGGTGTCATGATTACAAGTAACCTTGCAGAGTTTGTCTGGTTTCTTTCGAAATTAAACAAAAACTATTTGCTGGTCAGGAATGAGTAGGGTCACGTAAGGTCTGTCTGAACCTTACGATTACTAAAATATTTCTCTGTAACTGGACACCTCCTGAAACTAGGATGACATTGGAATCCATTGTAGGGATTAATACACTGATTTTTCCTTTGCCTTTTGAGTCTTCTGAGAAAATAAGAACAGTTCTTTGCTTTAAAAGAAAGAAAGAAAAGAAAAAGAAAGTGGCACCATGACATATATTGAAGTCATTAAATGTTTAAAGTAAAAAACCTTAAAGAGGGCTTCCCTGGTGGCACAGTGGTTGAGAACCCGCCTGCCGATGCAGGGGACATGGGTTTGTGCCCCGGTCCGGGAAGATCCCACATGCCACGGAGCGGCTGGGCCCATGAACCATGGCCGCTGAGCCTGCGCGTCCGGAGCCTGTGCTCTGCAACGGGAGAGGCCACAACAGTGAGAGGCCCACGTACTGCAAAAAATAAAAATAAATTTTTTAAAAAAACCTTAAAGATTATTTAACTTAATCCTACTCTCCTTACATTTAGGAAAATGGGATGTTTTTATTTTAATTTAATTTAATTTATTCATTTTTTATACAGCAGGTTCTTATTAGCTGTCTGTTTTATACATATTAGTGTATGCATGTCAATCCCAATCTCCCAATTCATCCCACCACCACCACAACCCTCCCCCTGCTTTCCCCCCTTGGTGTCCACATGTTTGTTCTCTACATTTGTGTCTCTATTTCTGCCTTGCAAACTGGTTCATCTGTACCATTTTTTTAGTTTCCACACATATGCATTAATACATGGTATTTGTTTTTCTCTTTCTGACTTACTTCATTCTACATGACAGTCTCTAGGTCCATCCACGTCTCTACAATGACCCAACTTCATTCCTCTTTATGTCTGAGTAATAGTCCATTGTATCTATGTACCACATCTTCTTTATCCATTCATCTGTCGTTGGGCATTTAGGTTGCTTCCATGACCTGACTCTTGTTAAGAGTGCTGCAGTGAACATTGACGTGCATGTGTCTTTTTGAATTATGGTTTTCTCTGGGTATATGCCCAGTAGTGGGATTGCTGAATCATATGGTAGCTCTATATTTACTTTTCTAAGGAACCACCATACTGTTCTCCACAGTGGCTATATCAATTTATATTCCCACCAACAGTGCAAGAGGGTTCCCTTTTCTTCACACCCTCTCCAGCATTTGTTGTTTGTAGATTTTCTGATGATGCCCATTCTAACTGGTGTGAGGTGATACCTCATTGTAGTTTTGATTTGATTTTCTCTAATAATTAGTGATGTTGAGCAGCTTTTCATGTGCCTCTTGGCCATCTGTATGTCTTCTTTGGAGACATGTCTATTTAGGTCTTCTGCCCATTTTTTGTCTGGGTTGTTTTCTTTTCATCTTGTTTATAGTTTCCTTTGTTGTGCAAAAGCTTTTAAGTTTAATTAGGTCCCATTTGTTTATTTTTGTTTTTACTTCCATTACTCTAGGAGGTGGGTCAAAAAAGATCTTGCTGTGATTTATGTCCAAGAGTGTTCTTCCTATGTTTTACTGTAAGAGTTTTATAGCGTCCGGTCTTACATTATGTCTTTAATCCATTTTGAGGGTTTTTTTTGTTTTTTTTTTGTTTTTTTTTTTGCAGTACTCGGGCCTCTCACTGCTGTGGCCTCTCCCGTTGCGGAGCACAGGCTCCAGACGCGCAGGCTCAGCAGCCATGGCTCAAGGCCTAGCCGCTCTGCGGCATGTGGGATCTTCCCAGACCGGGACACGAAGCTGTGTCCCCTGCATCGGCAGGCGGACTCTCAACCACTGCGCCACCAGGGAAGCCCCATTTTGAGTTTATTTTTGTGTATGGTGTTAAGGAGTGTTCTAATTTCATTCTTTTACATGTAGGTGTCCAGTTTACCCAGCACCACTTGTTGAAGAGAGTGTCTTTTCTCCATTGTATATCCTTGCCTCCTTTGTCATGGATTAGGTGACCATAGGTGCATGGGTTTATCTCTGGGCTTTCTATCCTGTTCCACTGCTCTATATTTCGGTTTTTGTGCCAGTAACATATTGTCTTGTTTACTGTAGCTTTGTAGTATAGTCTGAAGTCAGGGAGTCTGATTCCTCCAGCTCCATTTTTTTCTCCCAAGTTTGCTTTGGCTATTCACGGTCTTCTATGTCTCCATATAAATTTTAAGATTTTTTGTTCTAGTTCTGTAAAAAACGCCATTGGTAATTTGATAGGGATTGCATTGAATATCTATATTGCTTTGGGTAGTAGAGTCATTTTCACAATGTTGATTCTTCCAAGAACACAGTATAGCTCTCCATCTATTTGTATCAACTTTAATTTCTTTCATCAGTGTCTTCTAATTTTCTGCATACAGGTCTTTTGTCTCCTTAGGTAGGTTTATTCCTAGATATTTTA
>NC_041218.1:61749693-61750844 GCF_002837175.3 Physeter macrocephalus
TTTATTTTTGATGAGTCTGGCTAATGGTTTATCAATTTTATTTATCTTCTCAAAGAACCAGCTTTTAGTTTTATTGATCTTTGCTATTGTTTCCTTCATTTCTTTTTCATTTATTTCTGATCTGATCTTTGTGATTTCTTTTCTTCTGCTAAATTTGGGGGTTTTTTGTTCTTCTTTCTCTAATTGCTTGAGGTGCAAGGTTAGGTTGTTTATTCGAGATGTTTCCTGTTTCTTAAGGTAGGATTGTATTGCTATAAACTTCCCTCTTAGAACTGCTTTTGCTGCATCCCATAAATTTTGGGTCATCGTATCTCTATTGTCATATGTTTCTAAGTATTTTTTGATTTCCTCTTTGATTTCTTCAGTGATCACTTCGTTATTAAGTAGTGTATTGTTTAGCCTCCATGTGTTTGTATTTTTTACAGATCTTTTCCTGTAATTGATATCTAGTCTCATAGCATTGTGGTCAGAAAAGATACTTGATATGATTTCAATTTTCTTAAATTTGCCAAGGCTAGAGTTGTGACCCAATATATGATCTATCCTGGAGAATGTTCCATGAGCACTTGAGAAAAATGTGTATTCTGTTGTTTTTGGATGGAATGTCCTATAAATATCAATTAAGTCCATCTTGTGTAATGTATCATTTAAAGCTTGTGTTTCCTTATTTATTTTCATTTTGGATGATCTGTCCATTGGTGAAAGTGGGGTGTTAAAGTCCCCTACTATGATTGTGTTACTGTCGATTTCCCCTTTTATGGCTGTTAGTATTTGCCTTATGTATTGAGGTGCTCCTATGTTGGGTGCATAAATATTTACAATTGTTATATCTTCTTCATGGATCGAACCCTTGATCATTATATAGTGTCCTTCTTTGTCTCTTGTTATAGTTTTTACTTTAAAGTCTATTTTGTCTGATATGAGAATTGCTACTCCAGCTTTCTTCTGATTTCCATTTGCATGGAATATCTTTTTCCATCCCCTCACTTTCAGTCTGTATGTGTCCCTAGGTCTGAAGTGGGTCTCTTGTAGACAGCATATATATGGGTCTCGTTTTTGTATCCATTCAGCCAGTCTGTGTCTTTTGGTGGGAGCATTTAATCCATTTACATTTAAGGTAATTATCAATATGTATGTTCCTATTACCATTT
>NC_041218.1:61751596-61752201 GCF_002837175.3 Physeter macrocephalus
TTCTTCTGCCTCAATTATTCTGCTATTTATCCCATCTAGAGTATTTTTCATTTCATTTATTGTGTTGTTCATCATTGCTTGCTTCCTCTTTAGTTCTTCTAGGTCCTTGTTAAATGTTTCTTGCATTTTGTCTATTCTATTTCCAAGATTTTGGATCATCTTTACTATCATTATTCTGAATTCTTTTTCAGGTAGACTGCCTATTTCCTCTTCATTTGTTAGGTCTGGTGGGTTTTTACCTTGCTCCTTCATGTGCTGTGTTTTTTTCTATCCTTTCATTTTGCTTATCTTACTGTGTTTGTGGTCTCCTTTTCGCAGGCTGCAGGTTCGTATTTCCCGTTGTTTTTGTTGTCTGTTCCCAGTGACTAAGGTTGGTTCAGTGGGTTGAGTAGGTTTCCTGGTTGAGGGGACTAGTGCCTGTGTTCTGGTGGATGAGGCTGGATCTTGTCTTTCTGGTGGTCAAGTCCACTTCTGGTGGTGTGTTTTGGGGTGTCTGTAGCCTGAAAAAAAAACAAAAACAAAACAAAAACGGGACGGTCAGAGCCCTAGGACAAATGGTGAAAGCAAAGCTATACAGACAAAATCTCACACAGAAGCATACACAT
>NC_041218.1:61752609-61756113 GCF_002837175.3 Physeter macrocephalus
GCCGTCTGCTCTTCGCTCAGACGGGACGGGGTTAAAGGAGCAGCTGATTCGGGGGCTCTGGCTCACTCAGGCCGGGGGGATGGAGGGCTACGGATGCGCGGCGAGCCTGCGGGGGCAGGCGCCAGCGTGACGTTGCACCAGCCTGAGGCACGCCTTGCATTCTCTCGGGGAAGTTGTCCCTGGATCACGGGACCCTGGCAGTGGTGGGCTGCACAGGCTCCCGGGAGGGGAGGTGTGGACAGTGACCTGTGCTTGCACACAGGCTTCGTGGTGGCTGCAGCAGCGGCCTTAGCATCTCATGCCAGTTTCTAGTGTCAGCGCTGATAGCCGCGGCTTGCGCCCGTTTTTGGAGCTCCTTTAAGCGGCGCGCTTAATGCCCCTCCTCGCGCACCAGGAAACAAAGAGGCAAGAAAAAGTCTCTTGTCTCTTTGGCAGCTCTTGTCTCTTCGGCAGATCCGCATCCATCTCTGGAGCTCCTTTAAGCAGCGTGCTTAATCCCCTCTCCTCACGCACCAGGAAGCAAGGAGAGACGAAAAAGTCTCGTGCCTCTCCGGCAGACTTCTCCCGGACTCCCTCCCGGCTAGCCGTGGTGCACTAACCCCTTCAGGCTGTGTTCACGCCGCCAGACCTCTCCCTGCAATCCTACCGAAGCCCGAGCCTCGCTCCCAGCCCCCGCTCGTCCCGGCGGGTGAGCAGACAAGCCTCTCGGGCTGGTGAGTGCCAGTCGGCACCAATCCTCCGTGTGGGAATCTCTCTGCTTTGCCCTCCGCACCCCTGTTACTGCGGTCTTCTCCGTGGCTCTGAAGCTCCCCACTCCGCCACCTGCAGTCTCCGCCCGTGAAGGGGCTTCTAGTGTGTGGAAACCTTTCCTCCTTCACAGCTCCCTCCCACTGTTGCAGGTCCCGTCCCTATTCTTTTGTCTCTGTTTGTTCTTTTTCCTTTTGCCCTACTCAGGTACGTGGGGAGTTTCTTGCCTTTCGGAAGGTCTGAGGTCTTCTGCCAGCGTTCAGTGGGTGTTCTATAGGCGCAGTTCCACGTGTAGATGTATTTCTGATGTATCTGTGGGTAGGAAGGTGATTCCACGTCTTACTCTTTCGCCATTTTCTCTCCAGAGTGGTTTTATTGTGTCACTTAAAGCTTGTGTTTCCTTATTAATTTTCTGTCTGGATGATCTGTCCATTGGTGTGCGATATTAAAGTCCCCCACTATTAATTGTGTTACTGTTGATTTCCTCTTCTATAGCTGTTACCATTCACCTTCTGTATTGAGGTGCTCCTATGTTGCGTGCATATATATTTATAATTGTTATATCTTCTTCTTGGATTGATCCCTTGATCGTTATGTAGTGTCCTTGTGTCTTGTAACATTCTTTATTTTAAATCTATTTTATCTGATATGAGTATTGGTACTCCAGCTTTCTTTTGATTTCCATTTGCATGGATTATCTTTTTCCATCCCCTCACTTTCAGTCTGTATGTGTCCCTAGGTCTGAAGTGGGTCTCTTGTAGACAGCATATATATGGGTCTTGTTTCTGTATCCATTCAGCAAGCCTGTGTCTATTAGTTGGAGCATTTAATCCGTTCACATTTAAGGTAATTATCCATATGTATGTTCCTATTGCCATTTTCTTAATTGTTTTGGGTTTGTTTCTGTAGATCTTTTTTCTTCTGGGTGTTCTATAGGCGCAGTTCCACGTGTAGATGTATTTCTGATGTATCTGTGGGTAGGAAGGTGATTCCACGTCTTACTCTTTCGCCATCTTCTCTCCAGAGTGGTTTTATTGTGTCACTTAAAGCTTGTGTTTCCTTATTAATTTTCTGTCTGGATGATCTGTCCATTGGTGTGCGATATTAAAGTCCCCCACTATTAATTGTGTTACTGTTGATTTCCTCTTCTATAGCTGTTACCATTCACCTTCTGTATTGAGGTGCTCCTATGTTGCGTGCATATATATTTATAATTGTTATATCTTCTTCTTGGATTGATCCCTTGATCGTTATGTAGTGTCCTTGTGTCTTGTAACATTCTTTATTTTAAATCTATTTTATCTGATATGAGTATTGGTACTCCAGCTTTCTTTTGATTTCCATTTGCATGGATTATCTTTTTCCATCCCCTCACTTTCAGTCTGTATGTGTCCCTAGGTCTGAAGTGGGTCTCTTGTAGACAGCATATATATGGGTCTTGTTTCTGTATCCATTCAGCCAGTCTGTGTCTTTTGGTGGGAGCATTTAATCCAGGTTTTGCTTGTCTGTAAAGCTTTTGTTGTCTGCATCGAATCTGAATGAAATCCTTGCTGGGTAGAGTAATCTTGGTTGTAGCTTCTTCCCTTTCATCACTTTAAATATATCATGCCACTCACTTCTAGCTTGTGGAGTTTCTGCTGAGAAATCAGCTGTTAACCTTATCCGAGTTCCCTTGTATGTTATTTGTCGTTTTTCCCTTGCTGCTTTCAATAATTTTTGTTTGTCTTAATTTTTGTCAGTTTGATTACTATGTGTCTTGGCGTGTTTCTCCTTGGGTTTATCCTGCCTAGGACTCTCTGTGCTTCCTGGACTTGGTTGGCTATTTCCTTTCCCATGTTAGGGAAGTTTTCGACTATAATCTCTTCAAATATTTTCTCGGGTCCTTTCTCTCTCTCTTCTCCTTTCTTGATCTTTGCCTCCATTCTCTTTCCAAGGTCCTGGATCATCTTCACTATCATTATTCTGAATTCTGTTTCTGGAAGGTTGCCTATGTCCACTTCATTTAGTTGTTTTTCTGTGGTTTTTTCTTGTTCCATCATCTGGTACATAGTCCTCTGCCTTTTCATTTTGTCTCTCTTTCTGTGAATGTGGTTTTCATTCCACAGACACTTATTCGTTCTTCTCCCTCAGTTATTTTGCTATTGATTCCTTCTAGTGTATTTTTCATTTCATTTATTGTATTGTTTTGCTTCTGCTGTCTGCCTTCTTCACATTGAATCTTTAATTTTCTTATCCTAAGTTCCTTGTAGTGTTGGAGGGTCTCCTGCAGAGGTGGGGGGGTGGGGTGGCTGTTCCTCCCTGTGGGGACAAGGACACTGGCAGCAGAAGTTCTGGGAAGTATTCCTTGGTGTGAGCCCTCCCAGAGTCTGCCATTAGCCATACCATAGAGCCCGTAGGCTCCAGTGCTCAGGAAAATGGGATGTTTTTAAATCAGGGAGAGTCACAGGAACTTTGTGCTGTTTATTTTTTAAGGCATTTATAAACAATTCTTTTTTTTTGTTAATGTCATAATAATTTATTTTAAATCCATATGCAGTCACACATCTAAACTTCCATAATTATCTCTTCTGGGACAATAAAAAAGAATATGCTCCTGGGGGCGGTGGGGACTTCCGACTATACTACAAAGCTACAGTAATCAAGATAGTATGGTACTGGCACAAAAACAGAAATATAGATCAATAGAACAGGATAGAAAGCCCAGAGATAAACCCACACACATATGATCACCTTATCTTTGATAAAGGAGGCAAGAAT
>NC_041218.1:61757063-61757997 GCF_002837175.3 Physeter macrocephalus
GTGTGGAGCAAAGGGAACCCTCTTGCACTGTTGGTGGGAATGTAAATTGATAGAGCCACTATGGAGAACAGTATGGAGGTTCCTTAAAAAACTAAAAATGGAACTACCATGCGACCCAGCAATCCCACTACTGGGCATATACCCCGAGAAAACCATAATTCAAAAAGAGACATGTACCACAATGTTCATTGCAACTCCGTTTACAATAGCCAGGACATGGAAGCAACCTAAGTGTCCATCAACAGATGAATGGATAAAGAAGATGTGGCACATATATACAATGGAATATGACTCAGCCATAAAAAGAAACGAAATTGAGTTATTTGTAGTGAGGTGGATGGACCTAGAGTCTGTCACACAGAGTGAAGTAAGCCAGAAAGAGAAAAACAAATACCATATGCTAACACATGTATATGGAATCTAAAAAACAACCAAAAAAATGGTCATGCAGAACCTAGGGGCAAGACGGGAATAAAGACGCAGACCTACTAGAGAGAATGGACTTGACGATACGGGAAGGGGGAAGGGTAAGATGGGACAACGTGGGAGAGTGGCATGGACATATATACACTACAAAATGTAAAATAGATAGCTAGCAGGAAGCAGCCACATAGCACAGGGAGATCAGAGAGAATGGACGTGACGATACGGGAAGGGGGAAGGGTAAGATGGGACAACGTGGGAGAGTGGCATGGACATATATACACTACAAAATGTAAAATAGATAGCTAGCAGGAAGCAGCCACATAGCACAGGGAGATCAGCTTGGTGCTTTGTGACCACCTAGAGGGGTGGGATAGGGAGGGTGGGAGGGAGGGAGACACAAGAGGGAAGACATATGGGGAGATATATATATATATATATATATATATGTATAACTGATTCACTTTGTTATAAAGCAGAAACTAACACACCATTGTAAAGCAGTTATACT
>NC_041218.1:61764921-61772887 GCF_002837175.3 Physeter macrocephalus
TGAGAAAACCATAATTCAAAAAGAGTCATGTACCAAAATGTTCATTGCAGCTCTATTTACAATAGCCAGGACATGGAAGCAACCTAAGTGTCCATCAACAGATGAATGGATAAAGAAGATGTGGCACATATATACAATGGAATATGACTCAGCCATAAAAAGAAACGAAATTGAGTTATTTGTAGTGAGGTGGATGGACCTAGAGTCTGTCACACAGAGTGAAGTAAGCCAGAAAGAGAAAAACAAATACCATATGCTAACACATGTATATGGAATCTAAAAAACAACCAAAAAAATGGTCATGCAGAACCTAGGGGCAAGACGGGAATAAAGACGCAGACCTACTAGAGAGAATGGACTTGACGATACGGGAAGGGGGAAGGGTAAGATGGGACAACGTGGGAGAGTGGCATGGACATATATACACTACAAAATGTAAAATAGATAGCTAGCAGGAAGCAGCCACATAGCACAGGGAGATCAGCTTGGTGCTTTGTGACCACCTAGAGGGGTGGGATAGGGAGGGTGGGAGGGAGGGAGACACAAGAGGGAAGACATATGGGGAGATATATATATATATATATATATGTATAACTGATTCACTTTGTTATAAAGCAGAAACTAACACACCATTGTAAAGCAGTTATACTCCAATACAGATGTTAAAAAAAAAAAAAAGAATATGCTCCTGTTAAACTCTTCCCTTTGGTTATAAACAATTCTTTAAAAGCAGACAACATATGGAAAAGCCAAAAAGTCATATTTGAGCTTTTCAAGAAGAGCCACAATGATAGCACTTCCCATTTTAAAATGAATATTAAGTAGAACTCATATGCATAGGAAGTTGATACTGTTATTTTATGAGGCTTTCATTAGTAAAATTTCATATCCTCATGTTTATGTAGCAGTTATTTTTGTGAACCTTCAGAGCACCGAGGAAGTAGTTCCCAGTAAACTAACCCCTATTCCTCATCTCCTGTATATTTACTAAATTGATTCCATTGGGTGCTTTAAGGAACAGTTTTAGGAAACTTATTCCTGAGATTGATGTAAGCATATTGGTCAGGACAATTTCTATGCAGACACTTTGAGAAACTTCCTTCTAGTCTTAGCATGTGAAATAGTTGTGCTTCTCTGAGACAGTGTGTTTACATTTATCATAAAGACCCTGAGGTGCACATAACTGAGGGCATTCCTTCTTTGCATTGGCCATAAAAAAGCTTGGAAGCAGGCTTCCCTGGTGGCGCAGTGGTTGAGAGTCTGCCTGCCGATGCAGGGGACACTGGTTCATGCCCTGGTCCTGGAAGATCCCACATGCCGTGGAGCGGCTAGGCCCGTGAGCCATGGCCGCTGAGCCTGAACATCCAGAGCCTGTGCTCCACAATGGGAGAGGCCACAACAGTGAGAGGCCCGCGTACCGCAAAAAAAAAGAAAGCGTGGAACCTAATTTGAAACCCATCTTTCACAATAAAATAGGGCTCCACAGTGCACGTTTCAGTTTCTAGTTCATTCCTGGGCTCATTAACTGGTCCTGTCTTTTCTTTTCATTGTGGATTTCTCACTAAATTGTGTTATCTTGCTGTATCTATCTTTGTGATCCTCAAGTTTTCTGGGAACAAAATAAGACTGTTAATTAATTGATGTTTTGATTCCTTGTGAGAAACTGTTTTTCCCTATCACATTTTACAAATTCTAGAAGACTTTATAAATGGGAAAACTAATAAAATGCAAAGTTTATTGAATGGATATAAATAGTACTATGGCTTAATATGACAGAATATTTAAGATCAGAATTGTCAATTAATCAAATCATATGAGGCTTATATTATTATTAATGTTAGAAATCTATTTCCCAACTGAGGATGGGTTTATCAGTCAGGGAAGCCAGTTAGATTCTGTTACCTGATACTTATAATATTTATGTATAATTGGGTATGACTACATCTAGAAACCTAAGGTTGATAAAATACTATATACCAGTGAAGAAAATCAAAGTAAATTAAATCATGTCTTCATTATGTTTTTATGACTCCTATATCAACAGTATTTTCTATAACATTAGCAAAAGTATTAAAGAGACCAGGTAAATTATAATCACTTATTATGAAATCAGAAATCAGCTGGTGATATGAAAAATTTTTGATGGCACAAGTTTTTAAGTGCTGCTGAATTGCCAGTTCTGAAAAATATTCAACAGATACATGTAGAATCACCTAATTTGCCAAGATCAGACTTAGATGAGTTTTAGTTACTATTGCTAATATAATAATTTAGAAAATCTTTAAACCTGCAAGTCATGGGACATTATCTCAGGGAAAGCATCCATAGGTTTAAGGATGAAATTCTCCTCCTGACTTAAAGGAACAAAAATGAAGTTTTCCTCTCTATTGTAGTTTTGAAAAATAGAGTGCTACAGTACTCCTTGGTTTTGTTTTTATCTTTGGCACATTTTTGTTTCTGTTATCAATATAGTTGTTATGTTTTAAAGTGCTTTATATTTGCCCATTAGCCTTCACTTCAGCTTTCCAAGGCTGGGGAATATCTAGTTTCTTACGTCTAGTTAACAAATACGTAAACCAAGGCACACATTTAGATTCTTTTTCACCCATTACATAGAAAGTATGGAGTATAGCTAAGAATAAAGTCTGTGATCACATGACTTTATATGATTGGCTGCACCACCAGCTCATGTCTCCATGAGAGATGTGGCCAATAATGGTCAATGAGATCTAGCAACATAAATATGTAGGGATATGACCAACAGAAGAATTCTACTCCAAGCTCTATTCTGACTGGAGAAGTTTCACATCTCTAACTTCAGATGATTTTTAATACAGATAAAAGTAAAAATAATGTCCCAAGAAACCAATGCTGTCATTTGCTAAAAAAATCCTCCCACTGACAAGACTGTGAATTTTGTCACAGTACAACCTGTAGTTCCAATAGAGTCCTAAGCTTTTCCACCTCTACATAGAATTTTAGCTGCTATAATCAGAGTTTGCTCAGTTCAGATATTTATTTTCAGCAATAGATGACTTTGCTATGAAGACAACAAAAGTTCCTATCCTAAGGAATAATAATTAATGCATATGCTATAATATACATGTATACAATATATGTATATACACATATATTTATGAATAATTATTTTCAGACGCTTTACTTCAAATGAGATTCTGATGATTCCAGTGCTCCTATCCGCAAAGGAAGTTGTAAAACTCTTAGCTAGAAGTGGTTAATGGGAGACCCTGGGATCTGGGTTCTCTTTTCCTCTGGTTCTGCTGCTTTCTTTCTTATATGAAGGCTCTTGTAACTATTGGTGGGTTTGCTCAGTCATTGAAGCTGCAGTTGCTCCAAGTTCCCTTGAAACAGGGATTATATTATCTATTAATAGTATTTTAAGGATGTTTGCTTCTTCCCAACTTCCTCAGGAAAATTTTGTCGTGGTTACATAAGAGGCTGGGAATGCTTGCTCTCTTATTTTTTGCCTTAACTTTGCTCAGAGCACTGCTGTAACCACTTCCCTCAGTGTTCTCCCTGTGCAAAATAGAAGAGGATCTATTTTGTACCTTGGGGGGAGGGGGGGGAGGGGAGAGGGGGAGTAGTTTCTAGAACAGAACTAAAATTCCACAAGTACACATCATGATCCCACCCCACTGTCATTTTAAATAAACACTATATCATGTTACCTCCTCTTTAACAACATTAAATATGCATGGACTGGAGGACTCATCAGTATTCCAGATTATATTTTATTTTGCTTTAGGGTGAGTCTTTCATTCAAGTTAGTTGTCAATGTTGATGGAGTCGTTTCCGCTATACTAAATGTCTGCCCACTTATAGTTTCACCGAGACACCTATGAAGTCACCAGTCCTTTAGTTCTGACCACTCCCTCAGGTATCCTCCTCTGTTCCTGGCCTTTTATTTGTTTTCACTTCCAGTTATAGTGAGTGTACACTGTCTCCCCAAGCGCTTTCCTCAGAGACTCTCTACTGATATTCCAAAGGGCCTAAACTTCTATTCTGTCTGTCAAAAATGGTTAATACATGAGTATTAACGTCCCTTTTTTTATATAGTAATTGAAAGGTTGCCTGCTGTGCACAAGACTCTGTTCTGCTAGCCTGGAACCTGACTGGACACAGCATTTGCCAACCACATGCTGGGAGTGACAGCGCAATGAGATAGCAGGTGAACTCTGTCACCCAACAGGCATTTGCCAGAGTCTGATTTCTGTGATTCAGGCATGTGCCTTTTACAGGCTCTTCATCCAACTGCAAATCTTCCCTTCACTCATCCACTTGTTTGGATTCAGAAGATAGCACTTGGCACAAAGAGACACATTCCCTAATAACGTTTTATTCTTTTCTGTCAACCACCCTCTCTTTAATCCCCTGCATGTGGTGAGCTTACTCGAAGTCCCCTGACTATATACCCTGAGCCCATATCCTTGAATCTTTGTGTCCCTTTTCACCATTATCACTCCAGAGAGATTTTCTTTGTAATCTTGGTCAGCTCTGCAGACTCGTCCTTTGTAAGTCTGTATTAATATCCTTTCCTTTCTATAGCATCCTGTAGGTTTTCAAAACCTTTTGATTTTTAGCTTTTCTTTTGTGATTTTCTTTATGGTTCCATTTTGCACTTGTTTAGATACTTCCAATCTGATTGAAACATCTGTCAAGTTCAATTTTTTGACCCACTTTCTGCTCAGCTTCTAGGATTCATTTCAGCAGTACACTGTGGTTTATTCATCTTTCTTGACTTTCCCTACAAGCTAGACTACTGTAGATGATTAGTGTCACTTTCTCAGTGTGGTTTTCACAGCCTTTATAGGGCTTAAGAACTCTTACAAAGGTCTAAGATTCTTGCATCTGTAACTTTTAACTGCCTTAATGAATTTGCAAGGGTTTTTCTTCTCTACAGTGAATAAACTTCTCTTGTCCTTTACGGGAACTCTCAGTATCATAATGGTTTCCATGCTGCTTAGTTTCTTAACCTTCTTTTTGATTAGTTTGTACTAATATTCAATATGCTTAGCTCCTGTTTTAACTCCTGCTCTCTATGACTCTAAGATTTTAAATCATCTCCGTGGATGATGAGTTTGTATTTCTCCTTCCTCCAAACTGTAGTTTTCATCAACACTATGTCTATTTATGCAAATAGGTAATTTAACGCTGAGCCATAAACCTAAATATTCTTCATCTTGCATGTGTTAAAAACATACAAACCTAAATATGTAGCTCCTAATTTAACTAATTCAGTTGGAGAACTGAAGGATTTTTTTTCTGTCTTTGAGTCTCTAAAAGATCATTGTTTCCAAATATCTTACATTTTGTGACTTTTCTAAAGTTTAAGCCCATTATTGACTAATGAGGGTAATTGGAATCTCTCTTAACATCCTTGAATGTGTTTATAGACTGTTATTATGTCTCATTTCAGTTTTTTTTTCCCTCTCAAGTGAGTATGCTCAATACACTGCACCTCCTTTTCCGGAGGCTAACTTATACAAACACTTTATCAATTTTTTTGTTCTCCTCTGAACTGTGTCCTATTTACTTGTATTTTAAAAACTTTGTTTACACGTTCTACCACATTTCCAATAGTTCCAAAGAAAAGTACAGAAGGAATTTAGTGCTCACTCTGCCTCTATTACTTAGTCTGCACTTTGTGAGTTGTCAGGAGCCAACTGGACCCCCTCACATCTCATAAGAGCTCAGTGGTAGGTCTGACATCCCAAGGGTACCCTCTGGCACACCTGGTTCCCTTAAACAATGATCTCCTCCAACATGGCTCTGCTTTGCAAGGGAGTGGATATCAGAGTATGCAGCCCTCCATAGCCCTTTGGTACTAAAGAAGCCACACTGCCCTTAACAACCAGAAAATAACAAAGTTGCGTATGTATTAAGATGGGACCTTAAAATAAGAGTCTTTAGCAAAAGACTTCTTAGTTGGATGGCCACGTAGGTTGATATTCTCATAAGAAATGAATCTGGAAACATCCCCTCTTCTATCAAATCCTGCTCAGTCAATTCAGTCACACTGCCTCTACTATTAGGTCCTGGGTTCTCAGAGAGATGGTTTGGATAATTTTGTTAAAGTTGTGTTTATTTTGCCAATGTACAAGAGAAACAGATAAAATTGAATGAAAAAGTGGGAAACATAAGAGGACAAGAAAGATTTTAAAAGAAAAATAGCTAAATATAGGTATAGATACAGATTCCAGCTAACAATAGAGAAGTTAGGTAAAACGCACATCCTCTTTTCAAAACTCCCTCCTCTAATAAAACCTTTGGATTTTTTATGAAACCAAGAAGATAAAAAATTTTCTTCTAGCAAGAGAGCACTGCTAAAAGAAGTTATAAAAGTTTTTCCCAAAACAATAGCAATTATAATATTAAATTCAATTTCCCAGTATGCTTTAGGAAGCAAACGCTAGTCTTTGATTTTCATTCAGAGAGGGGCATTCTCCATGTAAACCTGTGGAGAAATTAGCTTCACATGTTTGTGCCTTCTCTTACCTTATTCTACAAGATTAAGAATTTATTTCCTGCATCATTTTATTGGTTATTTTTATTTATAGTGACATTCGATTTTAAATTCCCAGTGATGCTGTGGAAAATGATGTTGCAAAGATTGTACACCTGTCCTCCCATCCTGATTAACAAAGGAATTGGCATGGATCTCTGAGTATAAATTTAGGGTCATTTTAGATGGGGAAAGAACCATAATAACTGACAAACTGGTCAATATAACAGATATTTTGCCACTTTAAAAAATGCTTGTAGCGAGCATTAGCTGAGGTTGCTGCTGCAGCTACTAGGCTCCTGTTAGCTGTGGTGGTACAAGTCCTAGAGGAGTTGATTTGTCTGTACTGATTTTCATGAAAGCTTTGGTTTTGGTGAAAGGAGGAAGGTAGAGGTTTTTTGGTGTGAACAGTTCCCATCACTGTCCCAAATCCTGTACATGCTCCCACAGTGATTAAACTCTTTCATGGGCCCAGATAAAATGCTGGCCCTTTTTAGCTTTTACAATCCCTCCTGATTAAGGCCTTGAAGCAAGTTCACAGAGGCTGGGCTAGAGGTGTTTGAGAGACACCACCCAGTGATGCATTTGACTGTATTCTTCCCTGCTGAGAGTCAGCCAGAGTAGCACAGTAAGGCATCCATCTTTGCCTTTCTACAGTACAACCTCCAGGTAAATTTCCTGCATTACTAGGGACACCACATTCCAAAGGCTAGACCACTATGTCCTTTCCTTACTTGGAAATGTTATTCCTGGTCTCCTAGGAGTTCCAAAGCTTTCTATACCAATTCCCCAAGATCCTGGTGACTTGCCCTAATTATCTCAGATTTGCTGAGAAGTTTATATAGATTATCACTCCCATAGGGATCTTTCAACAAAAAAAAAGAATGCCACTCCTAAGGAGACTACAAAAAGTGGCTTGCTATTTAGTTGAGGAGGCAAATCAAAGGTTAAAGTAGCAATCCTCATTCCTTGTGTTTTTTTAGCACTTTGCATATTAAAAAATGCTATCATTTAGCTGATCTCTATTTTGCATCTACAGATACCCTGTGACATAAGTAGGGGCAACAAAATTAATTTTTAGAACTGAAGAAACTGAAACTCAGAATTATTAAACGGCTTGCCAAAGTTAGCTTCTCATAAACACAGACACAAAAATCCTCACGAAAATATTAACAAATGAAATCTATCAATATGTAAATAGAATACTGCAGCATGAACAAGTGGATTTTTTTTTAACATCTTTTTTGGAGTATAACTGTTTTACAATGGTGTGTTAGTTTCTGCTTTACAACAAAGTGAATCAGTTATACATATACATATGTTCCCATATCTCTTCCCTCTTGCGTCTCCCTCCCTCCCACCCTCCCTATCCCACCCCTCTAGGTGGTCACAAAGCACAGAGCTGATCTCCCTGTGCCATGCGTCTGCTTCCCACTAGCTATC
>NC_041218.1:61773033-61850674 GCF_002837175.3 Physeter macrocephalus
TCTTTATCCATTCATCTGTTGATGGACACTTAGGTTGCTTCCATGTCCTGGCTATTGTAAATAGAGCTGCAATGAACATTGTGGTACATGACTCTTTTTGAATTTTGGTTTTCTCAGGGTATATGCCCAGTAGTGGAATTGCTGGGTCGTATGGTAGTTCTATTTGTAGTTTTTTAAGGAACCTCCATACTGTTCTCCATAGTGGCTGTATCAATTTACATTCCCACTGTTCTCCCATTTTGTGGGTTGTCTTTTTGTTTTGTTTATGGTTTCCTTTGCTGTGCAGAAGCCTTTAAGTTTAATTAGGTCCTATTTGTTTATATTTGTTTTTATTTTCATTACTTTAGGAGGTGGATCAAAAAAGATATTGCTGCAATTTATGTCAAAGTGTGTTCTGCCTATGTTTTCCTCTAAGAGTTTTATAGTGTCCGGCCTTACATTTAGGTCTTGGATGCATTTCGAGTTTATTTTTGTGTATGGTGTTAGGGAGTGTTCTAATTTCATTTTTTTTTTTTTAGCATGTAGCTGTCCAGTTTTCCCAGAACCACTTATTGAAGAGACTGTCTTTTCTCCATTGTATATTCTTGCCTCCCTTGTCATAGATTAGTTGACCATAGGTGTGTGAGTTTATCTGTGGACTGTCTATCCTGTTCCATTGATCTATATTTCTGGTTTTGTGCCAGTACCATACTGTTTTGATGACTGTAGGTTTGTAGTATAGTCTGAAGTCAGGGAGTCTGAATTCTGCAGCTCTGTTTTTCTTTCTCAGGATTGCTTTGGTTATTTGGGGTCTTTTGTGTTTCCATATAAATTTTAGAATTTTTTGTTCTAGTTCTGGGAAAAACACCACTGGTAATTTGATAGGAATTGCATTGAATCTGTAGACTGCCTTGGGTAGTATACTGATTTTGACAATATTGATTCTTCCAATCCAAGAACATGGTATATCTCTCCATCTGTTTGTGTCATCTTCTATTTCTTTCATAAGCATCTTATAGTTTTCAGAGTAGAGGTCTTCTGTCTCCTTAAGTAGGTTTATTCCTAGGTATTTTATTCTTTTCGATGAGATGGTAAATGTAATTGTTTCCTTGATTTCTCTTTCTGATCTTTTGTTTTTAGTGTATAGGAATGCCAGAGATTTCTGTATATTAATTTTGTATCCTGCAACTTTATCCAATTCACGAATGAGCTCTAGTAGTTTTCTGGTAGCCTCTTTAGGGTTTTCTATGTATAGTATCATGTCAGCTGCAAACAGTGACAGTTTTACTTCTTCTTTTCCTATTTGGATTCCTTTTATTTCTTTTTGTTCTCTGATTGCCATAGCTAGGACTTCCAAAACTATGTTGAATAAAAATGGTGACAGTGGACATCCTTGCCTGGTTCCTGATCTTAGAAGGAATGCCTTCAGCTTTTCACCATTAAGAATGATGTTAGCTGTGGATTTGTCATATTTGGCCTTTATTATGTTGAGGTGAGTTCCCTCTATGCCCACTTTCTGGAGAGCTTTTATCGTAAATGGGTTTTGAATTTGTCAAAAGCTTTTTCTGAATCAATATATTGAGTTGATCATATGGTTTTTGTGCTTCAGTTTGTTAATGTGATATATCACATGGATTGATTTTTATCGTAAATGGGTTTTGAATTTGTCAAAAGCTTTTTCTGAATCTATTGAGTTGATCATATGGTTTTTGTGCTTCAGTTTGTTAATGTGATATATCACATGGATTGATTTGCAAATATTAAAGAATCCTTGCATCCCTGGGATAAATCCCACTTGATCATGGTGGACGATCCTTTTAATGTATTGTTGGATTTGGTTTGCTAGTATTTTGTTGAGTATTTTTGCGTCTATTTTCATCAGTGTTATTGGCCTGTAATTTTCTTTTTTTGTGATATCTTTGGTTTTGGTATCAGGGTGATGGTGGCCTCATAGAATGAGGTTGGGAGTGTTCCTTCTTTCTGCAATTTTTTGGAATAGTTTCAGAGGGATAGGTATTAACTCTTCTCTAAGTGTTTGATAGAATTCACCTGTGAAGCCATCTAATTCCCAAATTAGGGAATTAGGGAGGCGCAAATATAAACCATGATGAAATACCATTAATGCACTTATTAGAATGGCTAAAATAAAAAATACTGACAGCACCAGGTGCTGACAAGAATATAAAGCAACTAGAACTTTCCTACTTTGCTAGTGGTACTGTAACATGTTATGCCCCTCTGGAAAATAGTCTGGCAGTTTCTTATGAAGTTAAATATGCAATTACCATAAGACCTAGAATTTGTACTATTGAGCATTTATCCCAGAGGCATAAAAATGTATGTTCATTCAAACACCTATACACTAACTTTATAGTAGCAGTGTTCATGATCACCCCAAACTGGAAACAACCCACTGTCCTTTACCAGGTAAATGGATAAACAAATTGTGGAACAGCCATATAATGGAATACTACTAATTAATGAAAAAGACCAAACTATGAACACAAGCAACAACTTGAATGAATCTCAAAGACATTGTACCAAGTAAAAGAAGCCAGTCTCAAAATGTTACCTACTATATGATTCTATTTATATGACATTCTTGAAAATACCATACTATAGTGATAGAGAACAGTGTTTGACAAGGGTTAGGTTGAGAGAGTTTTAGGAGTTTGAGGAACTGTTCTAGATTCTGAATGTGGTGGTAACTATTTAAATCTGTATGTGTTTTAATATTCACTGACCTGTACACCAAAAAGAGTCAAGTTTATTCAATGATATTTTGTTTAAAATTGTTTAAAATGCAAAACAAATGTATACACTCCCAGTATCTGACCAATCCTCATCAGCCTCTATTGCCACCTGGTCCCAGCTACCACCATCTATCTATTGCATTATTTTATTTTTTTAATATAAATTTATTTATTTTATTTATTTATTTTTGGCTGCGTTTGGGTCTTTGTTGCTGCACGCGGGCTTTCTCTAGTTGCGGCGAGCAGGGGCTACTCTTCGTTGCAGTGCACGGGCTTCTCATTGCAGTGGCTTCTCTTGTTGCAGAGGACAGGCTCTAGGCGTGCCAGCTTCATTAGTTGTGGCACATGGGCTCAGTAGTTTTGGCTCGCAGGCTCCAGAGCGCAGTCTCGGTAGTCGTGGCGCATGGGCTTTGTTGCTCCACAGCATGTGGGATCTTCCTGGACCAGGGCTCGAACTCATGTCCCTTGCATTGGCAGGCGGATTCTTAATCACTGCGCCACCAGGGAAGCCCCTATAGTAGCCTTCTTACCGGTCTCCCTACTTCTTCTCTTTCAAACGTGTCGAATAATGTCTCTCTTCAGCTCCAGAGCCTTCACTGGGTCCCAGTTTCTCTCAGCATAAAAACTGAAGTCTTTACCACTACCTAGATGGCTGTCAGGTCCCCCAGGAACCTCTCTGACCTCTTCTTCTTTGAGTCCTCCTCACTCACTGTGCTCCAGATGCACTAGCTCTCTTGCTGCTCCTTGAACATTCCAAGCCTTTGCACTGGCTGCTTCCTCTACCTGGAACATCCTTCCTCCAAATAACCAAATGGCTCCCTTCCTTACTTCATCCTATTCTTTGCTGAAATGCCATCTTCTGTGTGTGTGACCTACTCTGACCACTCTATTTAAAATGACATCTCTCCCTGCATCCTCCCCTTCCATTTACAGCTTACTATTTCTCCACAGCACTTATCATCTTCTAATATACAGCATTATTTATTAGTTAATACACTTAATTTCTGTCACCCTCAACACAAACACATGGGTGTAAGGTCTTTGAGGGCAGAGCTTTTCTGGTTTTGCTCACTAATGCACCTTCAATGACTGGCACATAGAAGAGTGTCAATAAATATTTGTGGAATGAAGAAGTGAAGGAGGGAGAGGGAGAGAGAGAGAGAGAGAAGGAAGGAGAGAAAAGGTTAATTTGTTATTAGCCATGTGAGAAAAGGGGGAGGACAAGGACGGCATTACCGGAACAGCCGGTGACTCAGCAAAGGCCAGTAAACTAGAGCAGTGTGAGTGCTCGCAGGGCAGGAGCACAGGGCAAGGCCAGAGCGGGCACTGGGAATCAGCCTTAAATGTCACAATAAAGAATTTGGTCTTTATCTTTAGGTTGAAAGCATTTAAGTGACTGAGAAACATAATGATGTTTGTGGAGAGTCAATTGGGTGAGGACAGTGAGCTAGTTAAGAGGCTAATTGTAATCTAGTAACTAGTTATTTAAGCAAAAGTGTTGACCTGAACTAAGACTGTGGTAAAATCAACAACACAAGGGGGCACATTCCAGAATCTTTAACAGAATCAGTAGGACTTCTGTTAAGTGTGAGAAGGGTAAGAAATCGAGGATGCCCGCACCCACCCACCCACCAAATTCTTCCTTGTGCCTCTAGGAAGGAGAGCACAGATGAATGGCTTTAACAGAAGAGGATGAGTCCAGAAGCAAATTACTTGTAATGTAGTGAACACACTCTTCTTTCCCATCTCAGTGCCTTCAACCATCGGGGTTGTTATGTCCAGAGTACCCATCTCATCCATCTTGCTAACTCCTACCTTAGCTTTCAACTCACAGACCCTGACTCAGCTTATAAATATTATGAAAAATATACCCAAAGATTTTGGTAACTATCAGAAAAGACAAGATGTAGGAACTGATAATGCAGTTATTGGACAGCTTATGGAGATGGAGATTGATCCCATTTAAAAAGCAGACATTTTCCATACCAGCAGATTTCAGTCCGAGAAATATGTTATTGTAATGTAAGTGGCCCATAAGGCTCATACTGTTATAATGAGTTTACACAGGATGCACTGGGGTTATAAAAATAAAAACATTAGCTTTGCACTGTCAATGCCAAATGTAAATACAGTGATTCTATGTGTTCCCTTGACATTTGCCCTTGAGCAAGTTTTCAATCCACTTTTGCCTCTGTCTTCTCATCAAAATTGACAAAATGATCTCTCAGGGCTATTACAGCTCCAAAAATCAGGAATTTTTCTTTTCTTTCTTTGTGAAGAGTCAGAGCAGGCATTATGCATATTTTACAGATGGATAACCAAGGCTCAAGAGGATACTCCCCTTTGAACAGACCTGAATAAGAGCCCACCTCCCCCGCTACCCTGATACCTGTTCCCATGGGCTACTCAACATCCAACTACTGCAACATTAAAAACAATCCTGTTTTTAAAACTATAAGGATAACTTGATTGTATGATATTTTTAAATTTTGCCAATACAAAAAAGGAAATTTTTATTTTGCTCTTTTGCAGCTAAAATAAGTTTAAGTCAAGTTTCAGCCTAGGGGGTTTTTGTTTTTGTTTTTTTTGGCTATTGCAAAATAATGGAAAGTGACTGACTCAGATTTAACTACTGTGAGGGTTTGGACTCTTAAGAAACAATAAAGTGAATGAGGTGTTTTTATAGATATTTATGTGAAGGGGATCATTAAAATGATTGAAAAAGAATGTTAAATATGAAAAGATGTTATAGAGCATTATTCAGTTGGAAAATGCTGTAGTTATTTTTAAAATAAATTAGTTTTGGGCTTCCCTGGTGGCGCAGTGGTTGCGCGTCCGCCTGCCGATGCAGGGGAACCGGGTTCGCGCCCCGGTCTGGGAGGATCCCACATGCCGCGGAGCGGCTGGGCCCGTGAGCCTATGGCCGCTGGGCCTGCGCGTCCGGAGCCTGTGCTCCGCGACGGGAGAGGCCACAACAGAGGGAGGCCCGCATACCACAAAAATAAATAAATAAATAAATAAATAAATAAAATAAAATAAAATAAAATAAATTAGTTTTACATGTTATGTTTTAAAAACTTAAATCTGATAAAAAGTTTCATAATAAAGAGCAGTATAATGACAGAAAGAAAACCATACATCCAGGAAGCTCAGAGAACACTATTTATGAAAATACCTAAAACTCTATAAAATCAAAGACAAAGAGAAAATCTTGAAGGAAGCCAGAGAGGTGGGGGGAGGAACCTTATCTATAAAGGAACAAGGATAAGAATGACATCAGACCTTCCTTCAGAAACCATGCATGCAGAAAAGAACAAAACCACCAACCTAGAATTCTGTATCCAGTAAAATTATCCTTCAAAAGTAAAGGAAAAATAAAGATTTTCACAGGCAAAAATTGAAGGAATTTGTCATCCATAGATCTGCCTGGCACGAAATGTTAAAAAATATTCTTCAGAGAGAAGGAAAAAGATTAGGTCAGAAACTCATATCTACATGAAGAAAGGAAGAGCATTAGTGAAGGAATAAATAAAGGGACTTCTCAGTTCCCTCCTCTGAGGTACTGGAGCCATGCCCAGCACCCAGGTTCCCCTACCCATGCTGAATAAGTCAGACACAAGCACGATGAATTGTTGGGCTTAAAAAGAAAGAGGAGACAACTTGCTGCTTTCTTGCCCCACAGCTGCAACCTCTGCCTTTAAAGATACAGGAATGTGAAGTTAGAAAAAGAAAAACAAATACTATATGCTAACACATATATATGGAATCTAATAAAAAAATGGTTATGAAGAACCTAGAGGCAGGACAGGAATAAAGGCGCAGATGTAGAGAATAGACTTGAGGACACGGGGAGGGGGACTAGTAAGCTGGGGATGAAGTGAGAGAGTGGCATGGACTTATATATACCACCAAATGTAAAATAGATAGCTAGTGGGAAGCAGCCGCATAGCACAGGGAGATCAGCTTAGTGCTTTGTGACCACCTAGAGGGGTGGGATAGGGAGGGTGGGAGGGAGATGCAAGAGGGAGGAGATATGGGGATATATGTATATGTATAGCTGATTCACTTTGTTATAAAGCAGAAACTAACACATCATTGTAAAGCTCCAATATATTTATATTGGAGTATATTTATTGGAGTATATTTATTATATAAATATATATTATATTTATTATACTCCAATAAAGATGTTAAAAAAAAACCCCACAAACCTATTGAAAAAATAAATAAAAAAATAAAGATACAGGAATGGACATAGCAGGCTATCTGGGCTCATGGAAAAGGAATCTACTGCAAAGAAACTGGGCAAAACTGTAAATAAGAAATAAAATTATGCTGAAAGCTATCTTCCTCTTAACTTTACAGATTTTAATGATATACCTTATTGTGTCTTACACAATGGAACAGTTTCATATAGTATCATGATGCCAGCTAAGTCATCCTTTGAGACCAATCATTTAGAGTTTAAGAACAAAAGAATTAATGTTTTAAGTGTAGACTTTAATGAGCTCTTTAAAAACCAAAAATTGTAATAGGTTTTCAAACTAGAAATGAAAAGACCACTGAAGCATCCTATAGGTTTTAATTTCTTGTAAAGTAAATACCAATTGCTATAACCCACATAAAAACAAAGTGCTTCAGGTGTCCCTTTTTTTAAAAAAAGAATAAAAGAGTCTTGAGACCAAAAAGTGAGAAAACCTCTGTGTTTTATCCCTAGCTTTGATAGATTCATTTCTTGCTATTACCTCATAAAGAGCCATTTTAATGGAATCCCATATACAAATCCCTGGCTGGGCCTAGGGTTTTTGGTCCTTCTAGCTCAGGAAGTTGGTTTTTGATGACCTGAGGGAATTTTACCGTAGTTAGTTTTATTCCCTCTTTGGCTTTTTGTCTGTTTTGTTTCCTTTTTTTTCCTCTGCTTTGTTTTTTCTTTTTCTCATTTTTTCTTTTTTTTTTTTTGTTTTGTTTAAACCACTTTATTGAGGTATGATTGACATACAAAAAGCTATACACATTTAATGTTCACAACCTGAGGAGTTTGGATATAAGTGTATACCCATGGGGGGGAGCTATAAATGGAGCTTACTTAGTTACATCTATATATATAGTGTTCACTACAGAGCTAATAATCTGATAGGATCAAGACCCCTTTTCTAAAGAGTCCAATATCATGACTGCTGTGCTCCTACAATTCAGTTGGAATGGATTTCCTATTTTTGTGCTCTTCCATTTGCCTTAACTATATTCCCAAGGTCTCAATCATACCTTCTGCTCTGTTGATTCTTCTTATTTCTTGAAGATCTCCCTCCCAGAGCCACTAATCCTCATATTCCCAACTGGACCAGTTGCTTTCAGGTCTGCTGCACAGTTACCATTCCAGAGGAGGAATGTCAGTACTCTCAAATTGGATTAATTGTTCCTGAAAGCTTCTTAATAATTATTACTACAAAAATGCTGTGTTACCATAATGCTGCTTGTCATGCAGCCCTGACATCTCAGTGGCAACAACAAACATTTACTCTTCTCACTCTGCTTCAGAATGTGGGTTGAATTCAGGACTGCTCCATGTGTCTTTCATGTGGTACCAGCAGCTTTTTGGGGGCACGCTCTTCTCATGGAAGATGGAAGAAGAAAGAGAAAGACCAAGACATGCCAAATAAGCATACTGAAAGCCTCTGCTCATGTGGCATCCACCAGTGTCCCACTAGCCAAAGCAAATCATATGGGCAACCCCAGCATCAAAGGAGTAGGGAAATGTAGACATGAATGTATACGTCAGTGAGAGGGGAGATGTGAACAATAGAAAGCAATAGTCCAGTCCACCAAAGGAGCATATGCCTTACTCATTACTCTTTGGTTTTGGTGGAGAATACCCTCTAGTAACTTCCTAAGAAAAGATGTATGGAACATGTCTGAAAATGTATTCTATCCTCCTTCCTAATGGTTAAAAAACCTTGAGAGCCTTGCTCCATTATCTTCCAGTACCCAGTGCTGCTGATGAGAAGCTTCTTGCCAGGCAGTTATTTTGTAGGTGCCTCTTTCTGTCTCTCTCCATACTCTCTTTACCCCTGATGTTTTAAAATGCCTCAATGAGACACATATAGGTAATTTTTCCTTTATTGTGCCAGGCTGTAGGTTCTCTCCAACTGACAGACTTTTAACAAATCTTCCTGTTTTGCTGCACAACTCATTCCTGACCTCCTCTGCATCAAATGTTTCCAAGTGTGGTGACTTATACCCCTCCAGGTGTAGTATAGGCTGCCACTTTCTCCAATTTGCTTCATCAACTTTCTATATTTCATAACCCTCTTGAATCCCCTTGTCCACTGATGATCCTTGTCTTACTCTCTTCAGGTTGTGGAGTGAGAGCACTTAAAACATTTTTTTGCTGTAGTTTTATTGGTGTCTCAGGAGGGAGAAGTAAGAAAATGGTGCACCTAGGTCATCATGTGACTCACTAGTCTCAATATTTTATTTTTCTGAACACTTTTTACATTTAAATATAGACTGTTTAAAATATTTGTAAAACGTTTGTCTGTACCAGAGAATGTAACATATCTAAGACTGGTATTTTAAAACCTGGCTATATTAGCATTCAGATGTTCAAAGGTAATTAGTTTGAATATGATTATTTACTTTACGGAAGAACTTGAAACATTACCAAAGATAACCAGTTTCTCTAAGGTAGCACTGTTCAATACAATTTTTTGCAGTGATGGAAATGTTCTCTGTGTTGTTTAATACAATGGCTACAAGCCACATGTGGCTATTGAACACTTAAAATGTGGCTGGTGCTGCTACTGAGGAACTGAATTTTATTTTATTTTATTTTCACTGATTTAAATTTAAATAGCCACGTTTGGCTAGCAACTCCTTTATAGGACAGTGCAGCATGGATCTAGAATTTTATTAAATTCACAAAATTAAAAATATGTTTTTAGGCATGCATCACTTATATAAAGAAAATTATACCTGAAAGAGATAGACATGAGAAATCTTATAAGACATAGGGGCAGTATAAAGTTATGCTTATGATTTATACCAAGGAATATATTCATTCACTCAGTAAATATTTCAAGGGCACATACCATGTGTGAAAGCACTATGCCAGGTTTCAGGGTTACAAAAATGCAGACACACAAAGCACCTGCCCCCAAGAATATTTCAGTCTACTGAGGAATCAGACATGCAAACCAGCCAGCAAATACAATCAGAAGATTACCTTACCTGCGTATGCTGGGAGTGAGAGGAGAATGTCCCGTTATCCAGGCAGTAGCATTTGAGTCCTGACTCAAAGCTGAGATTAATGAGTAGGACACTTCAGACAGAGAAAGAACAGCAAGGGTACAGGCATGGAGACAGGTTGCAGAAAAGTGAGACACCTGGTATTGCTAGAAGCTACAGTGCAATTGTGGGAAAATCAGGACAAGAGACTGGCCAGTTAGTTAGGCAGAGTGACAAATCACTGCAAAGTGAGAAGAGCCACCCCACTCCCACTGAGGATAAAGTATAAACCTGATAGGGTGTAGACTTTTTGAGTTGGAAGAATGGTAAACTTATTATATGTTCCGACCCAACCCTCTCTGTTCAGTCAGTCAACAAATATTTTTTGATATTCTCCTAAATCTTTTCTTACACTGATGATTGGCTTTAGGAACTTTTTCTTTTTCCTTTTTTCTTTTTCTTTCAGTCTTATTGAGATATAATATACAACACTATATAAGTTTAAGAGGTACAGCATAATGATTTGACTTACATACATCATGAAATGATTACTACAATTAGTTTAATGAAATCCATCACTTCATATAGATACAAAATTAAAGAAATAGAAAATTTTTTCCTTGTGATGAGAACTCTTAAGATTTACTCTCTTTACAGCTTTCATAAATAACACGCAGCAGTATTAATTATATTTATCATGTTGTACATTATATCCCTAGTACTTATTTATCTTACAACTGGAAGTTTGTACCTTTTGACTACCTTCATCCAGTTACCTCTCCCCCCAACCCCCCTCTGGTAACCACAAATCTGATCTCTTTTTCTGTGAGTTTGTTTGTTTTTGAGGCATACTTGAGCTACAACACATTGTTAGTTCCTGGTACACAGCATAGTGATTCAGTATTCCTATACATTTCAAAATGATCACCATTATAAGTCTAGTTACCATCTGTCACTATACAAATATACTACATAACTGTTAACTGTATTTCCCACAATATATACTTCATACCTATGACTCATTTATTTTGTAACTGGAAGTTTGTACCTCTTAGTCTCCCTCACCTATTTCTCTCCTCTTCCTACTCCCCTCCCTCTGGCAACTACCTGTTTGTTCTCTGTATCTATGACTCTGTTTCTGTTTGGTTATATTTGTTCATTTGTTTTGTCTTTTAGATTCCACATATAAGTGAAATCATACAGTATTTTTCTTTCTCTGTCTGACTTATCTCACTTCACATAATTCCCTCTAGGTCCATCCACTGTGTCACAAATGGCAATATCTCTTTTCTTTCTATGGCTGGGTAATATTCCATTTTATGTACGTGTGTGTGTGTGTGTGTGTGTGTGTGTGTGTGTGTGTGTGTGTATCTATGTATACCACATCGTCTTTACCCATTCATCTATTGATGAGCACTTAGGTTTCTTCCATATCTTGGCTATTGTAAATAATACTGCACAGAAGTGCATATATCTTTTTGAATTAATGTTTTTGTTTTGTTTTTTGGATAAATAGCCAGGAGTGGAGTTGCTGGATTAGGAACTCTTTTTTTTTTATTCTTTTTTTTTTTTTTTTTTTTTTTTTTTTGCGGTATGCGGGCCTCTCACTGTTGGGGCCTCTCCCGTTGTGGAGCACAGGCTCCGGACGCGCAGGCCCAGTGGCCATGGCTCACAGGACCAGCCGCTCCGCGGCATGTGGAATCTTCCCAGACCCGGGCACGAACCCGTGTCCCCTGCATCGGCAGGTGGACTCTCAACCACTGCGCCACCAGGGAAGCCCGTAACTCTTTTTAAGTAGCTGGTGAAAATGTAAATTTTAACCCAGCATCAACTGGAATGAGAGCAGATTCCTAATTAGAGACCTCCCACTCAATAAACACATTTAAAATGATGATGAATATCATACTACAGACTTTTGCAGCTCCAGAAAACACAGGATTTAACTCCAACATGCAACTGCAGAATAACAGAAGTCATTCCAGTTGCCCTTGAACTTTCCAATAAATCACAAATGTGCTTGTGCTAATTACCTATCGACAGACACATCTAATCACCTTATCCACTTTTCAAGTTTACAATTTTTATTTATTTACATCAGCACTATTTGAATCTTGTGAAATTTGGGCATTTGGAAAATGAATTTCTCTAAACAGTTACTTCTCCCTGAGAATCTGATACCACAGAGAATGGTAATTTTTGGCATAAGTGTTCTAGGGAGAGTCAGGGAATGGAGAAGAGATCTAGCCCAAGATTTCTATATGCTTTAAATTTCTCTGAACCAAGACATAACAAAGTACAGAGTGTCATTCCCTGGTCCTTTAAACACACACACACACACACACACACACACACACACAAAATCACTAAAATATTCTCAATTAGAGTCAGTGAAAATAAAGTCCTGGGTTAGCACAGTGAGTTTTAAAAAATAATAAAAAATACTTACCAAGGTGCCATGACCCCATCTTATTGTTGAGTTCATCTTTTCCATTCTAAATCCCTATTTTCTGTTTATAACTTACTCCAAAATGTTCCTTTTGACCTTTGGGTCTGATATTTCTCTTGCTTCATCTCAATCCAAAGGTGAATTTATTTGCAATTTGAACTAAATCTCTTCAGTTATTTCAGTTACTTGAGTTTGAAGAAAATACCTGCTTTGTGCTTTCAGAAATCGTTCAGATTTTTTTTCCAAATATTTTAAGTTCAAATAGCTTAAAAATGACTTTGTTTTGAAGCTGTAGAATTAGAATAGCTGTACTAAAGATCCAATTTGAAAGGAGTTGATTAAGAAATTTGGATTAAAGAACCAGAAATGATGAGGCTCCGTAGCATGTAATTACATGGAGGCAAGTACACATCCTCTCCCATCAGTTGTCTTGCACATGCAAGTGACAGTAGTAACAAGAGAGGTCAAAATCTACCCCCCAAAAATCAATTTAAAGTGCATGTCTGACTTTTAAAGGTTTGACATAATAATAAAATGGTCCCAATTCCCACAAAGAACATATTCATATGCAAGGAACATCCATGTGATTTTTGCTGGAACTTGAAGAATATGATGCAAAATACACTACTGGGACTTGAATCCTCTGGATTCTAGCTCAGGTTTTCTTCTGACTTTTATTTATGACTCTAAGTTGGGCCTCTAATCTTGCTTCATCATTCTGTCTACAAAATGAAAGATGACCTGATATGTGATCATGCTGAAAAGAATTAACCATACCATCTATGCTTTTCAAGGGCATTCCTTTCAATAAATAACTTTATTTCACACCTACTGAAAGCCAGGCTCTGTGCTAACTAATGCTGTGGGTATGGAGATGGAGAAGACAAAGTTGCTCACTCAGGAAATTCCCTGAATATGAAAGAGGATGATGAAGTATAATAGTATAGAATAAATATAAACATTGATTATTTTCAATAAAGACAGATAACTTGAGTCTATTGCTTTCACTAAAAGAAAGCAAAAGAGAGATAGGCAAGTAGACAGAGAGTAGACAGATAAAGATACAGATCTAGACATAAATTCCTATATGCCTAAAATGGAAAATTTTAAAATTCTACATACTCACCATCAACCCCTCCTCACCTCCAGTCCAATCCAGGCCCTCCAGATAATAAACATACAATCTAAAGAAATCAGCGTGCTCGCTAAGCAAATGCATTTTTAGAACAAGTCCCTTAGCTGCTCAGTCATCCTCTTCCCAACCAGATTGTTTCCTCCAAGCCACTCCTATTCAGGAATTCTGGAGCTCTCAAAAAAGGGCCCATCCTAACAGTGCATCCAGATAATTATAGTAAAAAAATTATCTGATTCCTCTGTCTGAAATTAAACTCTTTGTCCTTCAGACTTCCAATGCATTTATACTTGCCTCTCCTAGAACAACTACTGCTTTCCCTAGATTCTTTTTTTTAAAACATACATTTAATATTTATTTATTTTATTATTTATTTATTTTACTAGTTTTGGCTGCGTGCGTCTTAGTTGTGGCACACAGGATATTTGTTGCAGCATGCTGGGTCTTTCGTTGCAGCGCACGGGCTTCTCTCTACTTGTGGCATGCGGGTTTTCTCTCTTTAGTTGTGGCATGTGGGCTCCAGAGTGTGTGGGCTCTGTAGTTTGCATCACGCAGTGTCTCTAGTTGAGGCGTGCAGGCTCAGTAGTTGTGTCGCGTGGGCTTAGTGGCCCTGCGGCATGTGGGATCTTAGTTCCCCGACCAGGGAGCGAACCCGTGTCCCCTGCATTGGAAGGCGGATTCTTTACCACTGGACCACCAGGGAAGTCCCTCCCTAGATTCTTAATCACAGTTTTTTTCACATTTTAAAAATCATCCCTGGTGATGCAGTGGATAAGACTCCCTGCTCCCAATGCAGGGGGCCTGGGTTTGATCCCTGGTCAGGGAACTAGATTCCACACGCATGCCGCAACTAAGAGTTCACATGCCACAACTAAGGAGCTGGCGAGCCACAACTAAAGAGCCCTGGAACCGCAAGTAAGGAGCCCACCTGCCACAACTAAGACCCGGGACAACCAAATAAATAAATATATATATATATATATTTTAAATTAAATCATTGTACATCTTGCAGTCAATGGGTACATTTACTTTAAGGTTTCTTTTTTCCCAAGAATATGTTATTTATTTATTTTTTGGCTGCGTTGGGTCTTCGTTACTACACACGGGCTTTCTCTAATTGCAGCAAGCTAGGGCTACTCTTCATTGCAGTGCACGGGCTTCTCACTGCGCTGGCTTCTCTTGTTGCAGAGCACAGGCTCTAGGCGCACGGGCTTCAGTAGTTGTGGCGCATGGGCTGAGTTGCTCCGTGGCACATGGGATCTTCCTGGACCAGGGATCAAACCTGTGTCCCCTGCATTGGCAGGCAGATTCTTAACCACTGCAGATTCTTCCCCATCAGGGAAATCCCCCAAGAATATGTTATGAAATTGATAGTGCGTCTTGTGCTGATTCATTAATTCAAGAAACATTTTTTGAGCACCTGCTGTGTACTGGGCTTGATGCTAGGCACTTGGGCCATATCTTACAGCCTTTGAAGACCTGTATCTCATGACAGTTTCAAAATTTATCAAATGCTAGGCAAATTCAAAGCAGCTGGAGAATATTGCTTCTAAAATCTGGATTCAAAATCTGTTGACTTCTTGATTTGGATTTTTATATGCATATTAAAGTGACTTAAAAATCTTACAATAATGTCATTCTAAATGAAGTGAGGTTTCGGAGCTGAGACGCAATGAACACATTACAGTGTGTGCTGTGGTAATGTAGAGCCGCTATCCACACAGATGGTATTGATTTTCATTTCCTGTGAAGCTGAATCAACATGTTGTGGCTAATGTCTACATAATTTAATGTATTGAATAAAATGTACCATTTCTCTCTACTGGGGGATAAAAGGTCTTACTTGACTGTGGTACCTTGTGCTCTAAAAACCACAACAGACATGTTTAACAATCCTTAGTTATTGAAAATCAACCTAAGAAAATCTTTCCTGTTTCTTAAAAAAAAACACATTTTTTCTTTAACTCTTTTTTTAAATATATATCAGAGTAGAAGAAAGGAAAGGCAAGTGTTAATAGAATTTTCTCTTAGGCTAACATGTTTTGCAGATAAAATTCCATTATGGTGCCAACATCATAAGATAACCACAAAATGCCTGGAAGGATATACGGCAAGAATCAACAAGCTAAGGCATCAGTACCAAATGGGATGCTCTGCTCCTCAGGGTCCATGGCAGGGCTAAGAGGGGCTCTCCCTTCCTGTGCCCCTCATCGGCCTCCCTCCTGGGTGACCAGGGCTCTCGTCTGACTCTCTGACTGTCTGAAGCCACTCACTGCAGCACCTCCCATGTCAGTCTCCTATGTTACAGTCTCTGCATTTATTAAAAAGGAGACAATTATCCTCAGTCTGCCAACCTCACAAGATTTTTGTGGGGAATCAGATTAAATAACTTATGTGAAAACACTCATAAAATTGTAAAGTGTAATACAAATGTACATCATACTTTAAATGGTATTATGGTTTTCTTATTATCACTCAGTGTTTGGAGCATCTTGCTCCAAAATTACCTGCTCTCCTGACCATCAAAACTACGAGTCCTTTGAATCTGATTGGTCAGTGATACAGTTGTCTGGCAGCAGAACCCTACAATCATGTGTGAATGAATGATAATTTTTAAAAGGACATCAGAATTGATAAAACGTGATGGGAGAAAGCAGTTTTTGTATATTGGTATGTTGGCCATTTTATCACCATCAAGCAAACAGTGGTTAACAACCACTAAGAGAATTTTGATTTTGCCCACTCATTTTCTTCTTCAGATCTCCCCAGAGAAGTGTCTTTCCTTGCTATTAGGTGATTCAAAATTGGGAGAAGAGGGAGGACTGAAAGGAGGAGAGACTCTTTGTCTATGGGGCAGCAGTTTAAGGTGAGTCAAATAACTGACTGAGTAGGTGTGAAAGCAAAGAGGGTTTAAGAAGTGTTGCTAAAGGCTCTGTGTCCTATTCAGAGGGTTGGTTAAGTATAAGTAAGGAGACTGAGTATATTAGATTTTTTTCAACTTCCAGGCTTTGACTGCTATACTGCTGTAAGACTGGACCACATGTGTCATAGCTTCATATCAACATTTATTTAACACTGAACAAATGCCAGATAATATATGTAATCACTTTTCATACATTATCCTATTTAATATTCACTCTAATCCTGAAAAACATGCTACTGCACCCAGTTTTATACATGAGGAAAACCCAGGCTTGAAGTTAGAGCCTACCACAGTAACACAACTAGGATGTTTCAAAGCCAGGACTTGAATTTCAGAGACTGACCTCTCAATTACTCACTGTACAATTTCATGCAAACCAGCACCCCTCCCCCATTGGTAGATTGTATAGGAGAAAGGACTTTGATCAGCTGTGATGAGGGATAGGGGAGAGAAGTGGAGTCTTTAGTTTCCCTTCTCTAATCAAGTTGGTGCCTCAAGTTCAGGAAAGCAGAGTTGCAATAGCCCTCATTTCTGTAGGTTAGTGACAACTTTGCTATTTATTGTTAAAGAAACTGAATAATGGTGTACCAGATGGCACACAGAAATAGCTTTTGAAATAACATTCAAAAAGAATACAAGAGCCAACACCTACATTCCCTCCAAGCAGAAAAGGAAGCTGCCTACATGAAATTAAGTTACTTGACTACACTTAAAGTAGAGGCGATATTGAGCTCAATTTGGAAGAGGTGAGTCCAGTCTCAAAATGCAAGGCCATGATCCAAAGGAACCAGAATAGTTGAGAAAACTGTTTATTGGTGGTCGGAGCTTTGAAACTACAGATGATAGCTTAAGAGAACATTTTGAGAAATGGGGCACACTTACAGATTATGTGGTGATGAGAGACCCCCCCAAACAAAACGTTCCAGGGGCTTTGGTTTTGTGACTAACTCTGGTGTTGAAGAGGTGGATGCAGCAATGTGTGCTCAGCCACACAAGGTTGATGCCCATCTAACAGTGAAGAAAATTTTTGTTGGTGGTATTAAAGAAGATACAGGGAAGCAGCCGCATAGCACAGGGAGATCAGCTCGGTGCTTTGTGACCACCTAGAGGCGTGGGATAGGGAGGGTGGGAGGGAGACGCAAGAGGGAGGAGATATGGGGATATATGTATACGTATAGCTGATTCACTTTGTTATACCTCAGAAACTAACACAACATTGTAAAGCAATTATACTCCAATAAAGATGTTTAAAAAAAAAAGATACAGAAGAATATAATTTGAGAGACTACTTTGAAAAGTATGGCAAGATTGAAACCATAGAAGTTATGGAAGACGGGCAGAGTGGAAAAAAGAGAAGATTTGCTTTTGTAACTTTTGATGATCATGATACAGTTGATAAAATTGTTGTTCAGAAATACCGCACTATTAATGGGGATCATTGTAAAGTGAAAAAGGCCCCTTTCTAAACAAGAAATGCAGTCTGCTGGATCACAAAGAGGTCGTGGAGGTGGATCTGGCAACTTTACGGGTGGTGGAGGAAACTTTGGAGGTGGTGGAGGTAACTTTGGCCGTGGTGGAGGTAACTTTGGCCGTGGTGGAAACTTTGGTGCAAGAGAAGGCTGGTGGTGGTAGACCTGGATATGGAAACCAAGGTGGTGGATATGGAGGCAGTGGTGGAGGATATGATGGTTACAATGAAGGGGGAAATTTTGGAGGTAACTATGGTGGTGTTGGGAACTATAATGATTTTAGAAATTATAGTGGACAACAGCAATCAAATTATGGACCCATAAAGGGGGCCAGTTTTGGTGGAAGAAGCTTGGGCAGTCCCTTTGGTGGTGGTTATGTATCCGGTGGTGGAAGTGGTGGATGGTAGCAGAAGGTTCTAAAAACTCAGAAGAAAAGGGCTACAGTTCTTAGCAGGAGAGAGAGCAAGGAGTTGTCAAGAAAGCTGCAGGTTACTTTGAGACAGTCGTCCCAAAAGCATTAGAGCAACTGTAAAAATCTACCACAGAAGGAACCATGATCCATAGTTAGAAAAGGTACTGCAGCTTAACAGGAAACCCTTCTTGTTCAGGACTGTCATAGCCACAGTTTGCAAAAAGTGCAGCTATTGATTAATGCAATGTAGTGTCAATTAGATGTACATTCCTGAGGTCTTTTATCTGTTGTAGCTTTGTCTTTTTCTTTTCATTATATCAGGTATATTGCCCTGTAAATTGTGGTAGTGGTACCAGGAATAAAAAATTAAGGAATTTTTAACTTTTCAAAACAATAAAAAATAAAAATAAAGTAGGGGCATTCCCTGTTACAGATATCTTTGTAACTGGCAAATTAATTCATAAGTAATCCCAAATTTAGACATTATGATCAGTCAAATCTATAGCCATATCTAGATGTTTCTCCTTTAACAACAATGGAAGGAAATTCTTTTTATTTTTTTGAAATTTGTAATTAAATAAATTAATACACAGAATTATGTCATGGGTAAACTGTAAACAAAATTACCAGATACTTATCTGATTTATAGATAGTCTGCTAGGCTTAAGTTGATTCTGTTGTCTTTGGATTCCTAACGGTATCTAGTACACTGGCTTACCTATATAGATGATTATTGAATTAAAGAATGAACATGGACAGCTAACAGATTACAATACCTATATTTCTTCAGTAGAATATGATTCTTGGTTAACCACTAATGCCATTTTGCAAGGGACAGCTAAATTCTAGCCCTCGGTGGCTAGGCTCAAATGATAGGCTAAATGTCCAAAGAAAACCTTCTAGTACAGCACAAGTTAATATGCTAAATAAAACATTTAAAATGTTTAAGATCTATAGCAAAGCTGTTGAGAAGTAAAGGATTCCTTCAGAGGCCATAAATAAGAAAATAAGAGCCAACAGAGCCAACAGTGCTTGTTTAAACACTGGAGGCAACTTTTGCCCTACAGGTACTTGCTGAGGCTTTCTGGCTGAGAGCTGAGCTTCCCAGCCAGTGTGAAAATCCTGTCAACCCTTGGGGTGATCAGCTGGACTTGGGGCAGCCAGAGCTTCTACTAGGCTAATCACCTCCATCCAGATACGGCCTCTTCCAGGACTGAGGAGGACTGCTCAGGCACAGTGAGTGGGTGGGCCTACAGTCCTTCCAGAGGACAAGCCCTATAATGTCAGCTGCCCCTCACCACTGCCTGAACTCACTGAGTACAGCCCAACAGGAGCTCTACAACCTGACATCAACTCCGTCAGCCAACTGCAGATGGACCATTGTGGACAGCAGTTCAGCTTGTGGAACTGTTGTAGGAGGTCATGATCCTGGTTCCCAAGGAGCCCCACATGCAAACCAAGACACAGCTACTTGAGAGTTTTGAAGCTGGGAAACTAGGCAGGGTCTTCTAGAATACAAAGCTCCATGAGGTGCACCTCATCCATCTTTACTCATAGAGGGTGTTTTAGTTTCCCAGGGCAGCCATGACACATGATCACAAACTGAGTGGCTGAAAACAACAGAAACTTACTCTCTCACAGTCCTGGAGGCTAGAAGTCTGAAATCAGTTGGCAGGGCCATGTTCCCTCTGAAGCCTCTAGGAAAGACTCCTTCCTTGCCTCTTCCTGGTTTCTGGTGGCTCCCAGCAATCCTTAGCATACTTTGGCTTGTAACTATATTATTCTAATCTCTGCCTCTATAGTCATATGGCCTTCTTCTCCGTGCATCTGTGTCTCTCTGTGTCCTCTCTTCTTGTCAGGACACCAGTCATTGGATTTACTGCCCACCCTAATCCAGTATGACCTCATCTTAATTAGTTGCATCTGCAAAGACCCTAGTTCCAAATAAGTTCACATAATGATGTTCCTGGTGGGCATGGACTTTCAGGGGGAACACTTATTCAACCCACTACAGAATATATTTCTGTCTGTCTGTGGCCGATGTGCCCTTTTAGCGGCATATCACTAGTATCTTTTCAAAGTGACTGCTATGATAATGCCTGAGCAGTTTACGAATTAGAGAAAAGTTCAGTTGAATTGCATATAGCCATTTCAGACAAAAAGGAAATCTGATTAAACAATTTGAAAATATTTTGTTTAGAAATTTTCTATTTAATATCTTAATGTAAGGTATAATGTATAATCTTAGTGTATACAATTTAACAACCCACATATCCATCAGTAAGAGAATAGATATAAAAATTGAGATCAAACAATAGATTAAATACAACAATAAAAATAAACAAAACACAGCTTTAGACAACAACACAGGTTAATCTCAAAGCCATAATGTTGAGCAAAAAAGGGCAGGTCACAGAAGCATACACGTAGATGTGATGCAGTTTATATGAAGTTCAGAAGCTCATGAAATTAAGTGATTTATTATTTAAGGATACATACATGTGCTATAACCATAAAGAAAAGCAAGGGAGGGCTTCCCTGGTGGTACAGTGGTTGAGAGCCCGCCTGCCGATGCGGGGGACACGGGTTCGTGCCCCAGTCCGGGAAGATCCCACATGCCGCGGAGCAGCTAGGCCCATGAGCCATGGCCGCTGAGCCTGCGCGTCCGGAGCCTGTGCTCCGCAACGGGAGAGGCCACAACAGTGAGAGGCCCGCGTACCGCAAAAAAAAAAAATAAAATAAAATAAATAAATAAATAAATAAATAAAAGAAAAGCAAGGGAATTAATAAAACAGTATTCAGGATAGTGGTTACCTCTGAAAGGCAAGAGGTGATAGGATTAGGAAGGGACCCACGACATAGGGAAATTCAGAGGTATTGTTATGTTCTATTTCTCAAACTGGGTGGAGGGTACATTGCTGTTCATTTTATTATTTTTTACTGTACATTTACATCATATGCACCTATCCATGTATGTTTCAGAATGTAAAAGCCAACCTAAGGAAGGGCGTCATGCATCCAGTGAGAGCTTTGTGTTTATTTTTTTTAATAGCCTCCATAGCTGATTCAACATAGAGAGTGTCTTGATATTATTTATGAGAATAAAGGATAAATATAAGTGGAAATAGAATCATGAGAGTTTAATGACACCATGACTCTGGGATTTAGAGAAGTCCCACTAAATCCTGTTACCATCTCTTTGAGATGCTGAGCAGTGGCTGCCAACTAGAAATAGCACAAGGAAATTAATGGAGGGGGGCGGTGGGACTTCAGAGGGATTAGCCAAAGGTATGTTGCACCACTTCCTGTTATTCACTGCACAAGTCCAGAACTTCTCGAGCTTCGCCCTATCAGTTGCCCAAGTTGTCCATTGTTGGAAGAGGTGGAGCAGAATAGCCAAAGACAGAGAAAGACCAGTTTGAAGGGAAACTATCCACAGCACCTTTAAAAATAACTCTGGTCAAAACTTGCAACCAGGGCTTCCCTGGTGGCGCAGTGGTTGATAGTCCGCCTGCAGGGGACGCGGGTTCGTGCCCTGGTCCGGGAAGATCCCACATGCCGCGGAGCGGCTGGGCCCGTGAGCCATGGCCGCTGAGCCTGCACATCCGGACCCCGTGCTCCGCAACGGGAGAGGCCACAACAGTAAGAGGCCCGCGTACTGCAAAAAACAAAAACAAAAACAAAAAACTTGCAACCAATAGATAAATAAGTCCCGGAGATCTAACGTACAGTGTAGTGAACATAGACAGCAATATTGTATTATAATCATCAAATTTGCTAAGAGACTAGATCTTAATTATTCCCACCACAGAAAAAGAAATAATAATTGTGTGACCTGATAGAGGTGCCAACTGATGCTGCAATGACAATCATATTACAATCTATAATCATATTATGTGTATCAAATCAACATATTGTACACCTTAAACTTATACAATGTTATATGTCAAATATCTTTCAATTAAAAAAACAAAACTCTAGTCAGACTAGCACAGAGAGTCAGAGTCAGAGGAATCTATTGTTCCTTCTCTTAGTGTCAGGCTTCCTTACGGGGTGGGGGAGGCAGGTGTGGGAGAATTATTAAAAAAAAATGTTATATCTCAAAATAATTCATGTTGTCTAACAAAACAGTGAAGATAAATTAAAAACATCTATCTCCCTACCAACAATGCTGTTACCACAGACTCACCCCCCAGCCAATCTCCATAGCCCTATTATACACATTTATTAATTTCATGCAACTGGTAGCAATTCACGATAGTGACATGAAAAAATCTGGTACCAGAGTAGAAACGTATGCTCTCAAACCTTATTTAAAATCAAACCTTCTCATAGCTTGGTTTCCATTCAGCTCAACCTAATTTCTCTCAGGACCTGGGCCAGCAATCACACTAATTTGCATGACCACCACTGTTTAAACAGCCCCCTTAGTTTTCGATGAATGACCTTCTATGTACTATCAGACTTTTTATGCATAAATCAACTACCCTTATTCTGGTAGGCCTGGGGCAAGGGTGGAGAAGACTGACTGTAGCTACAAAGCTGCATAACTAAAAGACAAAGGCATTAAAAGCAACCCTCCAAAAAGGAAAACAAAACTAGTGAAATGAGGCGTACAGTAGGCCCTACTCAAAGCAAGAATATGTGCATGCAACTTTTTGATTGAGCTGCTGTATCTAGGCAGCAATATTTTTGTCTGTAGTTAGGCTACCACCATTTCCAGCCTGATACCATTGTCCTAAAGGTCAATAATAATTTCTTTATGCTGATTGAAAAGGAGTCTCAAAGGAAAAAAGGTAGCTGTACTTGAGCAATTTACATTCTAAGGGGAAAAACATAAGAGACAAACCAAAAGCAGTGTGAGAGCCTTCCAGCCACTCACAGCCTTGGCAACTTAAAACATCAAGTATTTTTACTAAGGACCTACTGTATAGCAAAGAGAACTCTACTCAGTACTCTGTACAGTTAATATGGAATTGGGTGGAGAAATGGAATCCACATGTGTGGAGAGCATTATATATGAGCATGTAGAGGATGTCAAATATTTTACCTTCTTCTGTCAGATTTTCTAACTGCATTTCATTTAACCACCACTAAGAGAGATTCTCCTTGCTGAGTTTTAAGAAATCTAGTGAAGAGTTGCCTTATCAACTTCTAGGGAGTGGAAACATTCAGAACTCATGCTGTCAGAGCAAAATAACTATTATGTTTCCTCCATAAAGCTAAATTAAATTATTAAGTCAGCAGTTTTCAAATCGTGGACTCTGAAGACCCAGAGCTCTAAAAGGCATCACTGGGGAGTCCTTAAAAAGCACACACAGTAATCATATAAGACATTTAAATTAGAACAGCCTCTGTTTCTCCAACACAACTCTACAGTAAGAAACTTTAAGAGCAAAAACACAACAACTAAATCTAAGGCAAAAGGATACCATAACTTGAGAGTGTGTAATGGATTAGGCAGTGACTCCACAGGATCCTGTCCTAGGAGTAAATGGTACTTATACCAGACTTGCTTTCAAAAATAATTGGGGGAAAGGGTAAAGATAATGAAAGGTTTGAATCTACTTAGTGTTGGCTACATGTCAAGTGCTGTATGTTTTGCTATATAGTCTCTCAGATTGCAAGGCCCCTTTCAATTCCAAATAGCATTCCCTCTAGATTCAGAAAAGTAGACCTGCTTCTTCCATAGTCTGTGTCTGAGCCCTGAGAAGATTGACAATCACCATAAAATATTACTAAAAATATTTTAGATTTGGCGAATGTAACCACATTTTTGCCTTCTGAATGGTTTCTCTGAATTTTAATTCTGAGGACATTTCAAGGAAAATTTAATTTTCACTTCTCTGATTAACTTGCATTTCATTTTTCATAATATTTTCTAAGATCTACTTTATAGCCAAAAAGAGAAATCAGCCTTTGGGTCTGTGAACGAGTAAATCATATTTTCCACAAAACAAGTGAACTAAAGTTAATTAAATGGTAACATGTTTTCAAACTCAAAACTCTTATAGAATTGATACTTGGCAAACTCTTATACTCATTCAGCTCATTTAAAGATCACCTATAGTGTACAAAGCCCTACACTATATAGTGGGTTGGTATAGAAAAATGAACAAAAAAATTGCCCTTGCTTTCACAAAGCTTCCTACCTCCTGGGGAAGGCCAGTGATACCAAACTAAAACAAAATGTAATCAATATGAAGGAAATGGGATTCAAAAAGTACAATAGGAGGTGCAAAGTATGAAACTGCCAATCACAATTGGGAGTGCCAATTTACAAGGACAGTTTCTTGGAGAAAATACCAATCTATTTGGGCCTCAAAGGCTGTGTGGAGTTTTAACAGTAAAATAGGGAATGAAAGGCATCGCAGGCAGTGACTAACATGACCAAAAACAAAGTGTGAGAATATATATTTTGTACTGGAGGATGTAAAGAAATCTATTGGTGTGGCAGGAGTGAAGGGTACTTGGCCAAGAGGAAGATGTGGTAATAAAAATGTTGAAGTGGTTGTTTGGACCAGATTATAAAAGACCTTGAATGCCTTGCTGAGGAATTCGAACTTTTTAATTTAAATAATAGAATCATAGATCAAGATGGTGGAGTAGGAGGACATGGAGCTCCCTCTCACCACAAACACATCAAAAATACATCTACGTGTGGAGTAATTCTCCCAGAAAACTAACCGGAAACCGTCAGAAGAACTCCTAAACAATCAAAGCTGCAAGAAAGATCTTCGTGTAACTGTGTAGGACAGAAAAGAGGTATCGGGTCGGGAGCTGCACACCAGGGAAGGGTCTGTAAGGAAGAGAAGGTTCACATGGGTGGACCCTCACCCTGGGGAGCCAACAGGTCAAGCCACAATCTGGACATCACAGTCCTGGGATCCTGTGTGGAGGAGACAAGCCCCTGTGGCTGCTGGGAGAATCACTGGGAGAGACAGAAGGGCTGGTGAAGCCTAGACTCCACTCGTGAGGAGTGTGTGCGTGCTGGCTTGCCAACAATCAAGGCAGAGAGAGCCTTGCACAGGCAGCAGCCGACTCACTGCACATCCCAGTCTAAACAGGATGAACACCTGAGGCCCACTCACTCCACACCACAGCCTGCTGTAAGATCTGGGCCAACTGAGAGCCCTGGGAAAAGACGCAGTCTAGTCATGCAGAGACAGACCAGGGGTTCTGGACTGTGATCTGGGTGGGGCGGCAGTGGCCAGTGTCAGTACCCACAGGAGCACACAGTGGTTCCTCTCCCAGCAACAGTACCCCGGCTCCGCCCGCCCACTCCACACTGCAGCTTAGTGCTGGATCTGGGGAAAATAGGTGCTGGGACAAGACTGCCACAGAGGCAGCCCAGATCTCTGGCAGAAGCACAGCCACCTCAATTTCCACAGCCACAGTGCCTCAACCCCCAGCCCCAACCTACTCCACACCGCAGCTTTGCAACAGATCTGGGACAGGCACAACAGAGGAAGAGATGCAACCTTGGGCTGCTTCTGAACAGAGCCACAGATGCCTGCACAAGCAGTGCATAGGTTCTCTGTGAATGCAAGGGCCTCACTTGCTACAGCAATCGCCTCCTCTGGGGCAGAGCACGCACTCAAGGACAACAGAGCCTGATCAAGCCAACCCTCAGGGCTTCGTGCCAACAGCTGGAGAGCAGACCCTGCCCCTGACAGGGAAGCAACAGCCAAGGAGCAGGGAGCAAGTCCCGTCTCACACCCTGCTGAGGCTCTAGACCCTCCCTATCAAGGGAATAACAGCACACCCTGAGAAAAGATCCAAAGTAGGATAAACTGACTCTTTTGACGTGTATTCAAAGGGATGTGTAGGAGGGCAGGGGCAGAAGTCTAGAATGACTCTTAGGCCTCTCCATGGCCATTATGTAAGATAGAGACAACCAGAGCTTAGGAGAATTGAAGGAAAACATCACGACTTAGATTTGGAGCACTTGAGTTCCAGGTGCTAGATAGATATCCATGGAGGAATGGCAAAAATACAGTTGATGAGCAGGTCTACTCCTCAGAAAAAAGACCAAAATAGAGCCACAGGTTTGGACGGGGCAAGATTAAGGTATATGGGCATGATAACTATACTAAAGTTTGGTACACCTCTTTATTTTTTTTTAACATGACTATTTTCTTCCAGGTTTATTGAGATACAATTGACATGTAGCATTGTGTAAATTTAAGGTATACTACATGACAATTTGATATACAGACAGACTGTGAGATAATTACCACAATATGATTAGTTAACACATCCATCACTTCACATAGTTAACTTCTTTTCTGGTGCGCCTCTTTAAACTGATATTCTTTCAATACCTGGTTGTATTAGTTTGCTGGAGCTGCCATGACAAAGTACTACAGACTGGATGCCTTAAAAAAATAGAAATTTATTTTCTCACAGTTCTGGAGACTGGAAGTCCAAGATCAAGGTGTCAACTGTTTTGATGCCTTCTGAGGCTTCTCCCCTTGGTTTGTAGATGGCCAACTTCCCTCTGTGTCTGAATATTGTCTTTCCTCTGTACATTTCTGTGTCCAAATTTATTCTTCTTAATAAGGGCAGTAGTAATATTGGATTAGGACTCACCTTAATGACATCATTTTAACTTAATTGCCTCTTTAAAGATCCTATCTCGAAATATATCACATTCTGAGGTACTAGGATTAGGACTTCAACATATGCATTTTTTGGCGGGGGTAGGGGAGTGGGGGGAGGACATAATTCAGCCCATAGTCAGTATTATTGAAAGGAAAGATGGAGCACTGTGTAGGAAAGGGTGGAGAAGGAAAAATCACAGATGACAAATCAGTAATTCAGCTTATCTTTTTGTTGTATACCTTGCTCAGCAAAACAGAAGTACTAAAGATCACCCCTCACCCTCTCTACATGGTAGTTTAAAATCATCTGTTGGTAATTGAGCACGAAGGATAGTGTAAAGATCGTAATATACTGAATCTGACATATATGTATATGACTATAAGGCACATGAACTGTCTACCAGATATTCAGGCACACTACACAGCCAGAATAATAAAAGCAACACACAAATAGACCAATAGAATAAAATGCAGAGCCTAGAAACAGACATTTGCATAAATGGGAAGTTGATATATGATAAAGGTGGCATCACAAATCAGTGATGATTTTTAGGAAGGTTCGTGGTAAACTAGCTTATTCTATGGAGAAAAAATGAATCTGTATGATATACAGAAGTGAATTCTAGATGGTTTATAAAACTTACCTGTGAAAGGTAATACTATATAGTTAATAGAAGAAAATGTTGGCTCTTTGCAGCCAGCACAGATTGATGGGCATTTCTGGAGACAACTGGATTAGTCCTGTTTTAAACTACCATTAAACCTCGTGTGTGTGCTGTGCTTGCTGCTGGGACTCTGACCGAGGCAGTAATTGGTACCAGGTATGGGGGCGTGACAAATAGATCCTCAAAATGGGATTCTGGGATTGAGTTGCTCCTATTTGAAGAGTGCACAGAGTGCCAGAGGAATAGAAAACACCGGTAATCCACAGCATAGCATCACGGTCACTCAGATTATCACCAATTGTGGCCTTGAGTGAAGATAGAGACCAAGGCGCTGACAGCTAGTGGTTGTGGTAATATTAGTGATTACCAAGATGTTGGGGGTGGCGGAATGACTACTTAACAGCTGCTCTGGAGAGTGTATGTAAAGAAAAAGATAAACATAAAGTCTTCAATTTCCAACCCAAGGCAGTTGTAGAGAACCAGAAAGCCTCTATGGTGCTGTATAATTTTCTCATCTCATGTAGCTGAAAGGCACACTTGGCTGAGAATCAGGCCAGGGCTTGACTGTAAGAGTTGGAATTGCTATTTCATTTAAATATACCAGGCCACCAGGTCTCTTTTGCTAACATGGGAGACTAGTTGGGAAGGAGTAGGGCTCTCATGATTGGGGTGGGATATTTGGACAAACAGAGGCAAGGCTGATAGCTTTAAATACCCACTTATCTCTGAATCATTCTCACAGGGACCTTGATTGAATTTTTATCCCACAAAACATCACCCCAGTCCATTTTCTGGGGACAGTATACTAATTGGATCTGATGAGTGGGAAAAGGCAAGGATCTCAAAGCCTTAATAAGATATGTGTGCCAGAGAGGGGGACGTAAAGAAAGTTCACAGGTCTGCCCCATGGGGAAGTTTCTGTGAGTTCAGTGTTCCGGAGCATATTGGGATATTTTTTCTAAAGAAGAGACATACTGATGCACCTTGAGCCTTCCCCTATGAAGATAAAGGTACAAACAACATCTGGTGGACCTTCTTGGACTTTAGAGGCAACATATATTTATGTTACTCTGATACTAATAACACTTGAACAAAACAGAAAGAAAAGTGTAAGTGCATAAACACTAAAAAGGGTGATGGTGGACAGGATATGTGTTTAACCCATTTGTAGACTGATAATAATAACCAGAAAAGTTGCTACATTCTCTATTGGTTGGTTAGTTGTTATACATTTGTGTATAGTCCTCAGGATGAACTTAAGTATGTACACCTGTGTGTGTGTGTGTCAGCCAGAGAGAGAGAAAGAATGACAGAATGTATTTTAGGTAAATTATTTCAAAATACTGAAACTTTCAGTACATTGATCCCCCTGAATTGAGCCTTCCTTAAGTGCTTTAAGACCTTGCTATTTGAAGTGAGGCCCTCAATCACAGGGATCAGCATCACCTGGGAACTTTAAATGGAGACTCTGAGGCCTACCCAGAGTCTCAGAATCAGAATTCTGCACCCAGTCTTAGGCCCACCCAGACTGAATCAGAATCTGCATTCTAACAAAACCCCAGGTGATTTTTATACAAATTGAAAACTTAGAAGCCTCACCCTAAAATATGTGTTTATATTACAAATAGATATACCATACGACCCCGCAATCCCCCTACTGGGCATATACCCTGAGAAAACCATAATTCAAAAAGAGTCATGTACCAAAATGTTCATTGCAGCTCTATTTACAATAGCCAGGACATGGAAGCAACCTAACTGTCCATCAACAGATGAATGGATAAAGAAGATGTGGCACATATATACAATGGAATATTACTCAGCCATAAAAAGAAATGAAACTGAGTTATTTGTAATGAGGTGGATAGACCTGGAGTCTGTCATACAGAGTGAAGTAAGTCAGAAGGAGAAAAACAAATACCGTATGCTAACACATATATATGGAATCTAAGAAAAAAAAATGTCATGAAGAGATTAGTGGTAGGACAGGAATAAAACACAGACCTACTAGAGCATGGACTTGAGGACATGGGGAGGGGGAAGGGTAAGCTGTGACGAAGTGAGAGAGTGGCAGGGACATATATGCACTACCAAATGTAAATTAGATAGCTAGTGGGAAGCTGCCGCATAGCACAGGGAGATCACCTCTGTGCTTTGTGACCATGAGAGGTGTGGGATAGGGAGGGTGGGAGGGAGGGAGGCACAAGAGGGAAGAGATATGGGAACATATGTATATGTATAACTGATTCACTTTGTTGTAAAGGAGAAACTAACACACTATTGTAAAACAGTTATACTCCAATAAAGATGTTAAAAAAAAAAAAAAAATATGTGTTTATTTTGGAAAATGCATCAGACATTGGGGAAGCCTGGATTGCATCCTCACTAGCTTCAGGGGTGCTGATGTCATATAAGAAATTTCCACTTGTCACTTTAAGCAAAGCCTTGGGCCTTCAGCTGTGTGCTTTTCCATGAAACCTTTGGACTAAAAAAAAATGAAAACTGAATGAGAACCATTGATAACTACTACAGATACTATTCATAGGTTTATCATCTTTGCAGTTTGTCTCCAAGAGATTCTAGTTCTCCACAAGACTCTTGTCTTTTCTTGTCTCAAAACACATATATAGGCTGAAAGCCCATCCAGAAAGTATTTGCAGATCAGGTGCCTTTGGGTCTTCACATGTTGCTGTCTTTGTCTAAAGCTCTCTTTCCACAACGGCCCTTCCTGGGAACCTCCAGGTCATGCTTCTATTCTAGAATGGGGCACACTGAAGTGAAATTGCCTAAAAGCTCTGTGAGGGTGAGATGGCAATCTCTGTGTAACTACAGCACATACACCTACCCTGTCGCTTCTCAGGTGCCTGTTTTACTTGCTAGGTGAAGGAATAATACATACAGGAAAACCTGTACCCAAGACCATACAGCTGGGATTAGAGCCAAGTTCTGACTAAGCCTCCAAACCCCGTGGGTACTACCCCACGGTGCCTCTAGGTAACCTCCTAAATAACCAGAGTAGAAGGATTTCAAAGCAGAGATTGTGACATATAATCATCAAGTTTATTTTGTGCAGAAAGTGCATATTTTTACATATATAATCATGTTAGCATCACCATGCAGAGCTCCAGTACCGCCAAGTAAAGAGTAGTGAGAAATACATTAGAAAGAAAAGCTGTCCTTAGAATAAAATAGTTGTAAGGAAATGATTATCAGACACAGTAAGTGCTTTGAAAGAAAATTCAAATATATATTGTAGTCTTCCTTTATTGCAAAAAAAAAATACTCTAATTTTCACTCTCTTCAATCACTTAAATTCTTAAATTTATTTTCAGAAATGAGTGATTGTTTAGGTGTGACAGTTCACACTTGATCCCTTAAGAGTTCTTCCATTTTCTGTTTGAATTTGTTAATTATGGTAGCCTGAAGGCTGATAATTATTTCTCTCTCACCCTGGCACACCTTTCTTTTCTTTCTTTCTCTCTCTCCCTTTTTTTTAAGTATAAATGAAACTCTAACCCAGTTAGTTCTTTTTGGTCTGATTGCCAGACTTTCCAGTAATCACATCTGAGTTTTTTCCAACATGTGGGCAATTTTCATTATTTCGATCCAGCAGTGACCTTTGGAATTCCGGAATCATTTTCCCTCCCCTTCCTGGTGCCCCCAGGAGACTTAGAAGCACAAACACCTGAGGTACCTCTGGGCATCTTCACATCTGTTGGCATAGAAGATGAAGGCCACTGTGTGGTAGATTTTCAACAACAGGTGTTGAGCTTGGGGAAGAGTTCTTTGGTTTTTGAGGGCTGGGCAGAAGCAGTACTTGATCCTTAGTTTCCAGGCTCTTTGGAAACACTTAGAAAACAAAGTTAATCTGTTTATACAAAGCTCACATTGAGAAACCACAGTATGCAATTGCTAAGCAAAAGTAGGCAGGTTTTTGGTTTCAAAGTTCTACATTTTGTATCAATTTTCTATCCAGAGCAACTCAGTCTTTCAATCTGGGGCTATGCCTCCTTGATGCATCTTGAATCCATGAAATATTATGTTTTCAAGGAGTACGTTATTGTTCTTATGCCCAGTTTTCAACAGTGCATACACAGTTGAAATTTTTTCCAAGACAAATTAGCCCAGTGGAAGTTTTTCACTAGGAACAATGCAAAAGAGTGAACACCATCTGTATTATCTGCCTTATGAAAGTCTCTGGAATCACCGCTTTTCTTTGCTCACTGGTAGTGAAGACTCTAAAGTACAGAAACAATAGAAACACTGTGTTTAACTCAAAATATCACTGAAATCCCATTTTAGGAAAATCTGTTTCTTTCAGATTTTCTCTGAAAAGTACAAAGTGTTTCTTGGTGTGCAGTTATCTGCCAGTATAAATGGTATAAATGGATGATTACTTAAACACGGCTTCTTTTAGAAGAGAGTTCGAGGACTTTACAAAAGCACCAAGCTGTGCTTGCCATACAGGTGAGCCTCTTGCAGGTAAATAATTTGACTTAAAGGATTGTTAGAAACTTTTCTTATCTCCTTATCTGGGCAATAATTGCTATATCTCTAATCTGCTTTTTAAAGATCGGTTGGGGTTTGATTCCTTCCAAATATCTTAAAATCAGGAATTATTTAATGGGAATGGAAAGGTAGCTGAGAGTGTCAAAGATAAGTGGTCATCTTTATCTAAACACCAAGAAGTATTACCTTTCCTATCCTGTAGCATGAAGCTGACCGCAACCTGCCTCTGAGGCCTTGCAGTAAATGTGTTTTAAATATCCCATAGATTTGGAATTTTGGAGCAATGTTCATCTCAGAACATCACGTTCAGAAGAGCTTCAGTTTGCCAGCCCTAATGATCTTGAAGAGATGAGTTCCAACTCAGATATTCTGTAGTACTATAATCAGTCAAGTAGCCCTTTCATTGGGCACCACCAAATCCTTTTGCAGAGTATGAGCTTTCACTGACTTCCAAGTAGTGAAACAATCTTTGTCCTTTTGGGTTACCCTTTTAAGGTAGGCTTCTGATGCCTGTGGACTAAACATTCCTCTTACACTACCACATTCTCGCTTCTGCTTTCAAGTATGCAAGTGCCTATGTACTGCTCTTTCTCAAGTTTATATCAGATTTCAGTAGGCATTTGCCTCGGAGGTTTTGCTGACCTTTGTGATCGGACTTCTTTTTCTCACTTAGTGAAAATTTGCTGTTAATAGACCAAAGTGTCAGAAAATTCAGAGTATTTTATTCCTCTTTGTAGGGGTTTAGCTCACCCTGCCAGCTGCCAAGCAAGGACATTCCACTGCTGGAGAGGAAGACCAGGTAGGAATGTGGGTGTCTTAGCAGAAATCCAACCCCACTAGAGGAAAAAAAAATTCAAAGGAAGTGTCCTGGTGATGGGTCCATGCTCCAAAGACAAAGACCATGCCATAGACATGTAGGCACGCCAATCCAAGAGCTATAATTGCATCTTCCAGTTGGCATTCAGATAGAACCATGTATTTGCAAATTGTTTCCCAAATATTTTTCTTAGCTTTGTTTCACCATTGTTTTGTAAGGAGTGCTCCTTTCTATTTCACAGAAGGGGAAAGTTGCACCAAGAGTGATTACCAGACTGGCATAAGATAGTTTATCCCCTCTGTCAGTTCAATGTCGACATGAGTTTTCTCCTCTTTCCTAACCTAACTGAGCCAAATGGCCTTTACTTCTCTGTTCTTCCCACTGTTGCTGGATCTTTGTAATAAAAGTGAATCTGTTTCAACTAAGGGTGTACTTCCAGACCTACTGGCAGGCCGGAGGCAGAAGAAATAACAAAGACGTACTAATCATGAGGGAAATTACTAGAATTTCCATGGAATAGAGGTATCACTAACAAATAACATATCTTGCCTCAAGGAGTCAAGAGACTACTAGATTCCTTTTATTATTTTAATTTGTTTAAATTAAAAGAGTACATTTACTTTTACTCAAAATGTCACCATCCCCAACTTTGCAAAAATAACGTTTTCAGAGTAAAAAACACTGGCAGTATTTTCCAAAGATGGCCATCCCAATATCTCTGTTCCCACAAGGTCTTCTAAACCTTACCACTCCCATATCAAGAAGTGGAATCTAATTATCCTCTTTCCTTGTAACCAATAAAATGTGGTAGAAGTCTGTGTGACTCTGAACCTAGGTCAGAAAAAAAAAAACTGTTATATCTTCCACCTTGTTTGACGGAACACTCATACTGAGTCCTAAGCAACCATGTACGCAGTCAGACTGCCATTAGGCCACCATACTGTGAGGAAGCCTAACTTAGCCCACCAGGAGAGGCCACATGGAGGAGCCCTGACACTATGTGAAGACAATAGATAGGTGGAGAGATGGAAAGGTAGAGAGATAGATAGGAAGAGATATGCCAGGCCAGCCAGCAACTGCTCCAGACCATTATTTCAGCACCAGCTACTAGTTATCTATAACCGTGTAAAAGACTGCAAGCTAGATCCACCTAGCTGAGCCCATCCCAAATTTGTGAACCACAGAAACTATGAGATTATGTTATGATTGTTGTTGTTTTAAGCCACTAACTTCCTGGGGTGATTTGTTATGCAGCAATAATAACCAAAACAGATACTGTTCTATAAAGAAGAGACTGCCTATAAATTTATTTCTCTGAGACTTCTGTAATCACCAGCAAGATAGGAATTGAAGGGATGATGGACTAACCACCATCCATAACACTCACTTCCTTTTGCTCCTTTAACTAGAATTAGTTTCATAGAAAAATTGGGAGGTAATATGGCTTAATAACCTACACACACATCTTACAGCACCAGATTTTGCCAGCTTATACTCATCTGACAGCGTTGTCTTCAAGATAGGCAATGCCTTTCTGGATCTAGAACTAATTTAAATTGCACTATGTACATTCCCTCCATCCCTAGAAATTCTGTCACTCTCTGGATGCAAGAACAAAATAGCATCACGTCATCTCTCAATAGTTAGCAATAAGCTTTGCAAAATATTTTTCTTGTTGCCCTTGTCTTACTTATTTTGAAATGTATTTATTTTTATGTAAAGCTGAAAGTATTGACACATGCTGTACCTTTCCTTTAGAAAAAGTGCATTTGCTTGACACGGCAGCTGCACGCATACAGCTGACGTGTTCTACTGGTGCAAACGGATAATTTCTACATTTCACAGATCCTGCCTTCTCACTAATTTGGCAAAGTGGGTGTTTGGGATTGCTTCTTTTTATTTATTTTATTTATTTATTTTTATTTTTTGGCACTTTGCAAAGCTTGAGTGTAAGGAGAGAGAGGAAATAATACCAAGTTGATTTTGAAAAAGCAAAAAACAAACCTGCAAAGAATCTGCTGTTAGATATTCTGCTGTGCTGGGTGGTTGTGCTCTAATTAAGTGTTATAAGTTAGAGACATCCAGGTTTATGGCAACTAAAATTACAGCCAGTAACTTTTACTTTTGCATTTTTCATGAAAACAGTGAGAAATTGCTCTAGCACATGAACAATCAGTCATGCCCTTAATAAAAGGTGGATGAGAGTGAGTGTTATCTACTTGAATATCACATTTATTTTAAACATCAAGTAGGCAACTCCAAGGTTAAGAAGTGTAATGTTTCTCTGAATCATAAAAATGAAAAACTATGGCCCACTTCATTTTAACTAATTCATCCAAAGAGCTCTGGGAGTAGGAAGAAATTTTATTTTGTAGAAAATGGGAATTCTAAACACTGGTCACCTGCTTTAGAACATGACCACATGATATTTTTGGTTACTTGGTCACTTATTATTATGGGCTTTCTATAGGTTTTTATGATGATTATTATTCATAGTTCTTAAATAAAAATACCTCCATGGTTCTTGAATTTTCCCCATTTATGTTATTTGTGTCCTTTCAAAGCAGCTTCGTAATTTGTGTGTTCTTAATACTCTTTCCTAGGTAATGAATGCATAACCTCTATACCAAGTAGGGCCTTATTCATTTCCTCTTTTGAAAACACTATCAGTAAAAACTACCCACACTCAATCTGCCTATGGTTTTGGCAGAGCTTGAAAACGTTATGACTCCAAGATACACCGTTAGCTTAATATCTGATCTCATTAAGCTATGTTGCTTTCTAAGCATAATGTAAACAAAGAATTATTAACAACTTCCCTGAGTCATACGGTATAATTTATTTTTATGGCAGCTAGTTGTTAAATGAGGATATGTCTTTACATAGCACTTGTATTTCATTGTGTCCTCTGTCTTAACTGTTCATAAAAAAAACAGTTCTGCTTTCAAAGACATGAAAGAAATAAGAAAAAAACTGTAAAGTAAAAAACCTTATTTTTACTTTCACATTTCCAATAGTATGAACAGATTTTTTAAAAATCCACTAGGCTGTATTTTAAAAAGGTGCTGTCCATTAATTTACTGTGTTTCTTATTTGGCATTAAATAGAAAAATAATTCAAAATTAAATTTCAACTCTATAAAGTATATCATGATTACATATATATTTATTGCAAATTTCTACTTAGATAACGCTTTTAGAATATCAGTATTAGCAATTGAGCTTAGGGCTTAGATTATTAATTTACTTTCTTTCTTTCTTTCCCCAACCAAGCAAAATGAAAACCAAGTCTTTTGTGGATGTAACCAATTTTGACTTAGGTTTTCCATTGCAAACTACTCCTGAGTTTGACTTTTTTTTTTTTTTTTTGCGTAATGCGGGCCTCTCACTGTTGTGGCCTCTCCGGTTGCGGAGCACAGGCTCTGGATGTGAAGGCTCAGCGGCCATGGCTCACGGGCCTAGCCGCTCCGCGGTATGTGGGATCTTCCCGGACCAGGGCACGAACCCGTGTCCCCTGCGTCGGCAGGCGGATTCTCAACCACTGCGCCACCAGTGAATCCCCTGAGTTTGTCTTTTTACACCACTGGACTTTTCATTAACAGAACTTAAACTGGAGGCAGTTCTGTGCTATGCCAAACGAAATGAAGCCCATTATGAACAGAAAATGTACCCCTCCCTTTTCGTGTGATTACTTTCACTTAGAGAGTGACTAAAAGTAAACGAAAACTTCAAAAAATCGACAATTAAAGTGTTTTTCATTTGGACAGCATGCTTTGTTGTTGACTTGGATGAAAAAAGACCTTTAAAAATATGTTATATCATTTGACCAGGTTTATATATACTATAACTATAGATATAGATGTCTAAAATTTTCTGCAGACTTTGATTTCAGGCTACACACGGACTATAAGAAATTATGGAACTTAGCTTCCCTATGGTGACTTCAAGCAGGCTACACCTATTCAGGAGTAGGCACTCCAGTACCACGTGAGAGCTAGCAAAATTCAGGGGAACGAGACTATGGAACATTCAGTGAGGGACAGTTGACTCGCCTTACATCATGCAATAAACAATAAATTAATATTCACAAAACAAGCAATGCCCGGGGAGGACTAAAAACACCTCCCTTGCTTCTTTTTTTTTTTTTTTTTTGCTGTACGCGGGCCTCTCACTGTCGTGGCCCCTCCCGTTGCGGAGCACAGGCTCCGGACGCGCAGGCTCAGCGGCCATGGCTCACGGGCCCAGCTGCTCCGCGGCATGTGGGATCTTCCCGGACCGGGGCACGAACCCGTGTCCCCTGCATCGGCAGGCGGACTCTCAACCACTACGCCACCAGGGAAGCCCCCTTGCCTCTTGTATGACATTTCCGATAACATTACTTGGATAGAGCCTTCCAGACAAAGACATTTTGGCAATGGTTACGCTGGGACTGTTTAAACAGAGCCATTTTTCAGCAACTAATTGCATTTCTTAGAGCAATATGAGTTGCCACTCACCCAGCACAAACCCCACTAAATGCTTTCTTAGATTCCAAATAGGAAGTCACAGTCCTCAACCATCTGAACTTTCTGTGTTGTTGTATAACACCTACAGTAACAACTTTGTTCCTGATATTATGACAATGAATGAAGCACACCTCTTATTTAACAAGATGAAAATCTTGAGATGAACAGTTGATTTCCCATTTACCTCCACGTTTCCATGAATATGTAACTAGCATTGCTATTTTTCTAAAATAAGGAATAGTTAATACAGAAATGTTATGCCAAGTTCTTTCAGAAATTGGTTCCCCCCACCGCCCCACCGCAAAAGCTTCCCTGAGTTGCTGCCTTCTGTCCATTTTAAAAGCTGAGTTTGGCACCAAAAACATTTAAGAAAATGACAGAAAAATGAGCGTCATCAGCAACTTCAAAGTAAGGCCATAAAATTCAGAATTTGTTACTAAAAATCTTCCAGGTCTAAACCACACATGGAGATATTTTTCCCCTCATTTCTCAAAGCAAAAAAAGCTGTGTTGAGGATCGCCCAGGTTTATTAATTTTGCAGTTGATGTTACTGATTGCATGAAGATTTCCATTGCAAAAACAGATTTTTAAGGACTAAAAATATGGCAGTTATGCAGGGTACTCATTTAAGTGAATAAGTAACTACAAGTTTTTTAAGTAGCAGACACTTAAAACTCAGGGAGTCATTTGCCGCCTTCTTTCACCTGCCTAAAATTTCTATTAATCATTTTGAATAAGAGAGTGGGGGAGGGAGGCAATGCATGTTAAATGGTAGCAATCAAGACCCTTCCATGCAACAATTCAGAAATCTAAAATGATGATCTGTGGGAGCTTTACAGATAATTAAAATACAACATTGTCTTAATAAAGTACCTCCACGTAATTAAATAGAGCCTGATCCCCAGAAGGGGGAACCAAAAAATCCTCTAGGGGCTGAAAGTCCTTCAAAGACTTCAAAGGCCTTCTGAGGCTCAGCCAGAGCTTCCTCCCACCAGTACACTTCTCCTTCAGTGCCTCCAGTGGTTCTCAACAGGAAAGGGGGACTGGGCATTTTCAGTTATCCCAACTGAAAATGAGGGGGTGCTCATGGCATTTAGCGCCAGGGGCCAGGGATGCCAAACAGGCCCATGAAAAAAGGATTGCTCCACCCCAAAAGCCCTGACTCCTTATCAAAAGAAGACCTTTTGTATTGCTTTCATCTGCCCATGCTCTTAGCTCTCACAACAAATTTGGTGAAGGGATGAATGAAATCTCCCTTGGATGCTAATTTTAACTGAATAAACAGAACCTATTATCATCACAGTATAATGCAGAGTTTCTCAAACTGACCTGATGTCCCACTGGCACTTAAGTTTCATGAGGGCAGAGGTTCTTGCCTGTTTTGTTTGCTGATGGAGCCCTAGCACCTAGAGTGTGACTGATATATATTACATGTTTAATAAATACATGTTCAAAAATGATTGAGTCAAAGGGATCCAATGGGATGACTCATAAAAACACAAATAATTGGGCTCAGCTTAGACCTGCTGAACAAGAAACTCCAGGGATCAAGCCAAATGGATCTGGGACAATGCCTTGCTCTACCACTTAACTGCATGTCACCATAAGCAAGGCACCTCATCTCTCTGAGTCTGATTCATTCATTAAACAGATAGTTTAGGATGCCTCCTGTGTTTCAGCTTTGTGCTACTGCTGTGGATATACTGATGGGCAAAACAATATAGCCCTTGCCTTCATGGAGTTCTTGGGTCCTTATCTTTAAAATAGGAATAAATAATATCAATGCCTAGGGTTAATGTGCAAGTCAAATGAGATAAAAATGTAAATTGAAAATTTAACACCAAAGCCTCAGTATGGAATTTGTTTCTTTACTGATGTCCTATTTACATGTCAACAAAGGAAAAGTCACCCCCACTCGGCACACAGCAAAGCTTTCTGAAAACAGTCTTTAACTTGTCTCTTACCCAAGTACCACCCTGTGTCAGAAGCCACCCAACTCTACTGTCAGTCAAGAAGTCAGACCAGTGAGATATCTGTGTTATGAAACCTTTTGTCTTTTTCGCATTGGAAGTTTTCATTATTCAGGACTCCACATTTCAACTGAAGTGTGAAATTAGTACTTAATTGTCATTATCAACATTAATCATGGTGCTTTTTATTTGTAGAGTGCACTCACATACATCTCATACAATCGTAACAACTCAATTAAGATAGGCAGAGTTGATTTTATCTCATTTTATAGATACTCAAAGAGTTGATGCTCTTTTGCCCATGGCGTTATACTGGGAAGGAAAAACGTAGATCATGCACAGGTCTTCCTTCTGTTAGACTCTTAAAGAAAGTTACTCAGAGCAGAACAAATTCCTCTAAAGCCTTCCCTCTTAGGAGTATGATCCGTGAACCAACAGGATCAGTATCACCTGGGAGTGTGTCAGAAATTCAGAATCTCAGGTTCCATCTCATCCAGTGGAATCAAAATTAGCCTTTTCACCAGACCACCCAGGTGATTTGTATGCATGTTAAAGTTTGAGATGCACCCTTCTAGGAAAAATAACTGTTTTACACGGAGCACACGTTGAATCATTTAATAACCCTTGGAATTCTTAACATGCTGAACTCAGCTTGTGACTAATACATTGTATAATACCAGCTGATAAATAATCATTTTTCATGAGTAACCTGTAAATGGATGAGTGAATGAATGAGTGCCTAAATACCACAATGAATTTTATAGTGTCTTCATTTTTTCTTGCAAAAGTACAGAAAAGCATCAGGATGAATGTTCATTTTCCTGCTGTCAGTCATCTACTCACTCTTGACACCTCCAAGATGGTCCCTGGCTGGAGAGTTTGAAAATCCAAAATTTCATTTCTACAGTATGCATTCGAACACCTAATTATTTCCTTAAAACTTTGCACGTAGGATCAACTACCTTCTCATAGCCACTAGCAAGGCTTGAGAACCAGAGGCTGAAGGAACACTTGGACGTAAAAATCATTTATTTAGCAAATTTTTTTTTGTACCTCTCCTCATGTAAGGCACAGATTAGGTCCAGAGAAGACATGGAGAATTTTAGCTCCTTCCTTAGTAGCACTGTATGGGAATCAAAGATGAAATGGTATTGTCATTAACAAACTGACATTCTAAAATTTGAATAGTTGTATTACAAGGTACAGTGTGACAAATTCCACCAGAAAAGAAAAGATCAAGTACCCTGGTCATTTAGAGGAAGGGGAGGCTGCCCATGCTCTGTGCAGGAGTTAGGAGAGCAAACAGTTTTCAACAGGAAATGTGTTATTGAGGAGTATCCCTGCAAGCTGAGACGGATGGAGTTCAGGTGAGGCCCCAGGCCTAAGGAACAGCAGCTGGGTCTAATTGTCGGGAAGGAGGCTCAGTGACCACGGTATGAGTGTATATGGGGGAGAGGTGATTCCAGGGAGCTTTGATGGTACCAACTAAGGCTGTGTCTGGACTCCTAGACCCAAACTCTAGAAGTGCAGCTGACTCTTGCAAAGCCTCCTTCCACCACTGAGAGCTGCTGCTCTCATCACTGCCTTGGTGAGGATTGGTTTGGGAACTGGAGCAATTTGGAGACAGCTATGTGCTGATGGGGGAGATGCTAGAGGAGCAAAAGCAAGATGAAGGAGCAGGGAAGTCGAGCTGATCTTACATTCCTAGTCAATGTGCACTTTCTAGAATGTAAATTCTCTAAGTCTCCTGCCTACAAAAGATCTTTAGAAAGCTGACCTTTGCCAAAGTCCTAGTAGAGCTACACATACAGAGGGTGTTGAAAAAACATCAGGTGGGAATGGCTCACAGTGTCAAGCAGCTGGCCCTCCTTTGTGCCTCCTCTGCTCAGGTATTAAAATATGCGGCCAGACTAGAGGGACTTTCGTGTGATGGACCATCATTTAAGCTTGGCTGCAGTATTCTCAGACTAGATACTCCTCAGGCTCCTGGAAACTGAGATAGACATAGAAAAGATAAATAGGAAAATCTGTACTAATTCCTGTAGGTTTTCCATATATTTGATTTTTAGCTTGTTCTTTAGGAAGTAGGGTTTGTGGAGTTTTTTTATTTTGTTTGTTGTTGTTTTTTTTTAATACGAGCAGGCTGTGTGACTTCTTGCATATCTTTTTCACACACACCAGAAGAACAGTAGATTCTGGGTATTGTGTGTTTCTGTATATTATTTGGGTTTTTTCTGCTAGGCTCGCCTGTCACTATTACTATCCATACGACTATTTCATAGCACTCAGAAAGGAACAGAAGGACATACCTAATAATTTCCCTGCCTTCCCTTACCTTTCCACCCAGTTCCATGCTGGGCAGCCTCTTTTAGATGGGAAAACCGTGTACGTCTCGGCAAATAAATCATCACTAACAGAAACATCTTTAAATTGGTTCTTCTCGGGTTTGATTTCTTGAAAGAGAAAATGGAAAAGTTAACACTGAAGACCTCAGGTGACTGAGATTTCTGGAGGCCACAGGAACAAATTCAATTATGCTGTGCAGTCTCTCCCAACCAAGACCTATTTGTCACTGGTTATTTTCCCCAGTTGCTTCATCTGAGCACTGATGTTTTGGTGATACCAGTGTCCACAGAAATGAGCAGTGAGATTTCACCTAAATTATGTTCAGCTCTCCACCTACTTAAATGGGGAGTTATTGTGTTCACATGCAGTAAACATGAAAAAATAGAACAGTTCCAAAGTAGGCATTCTAAGCCATGGCATTCACCCATCTCTCATTCACATCAGAGACATTCTTAGGACCCATGTTCAGACAAAAAAGATTCTGAATATTTCACACTGTACGTTTAAAATCCAACTCAAATGTCATGACATGCCCTGCTGTGAAAGTGACAAACTCATGGCAGAATCCTTAAAATTTCTCAGCGCTTGTCATGATCCGAATTGCCATCAGTTCTGTGACCACTGTTTCTTCACAGAGTCAACGTCTGAGCCATTTTACTACAAGCTGACTTTCAGCAAAGGTATAAGAAATAAAGAATCACTAACAGTCATATTAGTTTTCATTTAAATTTCATATTGTCCACAAATTGTTATCTGCGGGGTAGGGGGAAGTAGAGACAGTCCGTGCCCACATAGCCCTCATCCTTGGTTTAGTTCTATATACCAAGAAGAGAAAAACAACTAGACATTTCTGTGCTGATTTGGTTAACACTTTCTCTTTAGGTGACTCAGAACCTTCCTGATAATATTTATCTATAAGTTCCACAGGAGTCTATAATCTGTTTTATGAAAATATCCAGTGGTTTCACAATTTTCCTTCAACCTGATAATTCTCTTAGAATGATTGCATAGTTACCCAGCTGTGTGTTAACTCCTGGCCAGATACTAAAGCTAAAACCTAGCTGTTTCAACTTTAAAACTAATAATGCCACAAAGAAATCAATGTGTATCTCCTGTAAAAAATAAGAACAGTTAATGGCAATTAAAATGACTGATTTGTTCCTATAATTCCCTTAAATACATTACATAAAGCCATTAGGTACATTAAGAAAATTGAGATTTAGGTTTTTTACTTTCAGAGAAATGGAAATTACCCTAACCCTAATATGAAGATGCTTTGGATTTTCTCATATATGTGAAATTTCACAGACTCCTGCTTTATTTCTTGGCTGCTCTGTTGTACAAAAATCACAATAAAAAACATAAAAGTTCACTCATCCATAGCACTCATAAAAATCAGTACCCCAAACTCCACTGACAGTAACGTGCCTTCAGTTTTCGAGTTAACGCCCATCTAGATGGAGAGATGAACAAATCAGAAATGTTAAACTGAATATTTAAGCCTTACCACACAGATAATTAACCTCAAGTAATATAAGAACTTTCGTGTTTCCTTGACTTTACCTCAGGTATTAGCCACCCATAAAGTAACAGGTTGCCTCTAAACATCTCTGGCAAACAGCTGGGCAGCATTTCACATGACATAACAAGAACTTTACTAATATGACTTCCAAAAAAATTAAAAGCTAGTTTAGATTGCTGTTGCCTTTGGGTGCTTGGGGCCATTTGGAGTAGAAAGAATTCTGCCGCTAATTAGAAATGTAACACGATGAGGAAGCAGAGTTTGGCCTGGTTTCTCTTCAAGGGTTAGGCTAGAACCAGTTCTAAAGAGAGTCTGTGTTGCAGTTTACTAAAGAGTTGGTGCCCCTTGTTTGATCCTCAGCAAAGAGCATTCTAACTGGCCCTGAAATTAGACACAAGCAGGTAGAAACAAGTCTTTAAAATAATACAAATACTATCCAGATCATAATCCTAATCTTAGTCCTAAATAAGCAAGACTAATTAATAGAAGAGGTTATGGAAGAATGAATAATAACTGACTGGCATTTTCTAATGGTCCCAGAATAAAGTATCGTGTAATAAAATTACCTTTAACTGACAGATCATCTGAAAGGGCTTCAGACTCAGTAAAAAGATGGTAATTAGCTTTGTCGACTAATCACAATTAAATCCTTAATTTTAAATAAAACATATGGGAAGAACCAGCCAGTCATCAATGCAAAGTGCAAGGCACAGATGTACAGACAGAACCCAAGACACCATGAGCAGGAGATTGGAGGCAGCAGGAGTTAGTCCCTGAAGCTACCTCAGAAGCTCATATTTAATGAGGTCTTAGTGGGTGCTGGGCTTTGGTTAAACACTTTACCTGCATAATTTTATTTAATCCTCACAGCCATATGAGAGTCAATTGCTGTCCCTGTTTCTCATATGAAGATACTGAGGTTTAGAGAGAGATGTGAAGTGGCCAGAACGCCAACCCAGTTTGCTTGATTGCAAAGCCTGTGCTGTGCCAGCTAGGAATACAGCCAGACAGAGCCCCTGGTCACAACCCTAGGCACCATTTCCTCCTGATCCTGAAGAAGTAAAGCAGTGTTTTGTAGAGCAAGCAAGGCTTCTCTGAATTAGTGTTGATTCTACCTATTGTGGAATTGAGAAGACAACTGTTACATGAAGGGGAACAATTCATAGTTCATGGAACTCATATTTGGCTTTCAGGACATTGGAGTGGAAAAATGAATACAAATATTCTGTTGTCACTTCTCCAACATCCTGAAAAGCACTAATTACTTCCTCCCTCCTTCAAGGTTACAACAGTCCAAGGAGTGAGATTACTAACAATTGTTAGAAGCAGCTTGCCTGTATCGACACAATGAGTACTAAGGCAAAGGTACAAGAAGTCTATGAGCCCCTTTGCATACTGGTCCTCAGACAGCAAGACACTGGAACTCACAGAAAGCATGAGTCCTTCAAGAAGGAAAAATAGGCAAGAGATAGTGTGGTTCTCATTGCTTCCCACCTCCCCTTTATGATCGTTTAATCACTTATGTCACGGCGGGAAGTAAATTCGTCATTGATGGTGAACTCTTCCCAGAAACTTCTTGTGCTTATGCTAGACTTCCTGGACACCTACTAAAGGTCACGTATTGTTTAAAAAATTAAAATCTCTTTCTTGATCTCAAATATCTGTATGTGTGTGTGTACATTCTCCACTTGGTGTATATACATCAGAGTGGAGAGTTTCACAAAACATCCAAGCTCATAGTTTAGTTGCCCACTCAGTTTATCAGTGCTCCCACCAGTGTGACGGGAGGAGTCTTTTGCTTCTTTATCCATATGACACGAGGAGAATTTGCTTGTATTGGTATCTTTACTTAAAGTGATGTGAAACCCCACCGCGTTTGTTTTGTTGGTAAAAATCCTTAAGAACCCTCCTATCTTTGACCCCATATGGAGTCCTATAATCTAGTCTCACTTGGGGCACCAGAACCTTTTAGGCCATCACTGCTGAAATTGGTACTGGAAAGGAAAATAATATCTCTCAGAAAAGTCAGAGAGACTAACAGGAAATTGTGTGTGGAGAATATTAGAAAGAAAAAAGCTGAGGGGGATTTTTGTGTTTCATTGTTACTCATACTTTTCAAGTTAACTCTTTGCTGTTTACAGTACTCTTGTTTGCTTTTCTTTGACTCATGTTTTTGTGAATCAGCTTTAGGACTAAAGAATTGTAAAGCATTGAGAAAATAATTGTTTTTCAGAAGAGCTCCTTGGCACTCTTTATTTTATGTGTAAGATACACCATCCAAGAGGTTTTTGCATCAATGTCTAAGAAATATAAAATGATGTTGTTAGACTTTACATAGAAAACAGCACTAAGGCTAATAGCAATTACTAATACAGAGTAAGGAGGAAATGGTTCTATTTTTATTTATATATAGTACAGATATCCCATATTCCTTATTTCTAAGTAAATTCCATGTACACATTTCCTAATGGGTACAATAGTTAAAATAGAGGTAAATGATTGGAAACCAAGAGGACAGAGGATAAAAGTAATTTTTCCAGGAAGAGTGCTTACAATTAATTCCTAATTTGACTTTGAGCTTTTGCAAGAGCAAAATAAGGGAAAGAAAATGAGGGTTACATCATTCTTATTATGAAGATCACCAAAAGAAACAAATGCTTTTCTGGCAATAAATGCTAGTAGAAATTGGTCACTCAGATTCTTACATAAGGGTTATTTGAAAAACACTTACTTAACTTTCAGTAACTTCAATTAAAATTATATTACAGGAATAAAGCTTAAAAGATCAGAGAAAAGAAGAGTTAACATATCTTTCTTAGATATATGTTTTGTAAATTTGCTTTCGGTAGGTACTGGAGAACATGCATTCAAGGTTTTAATATCCCAACAGAGATCTGATGTAGCAAAACTGACATTTTGCTCTGAAAACCAATGGGCTTGTATTTGTGCCCAAAGAGAGAGTCACTCCAAGCCACAGAGTGGCCTTCAGAGGTTATCTATGCATAGGGTCAAATGTCTTTCTGACTCTCTGTATTTAATGCAGGAAATAGAAACCACTCTAGGTATTTCCAGCAGAAAGGGATTTAGTACAGGAAACCAGATGATCATACAATAATTGGAAGGACTAGAAAAGCATAAGTCAGGGGATTGCCACAGGTCTTTTGGTTTCATGGTCAGCTGTGAACCAGCTTTTAGGAAATTACTGCTACTACTCATACATCTGTTGCAATGAACATGGCTGCTTCCCACTCCTGAAGCTGCTAAGAGAAATGTAGAGTCCAGAGCTTAGATGTCAGCTGCCATTCTTGCAAAAAGACAGCCTTCAACTTCCATCTACTTTCCAAATCTCTTCCAAGCGCATATCATAATACATCCAGAATCCTAGCTGCTGAGGAATCTGAAAAATGCAAATTTTATCCTCAGCCCTTCAGTATAGAGGAGGGAGACAGAGAGCGAGATATAAATGGATGCCAAATGCCCAAAGACAGTATATGGTACATTCCCCCAAAGAGATTTTATTCTTCCCACATCCTTGCACATGTCTTCAACTGAGACCTTCAAGTTCTGTGCCATAGAACATGGAAGATGTTATTTTCTCCATAAGAAAGATGGACCACAGTGGGTATGGATGGGTCAGAGTAGGTCAGAATGCATCAGTGTTGACCATTGGGAGCCTATGTGGTTCCTGAACTGACCTTGCATCTCCTTGGCCTAGGATGCTGGGTCCCCGAACAGACCCAGCCATTCTTGTCAATACTGTTTTGCAGCAAGTGAGTTACATGCTTTGAGGATGAATCCTAATATAGAGAATCAATTACTTTAATGAATGTCATTTGTTTAATGAATAATATTTGCTAATGACAACAATTTATTTTTAACAGAGCTTATCTTAAACTACTGTTTTTTAGAGTAAAGGACCAACAGGTTTAATGGCTTCTTAAATCCATTCAAGAGATGGTACAGATATGTGTCTTATGTTTGTTGTGGTAGATATAAATCAGCTCTTGTCTGAGTCAAGGTATTTAGATTTGTTTAAAGAAATGACCTGTAAACTTAACCTTCTTTCTACCATTTACATTTTATATTTGATTTGTGAGAAAATCATTCTTGCCTCCTCTGGTTCTGACAGAATTGGAAACAGGATTTGAAGGTCATTAGCAGTTTAGATAGCTTAGACTCCATAAGTGCCCCCATCTATAATAGAGTAGAATGTGACTCTATTCTACATAATATGAAATCTCAAATGTAAACATTCATATCAGAGATATGGCTGACAGCACCGGAACAAGCTCAGTGTTGACAAAAGTTAGCAAGGAAAATGAAATGTCTAGGAAGCAGATCGACCTACCAACAGAAATGACCCCTCTGGTGAATAATAATAATTATTACACCACAGATGTGATAATACTAAACCTCTTTACTCAATAATTTTCAATCAAGTGTAGTAGATGGGATTTGGGGGGATTTTTCGTTATTAATATGGCTTTTCCTCATTTGAATGCAGATTCTCTTGCTAACTTTGCTTGGTAAAAATCAAATTCACCATGTTACTTTCAGATATGCTGTCTAGAAGAGTTTGTCTTCTTGAAAAGCAAGGGATTACCATGTTTTATTAATTTCCTTTTATTTCCTAATTTAATATATTTAGGTTTCAGGAAGACTTTCTTATCAAATAGCATAATTACTGACTTGGAAAAGTTATTTCCCACACTACTAAGTCTTTAGTGTAAGGTGGCAAATACCTATCTCTAAATGGTCTCCAAAGACCATGCTTGCCCAATGGAGTGCACAAAATAATACCTTAAGATGTAGGGTAGGGAAGGATCCTTAGATGTTCGCTTTAGATTTATTTTTATTCTTATGTCATACTTTTCTCATTTTTTGTGTCTCTTTTATTATTATTTTTTTTTTTTTGGGCTTCCCTGGTGGCGCAGTGGTTGAGAGTCCGCCTGCCGATGCAGGAGACACGGGTTCGTGCCCTGGTCCAGGAGGATCCCACATGCCGCGGAGCCTGCGCGTCCGGAGCCTGTGCTCCGCAATGGGAGAGGCCGCAGTGGTGAGCGGCCCGCGTCCCGCAAAAAAACAACAACAACAACAACAACAACAACTATTATTATTATTTTTTTTTTTTCGGACCGGAGCACGAACCCGTGTCCCTTGCATCGGCAGGCGGACTCTCAACCACTGAGCCACCAGGGAAGCCCAATTTTTTGTGTCTCTTTTGTAATGTATGTATAAGTCCAACAGTATATATATGTAACTATAAATAAATATGCATACATTTGAAGTGTGTGCTCAAACAGTATTTTTAACAATAGAGGTGCAAAATCAAGAATTTTGAGGACTAGCGTTCTGCGTAAATGTCTGTCTGTCTTCAAAAGCTGCTGTAGTCCATCCTATTCTCAGACTTAAATTAATCAAGAGCTCAGCAAACATCTTATGTTGAATTTTTAATTTTTTAATGGATATAAGAAGATGAATCTTAGAGTCAGAAAATTACAGAATTTTACTTCTGGAATGGAACTAGAGATAATCTGTCCAACCTCCTCATTTTTCTTTCAAGGAAAATGTAACCTGGAGAGGTTAAGTGACAGTGTGATCTCCACTTGCCCAATGGTGAAAAAGAGCTGGTGTTTTTTCTATAGCCATCAAATCCCTGCCCACGCTTACTCGAGTCATAACATGAACTCAGCTGATTTTGGTGCCTGTCACCAGCCATGTATGCAATATCGACTTCTAATCAAATGTTACTGTGTGTGCCTGCTGCAGTATCCATGGCAGTTGCATGATCTCTGCAATACTCTTAGTTCAGAAAAGGCCAAAGGATGCATCTCAGGCTAAGATCACATAGTTTTCACTCATCATTAACATTTATATTCCCTATCCTTTCCAACTGAAATCTTTGGGCCTAGCCTTTCTGGCCCTGGATCTTAAGTTTATGCAAATTTGTATAACTGCTTTTGCTTATTCTTGGAAATGTGTCGATTCATTGGATTAAAATAAACAGATTAAATTATAACAATAACTGTGTGTGGTTAACTTTATATTACAAGGCCATTGCAATGTCTCTTTTGGCTTCCAACTTTTGTGCTCTTTATTTGGCTTAGTGGTTAAAGAATACTAACTTTATAGAATTAGGGGCTTTCTGTCTCAAGGCTAGCTATGTAATGCTTTCATTTTCCTCGACCCACATGATACATCACTCTCCATGGCCACCCATGCTGGTTTCAGATTCATCCTGGGATAGCATTCCAAGCTCTTGTCCTCCCTCTCCTCCTGAATCAGCTCCTGAAGAGCTGATTCCTCCAGGGCACCAAGATAAACTAAGGTGGCCCTCTCCTGGAACTGCTCTTCTGAGCTGATCAGCACTTTCCCCATCATTAGATTCCTGCTCAAGCTTTCTGCAGTCCTTGACATTTGGCCATTTACTTTTTGATACCGCCTTTTCCTTCGGATTCTCTTACAAAGTCCTCACCTTGTTCTCCTCTTTTCTTTCTCACAAGATTGGCTTAATCTCCTTCAAAGACTCCTGTCTTCTTTGCATCTCATTGTGTGAACACGCCTCAAGTTTCCACCATAAGCCACCTCCCCTTTTCTTTTAGCTGAAATCCCTTCCAGCTGTAGAATATCAGCAATCACCAGTCTCTATCTCCAGAAAAGATTATTTCAGGCTTCCATGTAAAGCCTCAAATTCCTGCTATACATACCTGACAAGAAGTTTCAAGGTCAATATCTTTTACCACAAACTAAGTCCTTCTTCTTACTTCTCTCATAGGTGGCACCATTTCCTCACAGTCTCTTAAGCTCAAAACCTTTCTTTACAAAGATTCTTCTCCTTACCACCCACATCTAATTAGTTACAATATCCTGTTAACTTTTCATTTGAAATACTTCTGAATTCCAACCTTTCCATTCTAGATGGTGACACGCCTCTTCAGACCTGCACTGTTCCATCATGGTCAGCAAGGTAGAATGAAATCCATAAAAGGTATCTGCTACAAAATAGCAGAGGAAAAACCTGACCCAGGGGAAGGTCTGGATCAACTGCTTGAGGTCAAACGTGAGGTAATAAAACATGGACCATCCAATGAAATAAATAGCCTTGAATATGGACTGTGCCAGGCCACATCATTAGGACACTTCAACTCCAAACAGCCTAGAATCTGAGAGTCCTAGAGCAAATTCATGAGTGGGAAATCTAATCCAAAGCCACATGGATTTACAAGAAGCAAGGCACAGTAACTAGGACCAAAGCCAGCTGGGTGAATTGCTGTATATAGCACTCATCATGAAGAAAGGCTTATGAAGGTCAGAAGCTCTGCCCCAGGTTCAAAAGACAGGTCCTTTGAAAGGCATGCACTTCTGCCCTTTTAAAAAAATCTCCAATTATCATCCCAGAATGGCCTCTTAGCTCTTTTCCTTGACTTGGTTCTCTCCCCAAGAAATAGGGTTATCTCTAAATCCTCTTCCATTCTGTCTTGATTCCTGAGCCCCTAAACCTCCTCGCTTACTAAACTAGCTCTTGAAAAAATACCTCTTTTGCAAAATGCTATCGATTTTGTCCTTCTAAAATTTATCATATCACCTTAAAAAACTACTTTCAGCACCTACGAGCAAAAGTAATCATGAAACATCCAGCTGTGAATGTGATTATTAGCATGTGCTCTTTTGTGTAACTAAATAACTTGATTATCCTGTGCTTTTTCATTTAAGTTGGTTTGAGCAGATTTTGATAAAATCAAAATCGGATTTTAAGAAAGAACAGTAAATGTCAATGAGCTATGAAGAATCAGTCAATATATGTCCAAGGCCAAATATGTGGTATCCTCTTGAAAATTTTATAACAAAATTACAAAGGCAATAGTTACCCCACCTATAGGAAACCTATGGAAAAAAACTTATTATGCAAAATGTTCCTAATGAGTGCCTCTTTAAAAATCTCTCAAGAACACATCAGATGTTTTATTTTAGTCTCAAGAATTATTAACTGTGACAGAATATGTACACAGGAGCTTACTTACTTACTCAGGAGTAAGCTCTTCAAGGCCAGTGAATATGTCCTTCATGTCTTTGAATCAGTGCAGCAAATACAGTCATATGGCCAATGAACCATATTCAAAAATCAGTTCTCTGTGACTTACTAGCCCTGTTATCATCAATGAATTACTTAGTCTCTGTAGACCTCAGTTTCTTCATTGATAAATTGTAATGATAATCTCTATCCTATAAAGTTGTTGAGAGGATTGGATAAGATTTTGTATGTGATATGTCTGGCTCAGCATCTGGCCCACAGGAAATATGTATTGAGTTCACTCTTTATGTCAGTTTCTGTGTGTAATGGTAAGAATACAGCTGTGAAATGGACAGCGTGGGGTCTGTGCTCTCAGAGAACGCGCAGCCTTTTGGGATTCACGCTCTGTTGGACAAAGGACAAGGTGTTGAGGGAATACCCAGGAGGTGCCTGATGTCAACCTGGGGGCTCTTAGGCAGGCTTCAGAGACTGGAAGGATGAGAAAGAGCAGGCTAGATGGGGAATGTAGGGTGTGCGTGTGTGTGTGTGTGTGTGTGTGTGTGTGTGTGTATTTTGTGTAATCCACTTTAGTAATATGTATGTGAAATTGAGACTGTTCACCAGGAAGTTTTAATTCCTCTGTGGATGGTAAATGTTTTATAGCAATTTAAACATTTAAATGTGGCATAACTAGATAGCTCTTTCCCAAGATATTTTTCGAATCTAGCTCCTCCTGCACTGCTCAGGACTCCTCCTACTCAAAACAAGTTAAGTTGACAAACCTAGAATTAGCAAACAGTACCTAATTACATTAAACAACGCTTGTTGCTCCCAGAAGCAAATTAACATGTTTATTATTAATTTTCACTGAATTATACTTAGCACCAACCCCTTACCTTTATGAAGAAAAACACACTGCTCCCCCATACCACCCCACCTTGTCAAATCCACAAAAACATTTGAGGTAATCACACTCGTTGCTGGTTTTAACTTCGGAACTTAGTCTTAATGATAGACATTTTTATTATTATTCTATCATTATTTCATGTACTAACAAATAAGGTTCTTTGTGGTCTAGATTTAGCACAGAGAATCCTAAAATGTCTGAAAAGGAAAAGGAAAGTTGGAAATTAACCAGTTGGGTGAGCTGGAGTCTGCTCCTGGCTGCAGCCTGCACTCCCAATTGCACAGTTGGCTGGAGCACACCCAGCGAGGTATGGCAGAGCCAACACCAGCCACCAGCCTCTCCTCCAGGGGCTTGGAGAACCCCTCTCCCACCTAGGAGACTTTCCTGACACATCTTTATTCTTCTGCCCTCACAGTGACTTCAAGGCCTCGCAGACGTGAAGCGTTTTTTCTTCTCCTATACACTTTCAGCTTCTCTTAAACTAACAAGAGGGCTTTATTTTAAAGATGCAAGTTGAGGCCCTGAGAAGTTAGGAAACTGACTCCAGGTTCCAAAGCTATAGTTAATGGATCAACCAGGATTAAAACCCAGGGTTCCTGAAGCCCAGTCCTGTGTGGCCCCATCATGTCACTGCCTTCCACCCAGCCTGGGTCGACAAGGAGCAGCCCTGGTCGGTCCTGGAGGGGTCAGGCTTGGGTAGCACATCCATGTGGGAATTCCTTCCTAGTAGTTCTTGGACTATTGATGTGTTTTTCTAAATCTCCAGGAAAATCTGTTAAGAAATTAGGAAAACTGGAAAAATTATTCTGATTCTCCTGCAAGAACTAAAACGTAGCTGTCAATATAAAGATGTTACTGATTTGAAGAGCTCCACTGACATCAGGTCAAAAGCAGGAGCAGGGAATGTGAAAACAAACAGTCAAAGGTTAAGGTTGACCAGAATCTCAGGGAACGGGAACAGGAGCACAGAGGGAAGAAGAGGTCACAATCTAATCGGTCAGTTTGGCTTGTAGCTGTTGCTGTGTTATAAGTGAACATTTACAGTGCTGGCTGGTGCTAACAGTGAGTCATGCTTGCAAATAAAATAAATGTTAGTACATTTATATACACAGAATACTTTAAACAAGTCCTATGAGTGGTATCCCAAGAAATAACAAGTTTGGGAAGCAATATAAGTTTTTAAATTGGCAATTTAGAGACACGGTTCTGCATAGTGTTGAGAGATTTGAGTGTTATGTTGTTTGAATACTACCCAGTAGTGTTTGCTGGCATTTTACAGCATTTGAATATTTGCTATAGGCAAAATAAGTTCTTTGTAAATACTTCCAAACTTGACATTTCTTACTCATTACGGGCATACCTTGTTTTATTGTGCTTTGCTTTATTGAGCTTCTCAGATACTGCACATTTTACAAATTGAAGGTTTCTGGCAACCCTGCATGGAGCAAGTCTACCAGCATCATTTTTCTAACAGCATTTGCTCACTTCCTGCCTCTGTGTCATATTTTGCTAATCTCACAATATTTCAGACTTTTCATTATTATTATATTTGTTATGGTGATCTGTGACGAGTGATCTTTGATGTTACTATTGCAAAAATATTATGACTCACTGAAGATTTCGATGATGGTTAGCATTTTTTATTAATAGAGTATTTTTGAATTAAGGTATGTATACTGTTTTTTAGACATAAGCTTTTGCACACTTAATAGACAACAGTATAGTGTAAACATAACTTTTATATGTACTGGGAAACCAAAAAATTCATGTGGCTCGCTTTATTGTGCTATCCCTTCATTGTGGTGGTTTGGAACTGAACCCACCATATCTCTGAGTTATGCCTGTAAAATAAATTTTTTAGATATCCATAATATTGTGAGTAAAGAATACAAAAAATGTGGGAAGTATTTTAAAGACAAAAACAACTTATGCTTTCAGGAATTCCTGACAATTCCTGGGAATTTTGATCTTTCATTCCTGAATTCCAAAGATTACAATCTAATCCAACAAACTGTGGAACTATAAGAATATTCCCTTGGCATATAAACATTTATATTTTATAAAATTATCTTCACATGATGCCACATGGTGCCAAAAGTAGCGTACAGAAATGAAAATAAACCATTTAGTTAGAAAAGAAGCTTAGGTATATTGCTTTTTAGATTCTGTATCTAGATATTCAGTTTGACCAATCACTCTTCTGGCTCACAATTTTACAAATCTTGAGAAGAATAACAGAGCAGAGGCCTTCAGAAAAAAAACAAATCCACATTAAGAGCAAGATTATGAATTCCCTTTATTTTTCATGAAAGTTCTCTAATGAGTAATAAAAGACGAAAAAACAATAAACAAAAGAACAGGTTAATATTTCAGGAATAGCTTTACTATGTAATGAGGTTAATATCTTTAATATATAATGAGTTTTTACAAATCAATAAGACAAGGCAATAACTTTAATTTTAAAGAGAAGGCAAAAAATATACAGGCAGTTTGCGAAGGAAGAAACACAAATGTACAACAAAGACATGTTCAACACAGCTAAGGAGTTAATAAAAGCTAAAACAATATACTATTTTTTAACATATCAGATTAGTAAAAGTTTTAAATATGATAATACTCCATATTGGTAAAGGTATGGGAAAAACAGGCACTCTAACACATAATACAAGGATTTTTTTAATTTCCTTTTTCATTTCTTCATTTACACATTGATTGTTTAGTTGCATGTTGTTTAGCCTCCACATACTTGTATTTTCTCCAATTTTGTCCCTGTAATTTATTTCTAGTTCTATACCATAGTAGTCAGAAAAGATACTTGATATTATTTCAGTCTTCTTAAATTTGTTGAGACTTGTTCTGTGGCCTAACATGTGATCTATCCTGGAAAATGTTCCATGTGCACTTGAAAAGAATGTGTATTCTGTTGTAGTTTGATGAAATGTTCTGTATGTATCTGTTGAGCTCATTAGTATAATGTGTCATTGAAGGCCAGTGTTTCCTTTTTGCTTCTATCCAGATGATCTATCCATTGATTGATCTTAGCAGTTTTGGTGGGGGGGGGGCAACAAAAGCAAAAGTAAACAAGTGGGGCTACATCACACTAAAAAGCTTTTGCACAGTGAAGGAAACCAGCAACAAAATGAAAAAGCAACCTACTGAATGGGAGAAAATATTTGCAAACTATATATCCAATAAGGGGTGGATATCCAAAATATATGAAGAACTTATACAACTCAATATCAAAAAAAAAAACACAACCCAATTAAAAATGGGCAGAGGATCTGAATAGACATTTTTAAAGAAGACATACAAATAACCAACGGACACATAAAAAGATGTTCAACATCACTGATCATCAGGGAAATATAAATGAAAATCATGGTGAGATACCACCTTACACCTGTTAGAATAGCTATTATCAAAAAAGACAAAAAATAAGTGTTGGTGAGGATATGGAGAAAAGGGAACCCTTATATACTATTGGTGGGAATGTAAATTGGTATAACCACAATGGAAAACAGTATGGAGCGTTCTCAAAAATTAAAAAAATAGAACTACCATATGGTCCAGTGATTCCACCTCTGGGTATTTATCTGAAGAAAATGGAAATACTAATTCAAAAAGATATATGTACTCCTATGTTCATTGAAGCACTATTTACAATAGCCAAGATATGGAAGCAGCCTAAGTTCCCATCGATAGATAAATGGATAAGGAAGATGTTTATATATATATATTACTATATATATAGTATTCTATATACTATACATACTATACTATTTATAGAGTATAATATATACTACATATTATTATATATAAATATATATATTATATAAATAATATAAATATATATATTACTCAGCCATAAAAATGAATTAAATCTTGCCATTTGCTACAACATGGATGGACCTAGAGGGTATTATGCTTAGTGAAATAAGTCAGAGAAAGACAAATACCATATGATTTAACTTACATGTGGAATTTAAAAGGCAAAACAAATGAAACAAAACAGATTCATAGATAACAGAGAACAAACTGGTGGTTGCCATAGAAGAGGTGGATGGGGAGTTGGGCAAAATTGGTGAAGTGGATTAAGAGGTACAAACTTCTAGCTGTAAGGTAAATAAGTCACGGGGATGTCATGTACAGTATAGCGAATACAGTCAATAGTATTGTAATAACTCTGTATGGTGACAGATCATAACTAGACTTATGTTGATCATTTCATAATGTATAAAAATATTGAATCAGTGTCGTACACCTGAAACTAATATAATATTGTAGAGCAATTATAATTCAATTAAAAAAAGAGTGATACCATGTTTCTGAGCAAAATTAGCCTAGTACATCAAAATCTTTAAAAATTGCATTCCTTTTTTCCCAGAATTTTTTATTTAAAATTTTTCCTAAGGAAACAATTGGACAAGAAGACAAAGAAGTATCTACAGAATGTTCCTTATGGCCCTGTTTATAATACCAAAACTTTAAAAACAGCCTTAATACCTAATAATAATAAACTGGTTAAATGAATCATGGTAATCCATAAAACAGAATGCCTGGGAGAGAAGTGTGCAAATAGTGCATTAAATACTAATAGTACAATAAGGATATTATGATCCCATTTCTGTAAATAAAAAGTGTGGTTATGGGTATATAGATGCAACAAATACCTCTGGAAATAAGTTTATATACCAAGAAATGTTTGTTGAATGAATGAGCCAATAAATATGTTAGCAGTGGTTATCTCCAGGTATCAGTATTATGGGTGATTGTGTGTGTTCTGCTGATTTACATGTTAAATTTTCCTAAAAATTAAGTGGATTCATTTTATTTAATTTTAAGGAAATGTTTTTTTAAATGTAAAGCACTGAGAGGAGCTAAATGAATTCAGAGCTCTGGCTTTCTTCTATTATAGGTGAAAGAATGCAGAGAGATAAATGTGCCTGGAGTCTTAAGAAAACTGATGATTGATCTAATAAATGGATGAAAGAATTTATTCACATAAAAATCCTGCCTTTGAAACTAAGGTCAGTCAAAACTCTAGATTCTGAATATATTCAGGTTATGCAAGTAAAACCTGCCTGAAGGTAGCTTTGGTTTGACACACCCAATTTTAAGAAACATCATTTTGTACTGAAGACAAAGTTTGCCTTTTTTATATCATTCCTCCTTTTTTTTCAACCTACACTGGCTTTCTCAGTCATGTTGGAACCTCTCTCCCTTCACCTACATGGCAAAATGCCAAAGTCCTAGATTCTACTCAAAAGGAAGATTTTACTGACTTGGAGTACAAGTTTTCTTAAAGCAATATAGATCCTCCACATTCACCCTCAGATTGTATGAAAATAGGAAAAACTGTATGAAACCAAAAATCCAGAACATGTGTCAGAAATCAGATCCCATCTTAACAAATATCATCATTAACTGAAGTCTGGATAATTAACAGGCTTCTTCCCTATGGTTAGAGCAGACAAAGTTAATTATGCATAGTGGGTAGAACTGTACGGAGCACCAAGAATACAGAAATGAACAAGAAACAACCTTCAAATTCAAGAAAACCATAGTCCTGTCGTATAATTTGAACAGATCCCCTCAGGAGCAGCCATTTCTGTCTGGGGCATAGAAAAGGTGGAGAAGATCTTTGAGACAGAATTTAGAAAGTGAATATGCATTCCCCAAGTGTAAAAAGACTGGAAGGGCATTTCAGGCAGAGAGAACAGCAGGCACAAAGGCAAAGAGGCAGAAGAGTACCTGCAATAATAGGTGTGGCATGGTTCTAGCTCAGCACAAGAATTTGAAAATGATGGCAGAAAACACATTTGGCCTGAATGATAAATTAACAGTTACCTAGATAGTTCAGTTTATAGGTGACTGAGTTTCACAGACATAAAGACCTCTCTATTTAAGTGATTGGTTATTGTCTTTAAACTAGCTCTTTGTTCAGCTCTAGTGGTAACTGCCTTTATTCTAAAATGGAATCTTTTTTTCCTTGCCAAGAAGGGAGTCATTTCACTTTGCTTCTCTTCCCTTTTGGTTCTTTCCATTTATGTTTTGCAGGCACACGGACACACCCTTTAAGCCAGGATTTCAATGAAAAAACCTAGCCAATCCAGTTTTAACATTGTCATTGGTGGTGTTAACATGGAGACAGTCGCCTTCTTGTTGCTCAATAGGGTGAGACTTTGTAAAAGGCTTGGGCATGTACAACGTGTCTAGCTTCAGCCACCTCCTTCTCCTCCACTGCCAAAGAAGCAGAAGCCAAGGAACCATCTCCTTATTGTTCTCTTGCATAAATGGGCCGACTGCCCATTGGGGGAGGGTGGCGCCTAGACATTTACGTGACCTGCTGTGGAAGGGTGGGGTTACTGTCTCAAAATCCCTGCTCTTAAAAACTAGGGAAAGAAGGCCCTTCTAAGTAAAAGGAAAAGAAAAATAATTGACCTGTAAGCCTGCTGGCTGCTACTAATAGGAAAGAATGCTAGAGCACCTTCACTGCTCTAGCAAGGACAGCTGAAGAAAATGCAGTCCAGGCCCATAAGAAACATGAAGATTGCCAGCCCCTCACCTTGCTGTTCGGCTTCAGAAGGCCACCTTGTTTTTTGTGTTTTTTTTGACCACACACAATCGAGCCCTTTTGAATCTGACATCACAGATGTTGAGACATATTTTTGCAGAGCAGTTTATGATGACATTTATGAGCTATATTGCCTCACAGTGATCTCTCAAGGTGAGTGAAGGCAATCCAACAGATGTGGAAACTAAAGTGTTGGGAGCCCCGGCACAAGCCCCAACAGGTAGAAGCCCAAGAAAGGGAGTGACAAACCAACAAACTGTTCAAACCAACAAATGTAACTCCTGACTGGGGTGTATTTGTTTTTGAGTGAGAGAAGAAAAGTATTTTTAGGGAGACAAGTTGGATAAAAATAAGCATTGAGGGAAAGATATAGGAGGCAAATCTAAATCAAACCTATCTTTAATATGCAGCCAACTCAAAGCATGAAAAAGCGTATTCTAGAAATATTAAAAATATTCCTGTATATTTTCTGTTCCTATAAATAGTTTCCTATTCCACTAATGAGGAAGCTGCTTCCATCCAAACTGAGAGGAAAAGATAATTTCAAAGATATTAGACATGCAGGCTAAATTCAGTTGCAGCCAAAGAAACAGCAGAAGTTCAAAGTCAGACTGATATGTACCTAATGGCGGCAGGGATGACCCATATATCGCCCAGGTGGGTTTGAATGTTGCATTTCTGTCAGTGGCCTGATATCAGAGGACTTCTGTATAACCCTTTGGCTCAGAGAGCCTAAATACAAAATGTACTCTCTCTCTCTTTTTAAAAAAATATTTATTTATTTATTTACTTATTTATTTTTGGCTGCATGGGGTCTTCGTTGCTGCACACGGGTTTTCTCTAGTTGCAGCTGGCGGGTGCTACTCTTCGTTGCTGTACACAGGCTTCTCATTGCAGTGGCTTCTCTTGTTGCGGAGCCCAGGCTCTAGGCACACAGGCTTCAGTGGTTGTGGGTCGTGGGCTCTAGAGCACAGGCTCAGTAGTTGTGGCACATGGGCTTAGTTGCTCCGCGGCATGTGGGATCTTCCCGGACCAGGGCTCGAACCCATGTGCCCTGCATTGGCAGGCAGATTCTTAACCACTGCACCACCAGGGAAGTCCCCAATATGTACTCTCTTTAAAGCATTGTGTCACATTACTAGCATACAAGATTCTGGGTAAAGATGTATTTTCCACCCAAAAACTTTTAAATTTTTATTAAACTCCTCCAGCAAGATAACTGTTTTTAGACAAATTACTTTCAGAGGTGGTGTAAGCAAATCTGTGAGACAAAGGTTAAGATGAGATGTGCCATGTCACTTTTTTTTTGTAAGGACATTTTTAACAGCAATTTTTTTCCCTCTTTAAAATCTTGATTCAATCCTATTTGCCATCAGTGAGGTATAAAGAGGCTGCATAGCATCGGAGAGAGAACATTGACGACCTTGTCAAAAAGGAGGTCATATCTCACCATGCTAACTGCAGTAAAGAATAAATTTCAGGTGCTCGGATTCTGCTTTTCAGATCTTAGCTCATGTTGTCTCTATTGTGAATGTAGCCTACTCAAAGCCATATTCTTTTTTCAGCCTTATTAAGTTTTTCATGTGCCTGGGGCATTGGAAGCATGGTCTCAGAACCGAGGCCGACCTGAAATTGGATCCCAGCTCCCAGCTTACAAGCTGGAGACCTTGAGCTTTCCTCTGTTTTTCTGTTTGTTCAGAGCTTTTCTATCTTGATCTGTTAAAAATGACATAAGATAATTATGAAGGCAAACCAAAGAACTATGTTAAAGCAAATAGTGAATGGTAAGTGGCACCATGAGCCAATCAGTTGCTAAAAAAGAAACTTGGGCACCATCCTTGACTCGTCCCTCTCTCTCCAGTCCTGGCAATCCGTTCCTCTCCACTCTCACTCCCATTGCTTCATCCCAGTCCATTAGGCTCCCATCTCGAGTCTCACCCCCTTCCTAATGCATTCTCTGTGCTGCCACCATATTGTTCTTTCTCAACCACAAATGTGATCCTGTTGTCGCCCACTCTGACTCCTTCAGTATCACCCACTGCACTCAGGATAAAGTCAAGCAACTCATCACCTGGCTCCAGTACGTCTACCTCTCCAGTCTCATCTCTGGCTCTGTCATCCCCTATCCCTATCCCTTCTTATCCCTCCTGCAACTCTCTCTGCTCCAACCATACTGGACTATTTACAGTAGTTAATATTAGAATTAGAATTATCTAAGATTTTGTTTAAGTGCCACCTCTTCTTGAAAACCTTCCCTGACTCATCCCCTTCCCCATCCAGTCTGGGTTGAAAGCCCTTCCCAAAGTCTCCCAAAGCACCCCATGCTCCCCTCAATTATAGCACATATTTCTCTGGGTAGTCTTTTTTGTCTTTGTAATCCCAACACCTAGCACAGTGCTTGGCATGTGGGATGCACTTCGTGGTTGTGAATGAATGAATGAATGAACTCATACACTTAGCACAGGGTCAAATGCATAGCAAGCATTCAGTGAGTCTGCTTTCCTTTCCTTCTTTCTCTAATAAGGTCCAGAATCAAAGGATTTCTGAAATGGTGACTGTTCTGCAGGAACTACTGTGAAGTTTTCTCCTCCTTTTATTCATCTCAAGACATAACTATCTACTTTTTATCCCTCTCCTTCCCATCTCTCTAAACACACACACACACACACACACACACACACACACACACACACACACTCAGACACACACACACCCCACATCCCACAGAGGCATCTCTTAGCATCTCAGAGAGGTCCCTTAAACAGGCTTTCCCTTCCCTGGAACTTCTAGACACTGGACCCTTGGAATTCCCCAAGAGTCACTTGGGGAGCTTGTGAAAATACAGACGCCTGTGCCCCACCCTCCAGGCAAGTCTGGGGTGGATCACAGTGATTATAATTTTCAAAGCTCTCCCCAGAGTAATCTAGAAGATCTTCCAAAGTTAGGAACTACTGCCCACAGGTCAAACTTATGGTTTCAGACTCTAAAAGGAAACCCCACTCAGTGTGTGTCTCCTTCCCCCGTTGCCACTTGGCAGTAAGTCAGGCATTCCTGCTGCTGCCAAGAGAGGAAACAAAAAGGAAATGTGTATTTTTACTCATGTGCTTATTTATACCTGTGTTGTTCCAAAACAGTTTAGGGTGCTGTGGGACAATAAAAAAATAGGAAGTTATGGAACCTCACAAAGTTTATAGCCATCAAATGGCCAGTACTTCCTAATGTAAAGAATTTGCTTCCTGTGACTTTGAACAAGATCCTTCTGCAATATCACATCTTTCTTTCCTGACATCATTCTTCACGAAGTTGTACAACTCTGGGACCGTGATGCCTCCAAGGAAACTCAGCAGTTTCTTGTGCTGTCAGTTTGTATGTCTATGGCAGAGAAATGGGCTTCTTAGTTCTTACTTCTTCACTTTGATGCTGTCAACTTCATTTTGCAAATGTGATTTCCACAATCCAGTAGGAAGGTCTTCACCATGCCACCCTGAACCCAGAGCCTATGACACTGACCAGGACTGACAGGATCCTGGATCCTGTCCTTGCCTTCTTCCCAAAATTCCCAAGTCCATGGGGATTTTGGATTATTTTTCTGGCAGAGTGACCAGGAATACTAGTCATACCTCTCAGTGCAGGGGCTCATTTCCTCCACTGCTGCATATTAATACCAAACCAGGGCTACATGGTGTAGATCCTAGAAAGACCTTCCTTGACTTGAAAATCCCTCTATTGCCCCATTCTGACAGTGACACCAGCAATAAGCATGACCAAATGGGAATTTCCTCAAGCACACCAGTCTTGGTATAGTAAGACCCCAGCAACAGAAATTATATACCCGTTCTTGGGCCTTCCCCCACCCTAGTTAGGTGGCTGGAGAATGCTTTCTTCTAAATCCCTCCACTCCTAGCAATCCTCCTGACCCCACACTGTGGTCTGTGGTCCCAGGGGGAAATCATTGTGCAACTTCACAAATCTGCTGCAGTCAAGACCCAGCTACCAGTAGACCATGCATGAAATTCTTGGAGCAACTTCTCTACTCCTGTCCTATGAGGCCATTTTCCCATGACATGCCAATAGTTTCCAAACTGAAGTGGGTGTATAGGGAAATATGCTCCCCTCACAGCCATCACACCCTGTTACTAGGCCGCAAAACAGTGCTGCCTTGTGACTTACCTTTTTATTAGCCCCACTATTTTTCCAACCCCATCTCCTGAGAACTCTGGCCCTGGTCCAAAGGGGGAGGGATCAGATGCAATGAGGGTGCCAACTTCTTTTGATGCCCTTATTTTAGAAATGCCTCCTCAAGATGAGTTATTTCCTCATTTAGTAACTGATTCCTACTGGAGCAGGCCTTGAGGGTGATACTTAGCCCCTAGGGCTTTAAGGCCAGGAAGCTGAGGATCAGCTGAGTAGCTCTGTCCAGTCATTTCTCCTCCTCACTATGCTTTTTTTTTTTTTTTTTTTTTTTGGATGTTAGGAATACTACTCATGGGAGGTTATGTCTGAATTTGTGGTAGGCATGTATAACTTAGGTCCTCATCCTACAGTTTCTTTCGTTCTGCTCCTTAGCCCAACATGTTAATACAAAAATAAACATTCATTCATTCATTCATCCATTCAACAAACATTCACTGAGAAGCTCGTATGTGCCAGGCACTGTTCTAGGTGCTTGATCTATTCAGTGAGCAAAATAGGTTAAAAAACTTTGCCCTCTAGGAGCTTCATCCTAGTGAGACAAACGATAAACAAACAAAATGCAAAAGTAAATTATATAGTAGGTAAGAATACACACTGTCGAATTCATAGAACTGGGTAAGGGGGATCAGGAGCGAGGGAATAGGGTGGGGCTGGGGAGCTGGGTTCAATTTAAATAGAACAGTCAGGGTACAGCTCACTGAAGGAGTGACAGTTGAGCAAGACTGGAACCAGGTGAGAGAAGAATATGAATGGAACAAAGTGAAAGGCAATAGCAACCAGATTACACAGGGTCTTGGAGGCCATTGACAGGCCTAGGATATTGTTTTTTACAAAATACATTCTCATACATTTAATATTTTCAACCTTGTAAAATAAGTTCCATAGTAAAAATAATAGAGACTTACAGATAATTCAAAACTCATTTTTAGCCAATACTGTCAATATATGTTTCCATGAAAATTGTATCAGCATATAAATAATGCTGATAGGTATGATTTGATTTTCATCTCTTTTCCCTTTCCACCCCTTCTTCAAGGCCCTGAATAATCCACCCATAGAACATCCACCCACGTTGCTGAGGTTTCACTACAATTCTGAAGAATTGGCTTCAATTCTGGGGTCATGCAGAGATGAAATTTCATGGGGGGAAAGTTTGATCATTTAAAAAATCAACTTTTCCATGTGTAGCCTTTTAGTTTGCTATAGAAGAATAATCCCTCCAGGGAAACAGGAAGCCCAAACTAGGAGCAGCCGTTAAAAACACTTGACAACTTGGAGAAACCAAGGAGCTATAAAGCCAGAGCCCACAGCCAATCCTTCAGCAAGTCCCATCAGCATTTCTCTCAAATTTATCCCCAATCTAAATGCTTCCCCCCCCCGCACCGCCCAACACTGCCACTCAGTCCTTCAATCCTCACCTTGACTACAACAGCTCCTAAGTGGTATCTTACCATGCTGACCTCATTCCCTCCCTCCTGGAGAGGAGGAAACTAGATGAGCATGGTGCTAAAGAAGATTGGCAGGACCAGCTGGTCTTGGATGGCCCTTGAAAGCCACATGAGGAGTTTGGATTTTTTTCTGAGTGAGATGGGAAACCACTCAGAAAACTGGAAACTGTGGAGTTGTGATCTGGGAAATAATGTGATTCGATTTAAGTTTCTTTTAAAAAACACTCTGGTTGCTGCTTGGGGAATTGACTGCAGTAGGAGCCAAAGCAGGGACACCAGCCAGGAGGCTGCTATAGCAGAAGAAGTGAAGTAAGACCTTGAGGCTCTCTTGTTTTTCCTTGAAAACGCCAATCCCCTTCCTAACCCTTTGCTCTTGCTGTACCCTTGGTCTTGAATACTGTTTCCCAGATCATCAAATACCTCATTTCTCTCCATTTATTCCTGCCTTAACTTAGATGTCACCTCCACAGAGGCTTTCACTGACCACTGTATCAAAGACAACTTCCATCTCTGCTGATCATTCTCCATCCTCTCACCTTTTTTCCTCCTACTATTTATTATTACCTAATATTTTACACAGTATATATCTTTGGTTGTTGTTTAGTCTTATCTATTCCACAAGAGTTTACATTCTATGGGAGCAGGGACCTTGTCTCTCTTCTTTGCCTGGCACAAATAAAAGTAAGTGAGACTCAATAAATATTTGCTGCATGCATGGGTGGATGGATAGATGAATCCTTTATCTGTTTATAGCATGGTCTGAAACAAGTTAAATGAGACCAAGTTCTATTTCTTAGAAAACACTTATATTTCCAGAAAAAGGAAATAATGTGTAAAAAGCACCAAAGATTGCTGGTGTATGATAATTATTCTTTTTTTTTTTTTTTTTTTTTTTTTTTTTTTTTGTGGTATGCGGGTCCTCCTCTGCTGTGGCCTCTCCCGTTGCGGAGCACAGGCTCCGGACGCGCAGGCCCAGCGGCCATGGCTCACGGGCCCAGCCGCTCCGCGGCACGCGGGATCCTCCCGGACCGGGGCGCGAACCCGGCTCCCCTGCATCGGCAGGCGGACGCGCAACCACTGCGCCACCAGGGAAGCCCCAATTATTCATTTTTATTGAGGGTTCACTATATTCTAGGCAGTACTATGAGTTTTACTTAGTCTGATTTAATCTTTCAGCAGCCTTAAGAAGTAATAGATTTTATTATCCTGATTTTTAGATGAGGAAACTGAAACTTGGATACCTACCCATTATGGACACAGGAACACTTGTAAGTTCATTGCCTTCCAATTCTGAGAAGCCCTTGAAAGGTGGCTTTAGCCTTGAAAAAGAAAAGTTGCTGATAGGCTTGTTTAAAATCTGAGAAGTTGTTACAGTTTTTTTTTTTTTTTTTTTTTTTTTTTTTTTTTGTGGTACGCGGGCCTCCCTCTGCTGCGGCCTCTCCCGTTGCGGAGCACAGGCTCCGGACGCGCAGGCTCAGCGGCCATGGCTCACGGGCCCAGCCGCTCCGCGGCATGTGGGATCCTCCCGGACCGGGGCGCGAACCCGGTTCCCCTGCATCGGCAGGCGGACGCGCAACCACTGCGCCACCAGGGAAGCCCTTGTTACAGTTTTAAAGCCTAAATTGGACCTGGTGTCAGCTGATCCGACAACCTTCCCTTTTTTAAATCCCAGGTAATCTGGTAATCTCCCAGTGATAAGCAGAGCATGTACACTCCATTAATACTGGGTGCAATTAGACTCCACTGCCTCAGCCTCAGGTGCCCAGCAGGAAGCCATAATTGACAATACAGATCTGAGTGGGGCAGCATGGTCACAGGCTGGTCACCTTTCCTGTCCATCTTCCTCATGGAACTTGCTGCACTGATTTACTGCTCACCTCTTCTTTGACCAGTGACTGATGCCCTGGACTGGACGTTCTTAGGTGCAATTCTGTTCCTAACCCAGATGATTGCTGAGGTGAGTTATAAACACCCCACTTGGGGCTTCCCTGGTGGCGCAGTGGTTGCGCGTCCGCCTGCCGATGCAGGGGAACCGGGTTCGCCCCCGGTCTGGGAGGATCCCACATGCCGCGGAGCGGCTGGGCCCGTGAGCCATGGCCGCTGGGCCTGCGCGTCCGGAGCCTGTGCTCCGCAACGGGAGAGGCCACAACAGAGGGAGGCCCGCATACCACAAAAAAATAAAACACCCCACTGAATCTCACCTGAAAATTTACACAGAATTCCCTCTCTATTCTTCACTCCCACGATGGGCTAATACCCCCCAGATGTGTGAAGCTCCTCATAGGAAAGACGTGTGTAGAGTCAAAGTTAATACTGTGAGTCTCAAATTCAGAATTTAAAAAAGCACTGGGAGAAGTAAATATTTGTAGATCTACTGCATCCTTAACAATGTAGTCATAATATGATCAATTTTATTTTCATCAAAATTTTTTTCTTTTGTTTCTAATCACAGAGACAGGAAAGAACCCCTTCCTGAAAATATTGGCTATGTACAATTTAGTTATAATTTTAGGTTATCCACAATTGGAATTTGATGTTTATATTTATCCCTTTGAGTATTAATGAGATCGTTTATATTTCTGTCTAGTATCCTAATAACATTAGCATGTCTCCCCCCCCCCACCTTGTATGAATTAGAGACCAGCTGATTCACCTCTTCCCACCTTTAGGGCTTTTCTAAAGATTTTATCATAAAGAGTTACCTTTTATAAAGATTTGGCATCTTTTTTTTCTTTCTTTCTTTCTTTTTTTTTTTTTTGCTCCCCTTTCATTAGGAAAACAGCAATGGATTCTTTTCAGAGATACACATTGATTTGTAGGAAGGCAGTCTAAGAAGCAATTTGTTCAAGAGCAGAGATTGTCGTCTGTACAGAAAATTGTACCAAGATCTCTTTCCAGGGTAAATTAGGGAGATATGTGGGTCTTATCCTGCACATCTAATGGGTACAAATCTTTCTTTTACTTCAGGGCCTGAGGCTATTTACAAATAAACACAGACCAAGGTGATATTCTGCCCAAGATAGCACTATGATGGGAGCTACAGAGTCTTTTGGTTAATGACCTATTTGAAAAAATACACCACCACACATACACTTGATTCAGGGACAGAATGCCATGCCATGTTGGGTGGCCCAGTACTGAGTACTATGATGAAAGCCCTTCACAATGGTTTCCAAAGAATGGGAACCAGAAACACTAAAGTCATACTTTCACAGAGCTGTAAGAGAAGGGAGTACTAGCAATGAGCCCCCATGGAAAAAGGTTGCCCCGGCTCCATGGCCCTAACTAAGCACAGCCCTGGGAACCATTAGAGAGGGGCTCTGGCAGATCTCAACTGACACATGAGTGAATGGCAGGAGGCAAGGGAAGGAAACTGGGGCCTACCCCAAGTCAGACTTCAGTGATGCAAGGCCATTACACACAGACACACACACACACACACACACACACACACCATTAACTGTCTTTAGGAAGGCACAGTTCACATATTAATGATAAGCAAATATCATAACAGTAAATTGTCTCCGCTTCTCATAGAGATGGAAAAGATGTAAGCTCTTTAAAAGGAACAAAGGAGGTAGAGACCTGAACTCCCAGGTCTGAAGGTGCTCTGTGAATGACTGGTTGATGGACACAATCAGCTTTTGGTTTCACTGTATTTGTTGTGCTTCAAGGAGCTCTGAGCATGTTACTTAGCATACCTCTGCAGGGAAGGTATATCAGTAAAGGGCCAAGATGGAAGGATGAAGTACAATTCTAAGTTAGTCAATTTCCTTCCTTAAAATTACTCCCCCTCCCCACACCCAGCATCAGTAATTCTGGGTCCTCTCCCACAGCTCTGTCAGGCTCAGTCAACCCCAGTTCATCACCTGTTCCCTTCACATCAGTGGTTTCCAATTCAGCGGTGCTCTCCCCCTGAATGTTCTTATGGCTGGATCTTTCCTATCATCCAATAGCAGCTAAAATGTCACCTTCTAAGAGAGAACCTCCCTGACCACACTGTGTAAAAATTACTTTTTTATTCTGTAAATACCTGTTTATTTCCCTCATTGCCCGTTTTCTAACCTGAAATTCTTTTTTAGATGTTTAATGCTTCTCTCCCCCTTTGAACATAAGCACTTTTATACGAGGGCCCATTTCTTCTTTATCACCATCCTCCGCTCAACTCAGTAACTGTCATGTAGAAAATATTCAATAAATATTTACCAAAGGAATGAAAATATTTAGCTGAAGTCTCACCTTTTCCATTTCAGTCCACAGTGGTCTTTCCCCTTGCTGGGAAATAAAGCTCTTGAAATGAGTTCTGCATCCACATCGTGAAGTACTTCATTATAGAGTCGATGGTACATCGGTCATGTCATCTTACCTCATTTATATGCTATTGGAATTAAGGATCAGATTTTCTACTCTTCTTTTTTCCCAAACCTCCCCCACCCCCGGCATAGATGTAGATTCACTTGTCTTGAAGCCTGTGTAACAGAAATGTTAGCTCTGGGGAGAACAGTCCTTTCCCCCAGAGTGGTCCTTCCCCCATAAAGCCCTCTAGAGAGCTGCAGACCTAAAGCTCAGATACTTCTCTAAGAACATGATGTGAAACCCAAGGCCTTGGGTTCAGAGTGTCAGGAGCAAGCTATCACCTTCAGGAGAATGGGTTTGCTTGTGGAAGTCTTGAACTTCTTATAAACATTGCTCATTTCAGGCATACTGTGAAAAAGCTAAACAGCTCTAAGAGCTGATTGTAAATTATTGCAGATTTCCTCCTGTTGCTTTCAGATTATTTGTTTAAAAGGGTCTGGTAAATACCAGATCTTTATTATGATGACAAATGTCCTGCCAAAAGAAGAAGGAAAAAAGCTCTTTCAAAATTATTCTGCACAGAAATACAGGTGGCTCTGCCCAGCAGAGCAGACTCCCCCCACCCCCAGGCAGCCTGTCACTTCTAAGCCTTGGAAAGAGCTCTTTTTAAGATTAGGACTTGCTTTCAAAACTGCTTTGACTGAGAAGCCAGTGCCTGTTGTTTTGCTGACATTTGCTCCGTGTTGTCAATCTTTGGTTGACAAAGCAAAATGACCCCCAAATCCAGAATCCAAATGAATAATTCAAGCATTAAACTTTAGAATATATGTTTGATTCTTCAAGATAGGGAGTCCCACCACCTGTCAGATGCTTTGGACGGGATAAGGCAGAAAGAAGAAGGCAGTGTACAAAATGCAAAAAAAAAAAAAAATCATTTAGTTGAGCATCAACTCCAGATTTCCAATTCAGCCAAAATGGGAATTCAGAGACCTGGCTCAATTTTAACTAGAGAAAAAAATGGCAAAAGGAAAGGAAAGAAGCATTCGTTTTTCATCAGAGCCTTAATCATGCAAGATATCCTAAAATCCCAATTCTAGTGAACTAATATTTTCAAGACTTTATTTGTAGTGTGCTCTCTAGGTAGCATCACACACATACACATGCAAACATACCACCACCACCGCATGTCTCAGAGAACAAATTAATATCTCACTCTGTCAGTAACTCTGATCAATTCCTAAAGTACTTTTGCTCTGGAGATTCCCTCAAGGAATCTAAGTTGAGCTTAACTTTGAAAACATTAATGCGGTCTCATATCCCTATGAAATAAAGCTTTATACTGAGTGGATATATAATAAAAATGAAGTAATGAAAAAAATAATTGTGCTGTTTTTGAGCACTGCTGTGAACTGAATTGTATCCCCTTGAAATCCGTATGTTGAATCCCTAACTGCCAGTGTGACTGTATTTGGAGACAGGGCCTATAAGGAGGCTATTAAGGTTAAATAAGGCCATAGAGTGGAACCTTAATCCAATAAATCTGGTGTACTTATAAGAACTAGAGTTCTTTTAAGAGATATCAGAGAACTCTCTTCTCTCCACATGCACAGAGGAAAGGCCACACGAGAACTCAGTCAGAAGGCAGGCACCTGCAAGGCAAGAAGAGAGGCTTCACCAGAAACCAACCCTGACAGCACATTGATTTTGGACTTCTAACCTTCCAGAACTGTGAGAAAATAAATTTCTGTTATGTCACCTAGTAAGTGGTATTCTGTATGGCAGCCCAAGCAAACTAAGACAGGCACTCACTCTTGCTTAGTGATTACCAAGTATTTCATATGCATTATCTCTTTTAATCTTCATAATAAACCCTGTGAGTTAGGCACTATTATCCTCATTCTAAACATGAGGAAACTGAGACATAGAAGGGTTATGTAACTTGCCCAAAGTCACACATGGTGTCAGACCCCTCTGACTCCAGATGGTATTAGAATAAGTAAATGAAAATAAATATCTTTAAGATATATCAGGGCTTAAAATTTTAAATATTATAGCTCACATGTGTCATTTATTCCTTCCATTGATATTCCTGGATTTTTGTCAGTTGTGCTAAATTGAACTTAACTTGCATTAATAATCCCAACCTAAATTAACCAACGTAATGAGCTCATAATACTCACATTTAATCAATACCCACTAGGGAACAGTTACATTATCATTTTTCTCACACTGTTTTGCCTTTAGGGATGGTATAATCTGTTATTGAGTATAAAGTAGTAGGTGGGTTAAATCTTTTTATTAAGCAATGCTGTCAAGTACTACAGTTACAGCTGCAAATCTTGACTCATCTGGTGGGAAATGTGCTCTAGATTCTAAGTCTGTTCTTCTTTAGTGCATATAATTTAATGGGAGGAACAAGACGATCACGAAAAATGTCCTGAAATATCTATTTTTATTTAGTGTACCATTTATTTTCCAAGAATACGAATGAGTTTTATAGTTTTCATACATGGAGAACCCATGGAAAATAGGAACTTTGAGAATGTAATCTATTGGCAGGACACCAGAATGGTGATATACCCAGACTTGGAGTTATGCAAATATTGGCTCCATTTATAGTATTACTACTTACCACTAGTGTAGCCCAGACAAGTTACTTAACCCCTCTCTACCTCAGTTTCATCATGTATAAAGTGCAATTAATATATCAACTTCCAAAAGTGAATATAAGAATTAAATGGAATGATGTTTATAGAGAGCTCAGCATTCTGCCTGGCAAGTATTAATACTACATGTTCAATAAATGCTAGCCGTAGTTATTGACATCTGAATCAGGTGGGGTTTTCTTCCGCAATTTATCTATGTAGTCATTCAGCATCCTGGAAAAACTCCTGTGTGGCTCATGGGTATAATCAAAACAGATCCTGTGGGTACATTCAAGGTACTTTCAAGCCATAAGAAGATATAATATGAGAAGTGTGTGGCGGGGGTGGGGGGGCAGGAAACAGAGCTAGAAGTAGGAAAAAAAACATTTTTCAAAATGAAGAACTGTTATTTTCTAGCTCCCAAGAGACTTCCAACAATAAACAGCAAAAAGTAGGAGATGATTACACTTTACACAAGAGACAGCTATTTATAAAGGAATTTTAAATGATACACAACAAACACTATTGGGTCCACCAACACAATAGACAGGGGTGCAAGCTGGTCTGTAGTTAATGCAGATGCCTTAGGAAATACCACAGAAAGTCACTAGAATGAGCTTGAACCCCAGTTACATAGACCCAGGCATTAGACTAGCACCTGCTAAAGGCCTGGGAAGCCCCAGGCTTAACTAACAGAAATTGGTCAAGTAGCAAACACATGTAAACCGTGACCCTCAGCGTGGCTGCTGTTATCCAAAAGAGCCCAGGTTGCCCTCACATCAAATCATCACCCCGGTGACCGCAGTGGGAGAGGACAGATTAGTGAAAGGCTTCAAAGGATAAGGTCAGAAAAGCCTAGCTTTGACTTAGGTTATTTGGCAATGACAGTTAACTAATCCCCAAAATCTGTTTCCCCTTCATGGTCTGGAGTTGTGGCAACATAGGTTGTGCAGCCAGGAAGATAATTTCTTAGCCAGGAAGATAATTGCATCTTGGCAATGCGATGTACCTGAGTTCTAGCTAACAGGGGGTGGGGGGGCTGGGTATGAGTAGAAGTGATGTGTGCTACTTCTAGGACCACTCGTAAAACCTCCCACACTTGCCCTATTCTCCTCCAGCCACCACACAAAAAAAAAACACTATGATGACCTTGGAAACTAAATGCTAAAGATTGCAGAAACTCCAGATATCAATACCTGGGTCCCTGAATGATGAGGAACACCCCCTCCTCCCCACTCCCCATTTGACTTAAACAACTCAGGACATTTTATGGGCAAGAAACAAACTTCCGTTTTGTGTGAACCCTTACACATTTTAGTGCCTGCTTGTTATAGCAGCTAGCGTTATCCTAACTAGCACAAGTTATAAATATTTGGCATGTGAATATTGCTAGATAGAGAGAGCACAGGAATTTAAACACTTTTTCTGTTCTGTGTTCTGTTTTCTTTTTCTATTCTGATCTTTGCCTTCAATTCCTCAAAGCCATAATTAGCATTAGAGTATTGCCACTTTATTGAAATGTAGTGGGAATGAATAAAATGATACCTGACCTACCACTCTGAGCTCCCTGGGGTAAAAAGTATAGTAAATTAAGTATAGTATGTACACAATCAGGTTTTAAGGTACTTATTAAACACAAATCGAGTAGAAATCAAGTTATGTAAAACTTAAAGTTATCTAAAACCCAAGAATCCCAAGCCACCGCATTATGTACACAAGTGAGTGTGAACAGCATTATCTTGTATATTAAACAGGTAAAATTAGCTTTACTCCTCCCTGAGTTGCCTTAATAACTAAGAAGAGTCAGTAACTATGCAAAAACAATCTCTTTCATAGAAATGTAAACCTCTGGGTTGGTGTTAGATATATGTAAATCTGTATAATCTTTCTGTCAAAGGTAGTGGCAACCTAACAGTGTTTCTGTGGTTGTTAGTCAGAGATGGCAGTCACTAATGGTATCTCTAGCCTTTTGTGCTGATTTTAAAGACTAGAAGTATACTTTGAGCATATTTCTAACTAATTTGATTTTACAGTAATATCTGTTAAAGGTGATCTTACATTATGTTTGATCCAAGTTTCATAAAGGAAGACAAACACATGGTAGCTTAAAGTTAGGCTGAAGTTAGCCAAAATTGGAAGATGAATTGTTCATCACCTGATGATCTGAACTTAGGAAAATCCCCAATCCTAGAACTTTAGCTAAGTTTAGCACCAAGTCATTCAAGATGTATCCCTTCATGCCTGTAGTTTCTTTACACTGCCATGATTCATTCATTCACAAATACTTACTGTGCCCCTGAACTTGCAGCTGGGGATTCAAAGATGCCTAAGGTACAGTCTTTGTCCTCACCGAGACACAGTCTAATAGAGAAGACAGTCATATAAATATGTGACCATAAGGCACATCAATATATCTAATACAGCTGTGCCCAGTGTCTAAATGCATCCCAAGCTCCATCATTGGATCATAGAGTATTATGGGATAAGAGCTAAGGGAAAATGTTGTATATTTTGCCATCTGTGCTGCAAATTTAATCTGAGGCTCTAAGGTTGATGAGTTCACCTCAGCTGCCCATTGTTCTGTTTCAACCTGGCTAGCCAGCATAACACTATGGCCCTTTCTTATGATCTAGAAATTTTAGATGCTCAAGTGAAGAGGCTGTCATCTTGAGCTGGCCAAAATTCATGTCATTCTCAGAAGTGAAAAGTCTTATTTACATGATTTCTGCCCTTTGATCCATCACTCTACCAAAGTATTAAAAGCCAAATGTCCCCTCATGTTTTTCTTTTACATATTCATACTTGGGCCAGAAAATATTAGTGAGAATATAGAGGCACTGAAGTAAGTGGTAGCCATCTGGCCTGGCCAACTTAAAAAAAAAAATTCCTGTAGAAGATAAGGCCTTCTTTGGATGACACCTGTGCCCCAGGGAAATTGACATATTATTATGAGCAAGAGAAAAAAGTCATTCTACCACATGGGAGTAATTGTTAGCAGGCAAGAGATCATGTAATACACAGCAGTTGTGGATTTTAAGGGCAAGATTCCAGACCATGATATAAGCCCAGTTGTCTGTCCAAGGTTAATGGGGTAATGTCCTTGCTTACTTCAGCTCAGAGCTTCATTTACTTTGTAAACTCTGAGTATAGGTTCTGTCTTTTGTCTATAGGAGTCAGGATTTAGTGTTCTGAAGGGGCCCAAAGGATTTAATGTTTAATGGAGTGTTTGTCCCTCTTTTCGGCAGGCTACAAACACATCTTCCTTTTGAACACACCCCTCTGAAAAGAGACCCGGAGAGGTGAGAGTCTTTGCTGACAAATATAATAAATTCTTACTTTGTTTAGAGAGATTTGTCAGGCATTGTGTTATGAGACTGCCTGGTCTGCCTGCAGCTGTGCTTACTACTACTGAAGCATAAGATTTAAATCATCAAGTTCCATGAGGCTAGTTAGTGCTGCATAGTATTTTTCGTTGAGGCTCTCTCTATTCTGTACAAGCTGCCAAAATGGCTGCCAGTTTTTTAAGAAAAGCCATTCAAGTGAGTTTGGCCTTGTGGGGTGGAGATGAGGGGGGAATCCATCATGTATCAAGGCAGTGAATTGACTGACTCCATTTTTACTTTTCAACCAAATGTTTTGGCAGCCTGCAGAAGAGGGTCAGACAAGCTGTCCTGGTTGAATGCTATTGTCATCAGAGTGAAGGAGGCTAGTTTCAATGGCTGCAGTGCCATGTTCAACATCTGTTTGCTTGGGAGCAAAATGATTATCTTCGGAGAGCAGCAAAGTTCAACTGCGAATTTTGTATGATATTTACAAAACATCCCTTGCTCTATGAACATACTGACTGAGATGACAGTGGAGCTCCAGGATAAGTCCTTGAGAGAAGCAGCTTCAGAGAACCAGGTGTACCAACAGATTGCCCACTGCCCTGCAATTCAGAATTGGCTCATGTCCACCTTCTCAGGTCAGTGCCATTTTTGTTTGCTGGTAAAGACGTCCTTTTAACCGCAGTTCAAAAATGCTAAGTCAGCGTCCCAAAGTGGTGGGAAGGCTTTACCAATTTTACACTCACCAAAAACATTTCCAGTACTGGGCATAGTCACACTGAAGAAAGGTAACCAAAAGTTAGAGAACCTGAGGAACCAGGAGAGCAGGTCTGATGCTGGACCTTTGTGCCTCAAACATTGAGGCTGCCATTGGTACTGGATACCATCTACAGAGAAACATTTCCAGAGTTTGATATTCTAAGGTATTGTCTTAAAGTATTTCCTTATGTCATATTCTCACCCCAAGAAAGCTTAGAAGCTAGTCAGGGACACAGACCTGTGTACAAATGACTTCATCGCTGTATGATAAAGGTTAGTAATACAACCTGGGAATGGTGAACTTGTTTGGGGACCCTTCTAGTTTGGATGCACATCATTGAGGCTCTGTCTAAACAATCAAAAACTCAGGATCAATAATTGGTCAATCCATCATAAAATTGGATTGCGATGATGGTTGCACAAATCTATAATCCTACTTTTAAAACATAATTGTACACTTGCAATGGAAGAATTTACAGTATGTAAAATTGCCCCAGTAAACATTAATAATTATGTTTACAATAAACAATATTGTTAAATAAACAATAAATAGCCAATCTGTTATTTTCAGATATTTTGACAACTACTTTGTGTTTTTTTTGGTTTTTTCCATATATTACCCCTTTTATTTTTTTAAAAAAAATTTTTTAACATCTTTATTGGACTATAATTGCTTTACAATGGTGTGTTAGTATCTGCTGTATGATAAAGTGAATCAGCTATACATATACATATATCCCCATATCTCCTCCCTCTTGCGTCTCCCTCCCATCCTCCCTCTAGGTGGACACAAAGCACTGAGGTGATCTCCCTGTGCTATGCGGTTGCTTCCCACTAGCTATCTATTTTACATTTGGTAGTGTATATATGTCCATGACACTCTCTCACTTCGTCCCAACTTACCCTTGCCCCTCCCTGTGTCCTCAAGTCCATTCTCTAAGTCTGCGTCTTTATTCCTGTCGTGCCCCTAGGTTCTTCAGAACAATTTTTTTTTTTTTTAGATTCCGTATATATGTGTTAGCATACGGTATTTGTTTTTCTCTTTCTGACTTACTTCACTCTGTATGACAGACTCTAGGTCCATCCACCTCACTACAAATAACTCAGTTTTGTTTCTTTTTATGGCTGAGTAATATTCCATTGTATATACTATTTTTAGTTTTTTTAGGAAGCTCCATACTGTTCTCCATAGTGGCTGTATCAGTTTACATTCCCACCAACAGTCTATGAGAATTCCCTTTTCTCCACACCCTCTCCAGCATTTATTGTGTGTAGATTTTTTGATGATGGCCATTCTGACCAGTGTGAGGTGATACCTCATTGTAGTTTTGACTTGCATTTCTCTAATGATTAGTGATGTTGAGCATCCTTTCATGTGTTTGTTGGCAATCTGTATATCTTGTTTGGAAAAATGTCTATTTAGGTCTTTTGCCCATTTTTGGACTGGGTTTTTTTGGGGGCGTTTTTTGGGGGCTTTTTTTGTTTTTTATTTTTGGCTGCATTGGGTCTTCATTGCTGTGCATGAGCTTTCTCTAGTTGCAGTGAGCGGGGAATACTCTTCGTTGTGGTGCACGGGCTTCTCATTGCAGTGGCTTCTCTTGTTGTGGAGCACGGGCTTAGCTGCTCTGTGGCATGTGGGATCTTCCCAGACCAGGGCTCGAACCCGTGTCCCCTGCATTGGCAGGTGGATTCTTAACCACTGTGCCACCAGGGAAGTCCTGTTTGTTTTTTTAATATCGAGCTGCATGAGCTGCTTGTATATTTTGGAGATTAATCCTTTGTCAATTGCTTCATTTGCAAATATTTTCACCCATTCTGAGGGTTGTCTTTTCGTCTTATTTATGATTTCCTTTGCTGTGCAAAAGCTTTTAAGTTTCATTAGGTCCCATTTGTTTATTTTTGTTTTTATTTCCATTTCTGTAGGAGGTGGGTCAAAAAGGATCTTGCTATGATGTATGTCATAGAGTGTTCTGCCTGTGTTTTTCCTCTAAGAGTTTTATAGTCTCTGACCTTACATTTAGGTCTTTAATCCATTTTGAGTTTATTTTTGTGTATGGTGTTACGGAATGTTCTAATTTCATTCTTTTACATGTAGCTGTCCAGTTTTCCCAGCACCACTTATTGAAGAGGCTGTCTTTTCTCCATTGTATATTCTTGCCTCCTTTATCAAAGATAAGGTGACATATGTGTGTGGGTTTATCTCTGGA